>NC_092130.1:87104579-87444579 GCF_043159975.1 Macaca nemestrina | reverse complement strand
ACATAAAGAACTAAGTTAGGAATTGTCTAAAGCAAGCAGGGCTTTCTTAGCACCATGTTTAATTCTTATTAACCCCAATGCCTCTGCCATTTCTTTGTGTTTTTTAATATTAAAAAAAAAAAAACAGAGAAGTGCCCAAACATTTCTGAGCTTCCAGTAATGTATTAAAATGTCTCTCAGCTTCTCTGTACACAGTGAAATGCCTGCTGAATGCAAAGTGAAGGAGGATGAATTTCTCCAGGTTCTGTACGTCTGATCTCTCAAAACCTTCAAAATCTATCCTTGATCTCAGCAAACACAGCAGAGCACAATGTTATTTATGCATTCATTTATCTTTTCATCAAGGGTGGCTTATGTGGTCTTTACTGACTTTGGTTTCTCATCATCATCGCAGATCAGCATCTGCATTGTGTGCACTTGTAACAGGGATAATGGATCTCACTTACAATACCTACAAACTCAGCTGAGAGCCGTGCAAAGCAAATGGCCATAAATGCACCCATCCTGGCCCAAGTCCTGATGAATAAAAATGAAGATCTTGTCAAATAATAAAGTGACAGGTTAATTTACAGCATGGAATAGTGTGAACAGGGAAAGCACTGCTTTTCCAATCTGTATGAACGGTGCCACCTATCTGTAGATTACCAGAAAGCTTCAGAAACACTAATTCAGAAATCGGGATAAATACATGTGATGTTGCTTAGTTTTGTAAATATCACAGGAATGGAATTGATAAGAAAGGCAAATGCGAGATTAGACACACACAGTTGCTTTCCAACCAAAAAAACAAGACTCTCAACAAAGGGCTGCTGTATCAAACAGTAATAAAGAGCCTCAAGCAGTTGTCTGTGCTCATGCCAGTTTTCATGCTTTAATTCAGCTGCCCTGTGGTTCTTAGCTTCGACATTGAGATCTGCATGGCCACCAGAGATAATTATTTCAACCTTCAGGCCATCAGGCGTTCATTTTTGATCATGGATATGTAAG
The DNA here is from genome assembly GCF_043159975.1 of Macaca nemestrina. NCBI lineage: Eukaryota > Metazoa > Chordata > Mammalia > Primates > Cercopithecidae > Macaca > Macaca nemestrina. The sequence continues at coordinate 87,443,592 of NC_092130.1, read as the reverse complement.
AGATGTTTTCTGCTTTCCAAGTCTTCCAAGTAGATATCAATAGAAGGGTAAAATAAGGAAAAGCAGTAAGCATTTGAAAAGAACTCGAACACTGCATTACAGAAATGTGATTTGCTCTATCAATTATTGTAAATCTTTCACTTTACCTGTTAGCTATTTAGAAGTCTTAATTTGTACACATTTTCAATTAGATTTATTGCCTTGAGTACTCCAACTCCAAAGGCATAAAATTTGTTTTAATATTTACATTAGAATGCATACTTTGTATACTTTAATGGAAATACAAAGACATTAAAGTACAAAATCCATAAACTAAGCGACTTTTTAAGTTAAATTTTTATTTTTTATGCAAAACTCCAATCAGGAACATCTATCATTCATTAAAATATCTAATTAGTGGTCACAGAAATCACTGAAAATAGTAATATGATAAATATCTCTCTATGAAATATGGAGAAAGTATTGGTTTCCATAAAATTTGATGCAAATATTTAGATCATTCTATTAACAATATATAATAATAAAATTTAAAATACATAAACCACCCTTAATTTAATAGGACACATTTATTTTAAAATTAACAAAATAAAATAATAAATCATAGTTTTAAATATTTAATTTATACCAAGTAGAAAAAACACTTATAAGTGGTCACAAAATACAATTAGCAAACACAAAATAGAATTCATCAAAATTTTTCTCAGTATTTTTATAAAGAAAAAAGTTTAAAATACTTCAAGAATAAGCCATAATATATCAATACTATTCAATAAGAAATCTATGTCTAAGAAATTTACTTAAATAGGTGACTGGAAAAGACATAATTATGGCTGCCCTAAAAAGTTGTACTCACCTTCAAATAAAAAATCCATTGTCATAACTATCAAGTTGGAAGCAAAAGAGATACTACAGATTGACCATCCCTAATCCAAAAATCTGAAATCTGAAATGCTCCAAAATCCTAAACTTTTTGAGTACTGACACAACAGACTTTTGTGGACTGCACAATTCCCCAAGTGCAGATTTCCACACCTGACTTCATGTGATGGGTCCAAATTTTATTTCATGTACAAAATTACTAAAAACACTGTATAAAGTTACCTTCAGGCCATGTGTATAAGGTGTATGTGAAATGTAAATGAATTTTACATTTACAATGTTTAGACTTGGGTCCCATCCCCAAGAAAACTCATTATGTATATGCAAATACTGCAAAATCTGAAAAAATCTGAAAACCAAAACACTTCTGGTACTAAGCATTGTGGATAAAAGACACTCAACCTATACCATGTTAGATGAATGCTAAGTCTAATAACAATACTAACAATTTCAAAAAAGGTAATTCATGTTAAAAGAAAGGAAAACGGAATTAACTAGCATTTCAATGACTAAAATGAGTTTAAATTTTAACATTTTCTTCAAATGTAAAATCCCAACTATTTATGGTTCCCAATACAAAATGACACGTGAGCCCAAAAGTTAATACTGTTTGCAAGTTTTTGCAACTACTGCAACATACGCTCACTTTGTTCCTCTTAAATTGAACATTACAATAATTAAATGATTAAAAAATACATTAACATTTTCCTTGGAAAATATAAACTTCCATATTCGGCACAACACTAATTAAATAAAATTCCAAGAAGTGATTAGAGCATCAGATTTTCAGTCTATTAGCGCTTGCATACTTTCAAGCTTTTTCCATCTTACATCAAGTTCCTAATACATAAAGGCAAACTATAGGGTGGCACATAAATGGTAGGATAATTTAGTGTATAAAAGCAAGCCATATAACTCAAATGAAATCACTTGATTTCCTCCCAAATATCACTAAGCAGGAGTGTCCAAAATACGCTGGATCAAAACAAACAAAAAGTTATAATCTTCATTAAACTACTCCTGCCATGCTTTTGTGGCCCAGAGCTTCCCCCAAAGTAGAAGCTACAACATAAAGATTTATTTATTAATCAGAGTTATTTTATATTAAAATGTGTTTCCTTAAGCTATTTATAGATAAGGTGTATGGTCTTTCTAAACTGGGATCTCAACATGGTATAATTTATAAAGTCCTCTTATACAAGCGAAGAGGTCTAAAAACATAAAAATTTATGGAAAGCTTGTAGGAGAAAATACAATTGTACTTTTGATTTTCTTACTTCTACTTCTTTCCCTGTTAATAAGAATAATTGATGCTCCCAATAAATTAGCAAAAAGGCCAAAAGAGACTGTGGTCATTTGCTAAAGTACTTTAACTGTACACAGTTTTAAGCTTAAAAAGTAGTTTTGAAAATCCACTGTAAGGATGGCAAACTGGCATAGAGGAAAATAAGATTAATTACATATTGTAATACAATATTAGCTTCTATTTTATTCAAAAGCAGAGTAATTCTGTTCTAATCCTGTAGAGATGCTTTATTGAGGTACTACCAAATCCTCATGCTAAAAATACTTGGGGTAGAGACTACTTGCTTTTCTGTATACATTATCACTTTTCAGACTTGCTTACTAAACCTAGGAATTCAAACATCTTAATTATAGGGTCAAAAAAAGAGAGGACAATACAAAATTTATAAGGCATATGATTGACTTAGGAAGGTCTTAGAGGGTACCAGAGATGTTTAGAATCTCCATCTTTGTAACTTCAGATTGGGAGAAACCATCTCTTCTCCATTTCTTAATCCATTGCTGTACCATGTTCCCAGATAAAAGTTAATTTGCAAGTCCCAGGTCATTCTAGCAGTTAGGAAGCTTCAGTGATCTGAAATACTACTTTGGAATCTATGTGCTCCAAAGATGAACACCCATCTTCCCCATTCCTATCCCTGACAATTTTAAAGATTCTCATCATAGGATGAGTACTAATATGTCCAAACTGAGACATATGATTTCTTATAATCTGAGTATGTTCTTTCAACTTACGTATATTCCTTTAGATACTTTTGTTTTCTTCATCATCGTCTTTTACGCATGATCTTCATGGATTTTCCTATCTTTTTTTTTCTTTTCGTCTGTGTAAATTATTTAACAGTTTTCAGAGCCAAACCTGAAGCATAACTGTTTCCATTACCTATAGCACAAGTGACATACACTTATGGTACTCTCCTGCTCCTCATATGCACCTTTCTTTCTGTATCTTCTTTTGTTTGATGTACTCTTACCCCTATTCTCTCATTCTCATCCTTCCTTCTCACTTTTCTGAGGCTTAACTTAATTTTGGGTAGTGGCAGCTCTTAGCAGTGATAAACCTCTTTAGTAATATACAAAGTGAAAATGACCAATTGTCTATGTATGAACAGTAAGTAAATCTCTAAATCAACCAAATTGCTAAGTAAAAGATATTTGGTTACCTTTCTTCTGAGTCAATATGGGAACTATTCTCAAATAATTTTAACCACATACATACCCAAAAAATGATATGATTGGATTGAGGAGGGTCTGAAAGTCAATGAGAAATTATATAATCTACATGGTCATTAGAAAGTTTAATATATGGCTCAAGAATGAAAATCTGTAAATAATAACAATAGCTAGCACTTACTGATTGCTTACTATGTGACATGTACATAAAGCACTTCACATGTATCATCTCATTTAATCATTCCTAAAACCCTGTGAGACAGATGTTGTTCATATCCTTATCTTATAGCTGTTAACACAGTAAATAAATGGTAGAAATGGGATCAGAGTCTAGTTGGACTCCAAAGCTCAAGCCATTGACCAATATAATATGCTATATAATGTTTATTAGTTTTAGCTTATGGTAAGTGTTTCCTAATTTTAATTATAATGATCTGCTGCTGCTTTTAAATTCTCAAGTGACAAAAATCATGATTCTATAGCACATATATATAAATGGCACTTCTGGCATTAACTCTGTAATGACCATATGTCACCCCTAGGGGTCAGATATATATTAAAAGGTGAAATTAAAAACATTTGGTATCCATTAGCTAAAGAGCAGCTCATCCACCTACAAACTCTGTCACATTGTTAAAATGACAGCTTAGAGCAAGTATGCATGATGTGTTTCTGGTGGTCTTCTAAGAAGATCCTAAAATATGATCAATAAAATAGGAAAACCTTGTCTGTAAAGGTTCTTTTTGGTTCTGGTGATCGAGTTTCCCCATACATTAATGGAAGAAAAAAAGCAGCAAGGGATTAGACTTTAAAAAAAATTTTGATCATGTAGTCGTTTTCATGAGTTGAATTTAAAAGTGGCTATTATAGGCAGAACAAGATTTTTTGCTTTTAGTTTGCATTTGAAAACAGTGGCACAAAGTGAAGGACATCAGAGGGGAACAGGAGTGTCCCAATCAACTTTAGAAACATCTCTAAAGTTACTTAAGAGATCAGAACAATGTTCTTTTACAGTAGACTGTAAGTACATGGATTAAAGTATGTCTATATTGATGGGTGATTAGGATAGTTTAATCACACGATTATTACTAGGTTAAATAGAAGTTGGTTAAATGTCACATAGTAGACTATGCCAGTAGTAATAGTTTTAATGACTTGCATATAATTCTTTACTTATACTTATTGGTGCCTATAGAGTACTTGAAAACAACAAAACTATTTTGGAAAAAAGTAAATACTAGCATAAACATTTTTCCATATTCAATAAATGTTATTTAGATACACTAATTGACTCTAACAGAAAGAAACCATTCAAGTGAGAATAGAAATATTGACAAAGGCATGATGTGATTACTTCAATGAATGCTAGGTAGCTGATGATATATATTTAGTGATTAAAAAATCAAACCAATATGGACAACTCTTCCAGGAATCCATAAATCAATGAATCAAGTAGTTTCTGAACTGCTACTATGTGTTGAACATGGCATCAGGCTTGAAAGTAACATAAATACTTTTTCAAAGAGTATTATTTTGAAAAACAAAAAAATACTATTTGGGGTCTTTTTTTGTTTGAGGAAGGTACTTTGCTCAGATAATATCTAATATAGTTATAAGGTAAAAATAAAAAGTAAACAAAGTAAATTCCATACTTAAAGATAAGAATGTAATATATGGGACGGGAGGGGTGGCTCAAGCCTGTAATCCCAGCACTTTGGGAGGCTGAGGTGGGTGGATCACAAGGTCAGGAATTCGAGACCAGCCTGACCAACACAGTGAAACCGCGTCTCTACTAAAAATACAAAAATTAGCCAGGCGTGGTGGTGCACCCCTGTAGTCCCATCTACTCAGGAGGCTGAGTCAGGAGAATCGCCTGAACCCAAGGGGCAGAGGTTGCAGTGAGCCAAGATCACGCCACTGCACTCCAGCCTGGGTGACAGAGCGAGACATCATCTCAAAAAAAAAAAAAAAAAAAGTCTACTATAAGATAAATAAATAGTACATACAGTATCTAGTGGTTTTAAGGTCAGATAACAAATCCTGGTGAAACCAGGAGTGCAATAACTTTAAGTATTTTTTTCAGTGAAGTATAGACAAACAGTATTCACATAAGCTTACCAGTCATAAAACTAAAATAAACCAGTAAAACTCAAGAAGCAAAATTGAGCAATAGTATATAAAATTAAATTTAAGTCTTTAACAGTTGGTTTTAATTGTGAAATTCTGGGATTAGTTGCCTTACTTTAGGAAGAAATGTCACAATGGTAATGGTAGGATTAGTCACATAAACCGAAACTGACAGCACCCACTGGTCTGAGAGCTACTCTTATAGTTTATGTCATATTCCAGAATTTCTGGCATTCTGTCTGGTTTAACTTCTCTTTTCACCTTACAGTGTTAGTAGGTCTGGTTCCTTCTCCATTCTTCCTCTAACCTAATATAAGAGAACTGGGCTGTGCTCATTGAGAGGTAAAGGCATAATAATTGCTAGCCAACCTTTTAGAAATCCGCAACCACATTTGAACACAAATGATAATTATTCCCTTTTAAGTTCTGAGTTTGTAATAAGCAGGAATAAAATTTTTAAAAATAATGTGCAGTCAAAAAGAAAAGGTGAGATTTTGGAAACCTGAGATAATGGCAAGATTGAATCTACAAAGTAGAGGAGGAAATAAGGGAAAACATCCATCTTCCTCAGGGAAACCTGAGAATGCATACATAGAAGGAAGGAGTACACAGGTAGATAGCAAAATCAGCATATGGCTGAACAGAAGGGTAGCTCCTGAAAATCAGTGTATGACCTAATTTTCTTCAAGCTAATGAACTCCACCAATAGTCATTATGTGTCCATTTGTTATGCCAATTATACTATAAGGGCCTATATTATATTCATAAATATTCACTTACAAAAAATTCTACACTACCTCAAAAACTTTGAAAGATGTTTATAAAGTTTTCAATTGCAATAATCCTCTAGAAGTTCAAAGTCTAGTCTATGACTAGACTGTCTAGTTCTTTTCTTACTTGCTCAAACATGAATATGCATAATATAAAGAATATAGGAGACAGTCACTGGAGAGGTAGTTGGAAGATGAGTAGGTTCTCTTTAATTCTAACATGATCAATGTACAAGGGAATAGCTTACAACCTTAGGCACACTTTACATTTCTACAAACAGGTACACATGCGTAATAGTTCCCAAGGAGCAGGACTTTTGACAGTAACAAGATTGGGATGAACAATATGAAAGATGACAGTTCCTGGAAGTTAAATGATACTCAGGGTAACAAAAAACAGGGAATATTAACAAAATTAGTTAAGTGTTTTAACTCCTAATAAATGTGAACCTAGGACATATCTAGAAAAGCACCCTATCTAGAATTATTTCATGGAAAGGAAAAATGGCAATCTGTAGAATTTCAACTGTAGTCGATAGTAGATAAGATATATGAGTCATGTATATATTATCAGACTATAATAATATATATTAGAGGTTCAGTAAAATGCTAATTTGTTGGTTTTTAGAATATTTCTATTTTATACAAACAAAGGAAAATTATAAATAAATCATCAAAATCATTCCTATAAATCATACGCATAATTACTACAGTAAAATAGAAAGGCTACCCTAAATGTTATTCAGTTTTTAATCCAAATAAAGTCACACTAGTAACAGTTGTCTGCTTAAAAATGTTACCTTTGTAAAGAAATGTTTTAGACATATATTTGCTATCTAGCTGGGAATCAGTAAAAAAGTGAATGGTAAGTATGTAGATTATTTGTTCTACTCTATAAAGGGTAAATAAAGCAGCCAGGGCTTGAGATAGGGTACAAAGAACGTTTCCATGGTTACATGCTTTCCCATATCAAATTAGAGCAGAATTTGTGTACAAGAGGTTTGTTGACAGCCTACATAGGCCATAAAAAGAATAGAAGGCTAGGAGTTTGAAATCTAAATATATTCTGCAAAGTCTGTTGAGAGAAAGTTGGGTGAAGAAAGCAGCATCGGGAGAGTAGCAGATTAGTTAAGAGTATCAGATGTCATTTCGTGAAAAGATAATTTTTCTTTTAGATGTGGCTCGTAAAATTCTCTCCAAATGTATGATTAGCGACTCTTTTCTTCATTTCCACAAAGACACCTCAATCTGGTGTCCACCCAAGCTATTAAGAAGAGCCATTATTTGGCATGCAGCTAGAAGTATCAGCTTCACCACCTGCCCAATCTTGCAGATGTCACTCCACCATATTCAATCTCAAACATGGGGTCTTCAAAAGGACAGTTAAAGGGCTGCTCCCACACAAGTGCTGGCCAAGCAAGAGCTCTGTTGTACACCTGTCCCTATTATTACTATAGGCCATTTAGTAGGGGTGAATTCTCTTTTTAGTACATGTTGAGAATTCAAGTTGGGCTAAACAGCATTTTATAAATTGTAACATGGTCAGCATTATGTCCAAAGCACCTCCTGGCAATTTTGACATAGAGAGGTGTTCCCATATGCTTACATGTTTCTTTATATACCAGCAAACATATCTGGACATTTGAATAATTTCCTATTTTATGAACTAGTGCACAAAGGATTGGGATATTTTACTTGGACCTCCTGTATTTTGACTATATACAATTGGGGGTGAGTTATTGTTATATGATTACTGGATAAAAAAAACTTTTCTACTAAAACTGCTAATATTACCCAAAACTTTCTTTTAATATTTTCGGACATTAGCAATAATAACAACAAAGTAAAATAATTCTTAAGTATTTAAAATGATTTAACAGTTTGTAAGAGCTAAAGTCATATACATGTAAAAACACAAAACTCATGCAGGACAGAAAACCAAATTATACATACTTTCACAAACTGGACCTGCTAAAATTAGCTAGTTTCACTGCCATGTATTTTTCGTAAATATGGTGGTCAATAACATTTCAGTTGTTGGTTTTCTACTGAAAGCTGTACAGAATGAATGAGAACGAATTATGGTATACAGTATAATGATTCAAAGGAGCATAACATACAAGTGAACAAATCAACTATCAACCATTAAATAAAATTCTATGTATCAGAGTGTGTGTGTATGTATGTGTGTGTGTAGTCTTAGCCACATAGCAGATTTTTAAAAGCAATGACTTGACATGAGTTGGTAAATTAGCAAACATTTGCTATGATTAGTTCACTGATTTCGAATTAAAAAGTGAAAACAAAAAATACTGAAGAACATTTAACAGCTTCCTTTCTCAAGCATAATTCACCCTTAGTCTTAGCCTGTGTTTTCCCCTGGCTGACTTTGTAATGAGTGTTTCTAAAATGAATGATCAGAAGTCTGGGGAGGTACAGGCAGAAACAGATTTAAAAATAAATTCTAACTCATGGCAGAAAAGTATTTGTAAGGAAGAAAGAAAAAACATAGGTGACAGTAAGAGGACTGTACTACTGTATAGACTAAAGGGAATAGCAGTAGATAAGCATCACATTCATTCACATGTCAGGGCTAATGGTAAGTTGAATTGTTTAGATTATTTCTTTGCATAATGCACTATGCAAGTAATAACTATGCTCCAAAATTGTTGCCTGATGGGCAACAAATTCTAGCTTTCAATTAACAGCTGACTATACCTGATATCTTTTAAGTAGACTAGACTAGATTAGAAATAAACCTCTCCTAGAAAAAAGTTAAAGTTATATCTTTCTCATGTGATGCTCTTTATTATGGAATATTTCAGAGTTCTGTGTAATGTCTTAGAGTTGTTTCCTTTAGGCCCTGTGGAAAACACAGCTAGAGTTAAGAAACAGTCTCAAATTTATGATGTTTTAACAATCAAATGAGACTGCTTAAATTTAAAATCCTATCTCTTTGTGTATAAATAAAGATCTTACATTTTACTCTTAACGTCTTTAAAACACATGGATCATAAATCACATGTATAGTGTGGACATTTACAAATGCATTGCACACTGTAGACATTTACAAAAAGATTTAATTGGCCACAAATAAATCTATTCTAATCTAAATTTATCTTTTACCTCAATCCCATTTAGAAATGGGAGACCTGAAGTTGCAAAATATAACACCTTATATTTTAAGAGATTTTGAACTCTTAAAAATATGCCTAATCTCTGGATATTAAGGGGAAAAATCTCATTTTTGCAGGTAAATTATTACACCTTTGACAAAATTTTTCTATTAAGGAGTCAATGTCTCAAATGAGTGAGGTACAAATTAGAAGCATAGGCTTAAAAAAGCAAATATACCAGGTAAGATAATAAAGACTACAGAGGAACAAAACAGTATTTGTCTCCTCAATTCTTGTTCTACATTTAATTTCATGCCATTTTGCACTTTTGCTCTGAAATCTTTACCCAAGCTGTCTCCTACGAATGGTCTCTGTCCCAAGTCTATGGGAAGACAAGTATTGCTTGAACAGCTTAAATCAAGCACATGTTTATTTAGGAGTAGGAAGATATGGTGAATACAGTAGAAAGTTTTTAATTACCCAACTTTGGGTGTATGTATGTGTTACACAATGGCCCCATCATTTAAAACGGATGTAGAAAACTTAGATAGGCATTAGAAGACAGCCATGAAAAATGACAAGCGGTTAAAAAAATTGTTATGATTCCCAGTCTCTATTAATTCTAGCGTGGTGGTGTGGTTTACAGAGACAAATTGGCAATGTCTATAATATTTCCTATATGCAAAGACATTTTCTGTAACTATCAATTGGAAAAGGGGGAGGTGATAATGTTAAAATAAGAATAAAGTAATTTTTTCGGAAAAAAATCTAAGCATTGCTTAAAATCTCTTCAGGGTTTATAACGATTAAAATTGTAATTTAAAAATAAGCCTACTCTAGTTAGTTGTACTGTTAAAATAAGAGTAATGAAACAAATATGAGATACTAATAATATCTGGGCTCTAGACTTGGTGATTGTCTCTGTTTGCATATAAGCGGTTCTCTTCTATTTCTTCTAACTCAGGTATTACGTTAACATTATTTAAACTTCAATCTCTTGGCCTAGTAGTACCTGAAAATCAACACCATTACTTCTTGAAGTTATTCTGCTTAAACAAATTCAGTTGCTTCTTTCTAGATTTCAATAGAATTATTGGTTATCTTCTGATAAATGCAAGTAACATCTTTGCAAATAACCTAAGAATACATACTATATATGTTAATGCTATTTTCTCGATTTACCTCAGAACAGTACTTAAAAAAAAAACTTTTAATTTTGCCAAATGCTATGCCTTAATGTTACTTCAGTCATCCTCATTAAAAAGGCCTTTGATAACACTGTTTCATTTTCATATTATTTACATTAACAGAAACTGGTAAAAAGGCAATACTAGAATATTTACTATAAAGATAATCAACCAACACAGGAACGAGCTGACATGGCAAGTCTTTTCTGTTTTAAATTTCATATTTGTTCTCTTAAAAGACAGATATATGTTTGTCACTAAAATCAAAAGCATAGATTATAAAATCATAACTAAAATGAAGTTTTCTACTTGGCTTTTAAAATATATTTTGCATTTCTGTTTCTCCTTCATATTTTTGAACAAATAAACCATCAATGATTTTTTTTAATTGTCAGCATAAAAATGAGAGGCTACGAGATGGTTGAAAGGGTATGAGCTAAATTTGAATTCAGAAAATTTGGTTTAAACTTTCCTCTTGGTCATTTACTATTTATGACATCTTGGGCAAATCCCTTAAAATACTTGAGGTCTGAATTTCCACATCTGTATAACGGGGATAATGATAACTACTGCCTTCTCTGCCTCAAATAAAAGTGGAAAAATGTACAGCAATTTGTAAAAATATTGAGTGTCACAAATATGCTAGTTTTTATCCTAATGAGGCAAAATTTTCAAAAGGATACAAAAAAATTCTTAGTATATGCTAATGTTAAGCTAAAATGTAAATGAAGTCTTACAATTATTTACATGTTCAGTGCATTAAGACTTGCATTAGACATGCAATAACTGAAAAGATAATCCGGTACCCTACTTTCTGCTAACCCCAAAAAGACTCTGCTAAGTTTGCTAATTGATTAAACAAAGCATTTTTAGTAAGCCAGTAATCTGAGCAAAATTTTTGAGGAAAAATGAATCTTCAGTACACAAGGAGCCCTATGAAGTGCTCTACCTGTCTCCCCAAGTACTTATGCTGCATAATTCTCCCTGCTGCCCTTGACATTAGTATTAGCAAATATTAATACTTTACTTCAAAAGATTTTAGGTGCTTACTCTCTTGCTCTCTACATATTTTATATAGATATGTGAGCATGCATGCACACATGTAAGGGTAACCTCAAATTTAAAGTATGGTTTGAGATGCTACTGTGTATGGTAAAGGCACACAATCTGCTGCTTAACGTTGACCCTGCCAATGATTCTGAGAGTCAGCCAAAGAGTCAGAGTAACAAAGCAGGGGTCTTCTGTATGATTCCCTGCTGTGAAAACACTCCTAATAAGAGATACTCCAGTGAAAGATTAATTTCGATTCTGTAACTCATAATGTCTTACGAGTTACAGAAATAAAATCTAAGAAATCTGCACACTTTTAAAAAAGCCTTCAGGATAAAAGATAAAATTTTACACCATTTCAATCAATTATGCTTAAGGATTCTTATTTTCAGATGTCAATGTTTATATTCAGAGCACCATCCCCAAATGTAATACACAGACTCAACTGTAGTAGTATAATGCCTAAAATACTGTATTTTTTTTTTCCCTAAGGTTATCATCTAATGGATTAGACAACAATGGCAATTGGAGCTTTTGGTTTACAAAGATGGAATTCATACTCTCACAAGGTGAAAATCATACAAATGAATCATTTAATATTCCCTAGATAAAATACTGTCATTTACACCAGAATATTATATATAGTTTGGACACATCAAGTCACCAGTAAAGTCATAATTGTGTTAAACTGTTATTTTAAAAATTCTCTTTTCACATTTTTACAAGTAACATTAAAACTTGCTGATTGTGATGGGGACAAAGAGCAGTTTACATTTTCTTTTAATTATATTTCTTCTAAATGGAATGCTAAGGAAGACATATATCATGGTCAATTTTAAATGCATGCTGAAATTTACTTCTGTTTTAATATTCTATTTATACTCAAATTAAAATACTCAAACATTTCTTTAGCAGGATAAGCTTTTGAAAGACATAACAAAATTGAAAATACTTTTTGAGAAGGCAAAAAATCTGACGATTTATCTTGATCGCATGTATCATATCAATATTCCAGAAATGCTATATTTTGCTATTACCAACCCTTCAATAGAAGAGTTAAAATGCATTATCATATTTACATGAACCAAAATTTAAAACCACGTACGTGGATTCTAAAAGAACTCTATGCATACAGCAAGCATTCAATAAATGTTCCGATGAATATAAATAAATGAAAAAGAAAATAAAGACTTTTAAACTGCATAAGAAAATAGAAAATTAGGCTATTATCTAGACAGAGAACTTAGCCTAATTATTTTTACGGTCATTTTCCAAATAAAATATATTAAGTTATAATGAAATATCACTAAAATCACTTTAAAATCTATTTTAAATGATACACACAAAACATATTTTATTAAGTCTGAGATATAAATATTATTAAAAATAAATTTATATTTGATAACTTAATACAATGAAGTCTAATACAAAAGTATCTTGTACTTTATTGATCCCTGAAGCAAATTTAGCTATTTTTCTAAGTATATTGATTTGAGGTATTGTCTAAAAAGTATTAGATAATACAATGAAGTCTAATACAAAAGTATTTTGTGCTTTATTGATCCCTGAAGTAAATTTAGCTATTTTGAGGTACTTTGCTTTGTATATTGCTTTGAGGTACTGTCTAAAAAGTATTAGATAATACTCACGTTAACTTTACTACACTCTATTCTATTAAAATGTAATGATAAAGTTTCTTTTACAAGTTCTACAAAGGTTATTTTCAATTGAAAACTAGTAAGGTGAGGGTATGTTACCTAATAAATCCCAACTTTAGGTAAAAAGATTATTAAAACAAAACTAGGATAATTCTAATGAGGTGCTATTTCACTTAAAAGCATCATTTTCAAGCTTTACAGAATCGTCCTTCTAAAAACCAAACTTTCCTCCATGTTAAAAAAAATGTAAGAGCCATTGTATAAAAAATTAGGAGTGAAGAAGTTGGGAATTTATCTTCTAAGAATGCTGCTAGAATGAACGAGACATGTCTTACATTTCATACTTAAGAATCTGAAATTTTTTTCTGACAAAGTAACAAAAGCTTTTTGAAAGGCCTTAATAAAAGAAAACCACCCTGATAGAGAAATTGTGAATAAGTAGTATACCTATAAATTTTCAAACATATTTGAATTATATAGCAAAACAATTGAATATTAAGAAAAATCACTACTTAATAACATATCAGTGGAAGTTATTTGCTATGGAAAATACTTAATGGACATATGAATAAGTTTATCTTTCCTAATGTGCCACTTCAGTGGAGAATACCAGTTAGTAATTTTAAGAGATAATTAATGTCAAAGTACACACAAAACAGGTAACTTTTAAGTAAGAGCACTACTGAATAAATGAAATTGAATTGAGATGTATGATTAACTTGTCAATTATTTCTATTTTATGAATGAACAAGAATTAACAAAGGTAAAAATGAACAATCTTGAAAAATGAAAAAAGGTATTGATCTCTACAAACGTATTGTATCTACAGAATATTAAACTCATGTTCCCTAAAATCAAGCTCTCATGCTCTATCCTAAAACAAACCTATTTATTTCCCCATGATCACCTCTGCCCCCTGCTGCCCATAAATTAGTTATAGTCTAACATTTTAAAATAGAATTGTTAAGTAAAAACTGTAAGAGGTATAATATAAAAATAATTTACTATTTTCAAAAGCCTAAAATAATCCTCTTGAAAAAAATTAAGGTTTCCTTTTCTTATTAAAATTTTCAGGGTTTTTTGTGGAAAATATGACAGTCCCCCTACCTAAATTAAAATACAGAATAAAGAACAAAACCAATGTAATTCTTTTTCTACTGGATATTACATAATTGTATATAAAAATATTTTTAAGTCTTAAAAAGGGTTTTAAAAATTTTTTCAGAGAAAGATAATTATTATTAACAAAATGACTAATTCTTAGCTATACAAATTTATTGTGATGAAGAAGATTGCATATAAAGAGAGTATTAACTCTATGAATTATAAGAAAATCTGACTTCCTTGCTTTTAAATATATTCGAACATTTGTATCTACATTGATATAGCTGTCAGCTAATACAGTTGCATATATTCTATACTAGCCATATATATATATATACATATATATATATCATTGACTTCATTCATTTATTATAGATTTATCAAAAAAACTGAATGACAAAACAAAATACAACTTTGTAGTAGACATACAGGGCAGGAAATAAACTCACATATACTGATATACTTAGTTACAACTTACTCTTTATTACCTATTCTCTCACAAAAGTATATTTCCATGGGGGGACAATTATGTAACTATATGATCTTCTTAAGGCCCTGAAAAGCACATCTGATACAAAAGAATATAAAGACCAACATGCTGCAAAAAGTATAGATGAACATTTTTTTAAATGCAGCAACATATGTCCTTTTACAGTATGATTCTAAAAATGTTCAGAAAAAAATCTCAACTATTTAATTAAGGTGCTTTAAACAAATATGTAAAGACTATTTTGTTGGGTAAATCACTTAGGTAAAATAAGCATTTTCCACATTGCTTAAAAAAGATAGCAAGAAACAAGCCATAAATATTTTAGTAACAAAAGATTTTAACAACACATACTATACTTTTAGTTTATCACAAGACATATCTGACCTGATCCGAAATAGAACATGATAAATACTGTTCAGATATAATGTATGTGGTATTGTGACATATAACTAGCGCAAAAGCTCTTTCTTTAATCAAGCAATCATAATTGTCAAGGCATATGCAAAGAATGAGACCTAAAATACAGTTAACATTTTAAACTACAGGGAAAAAACACATTATTTCATATGCTATGCACTCAAGAAGACATTTATATTGCAATTTTCTTACTGCTATTGTGACAGGGGAAAAAATTCTAATAGCTTCAGAATCACATGTATTCAGCTTTTTTTTTGAACATCAATAAAACATAAAAACAGTTTAATGTTCATTTCCTACAAGAATTCACATTCAGAAGAGAGTCATCAAAATTTACTACATGTAGGATAAGTAATACTGACAGAGTTCTCTAGCTTAACATTTCCCCTGAATCCTCTCATTGTTGTTTAACATTACTGTATACTGGAAGAGTGCGTTTCTTTTTGTTACAGTGTGCTGACTTACAGCATTTAGAGCAATATTAAGTTCTCTTTAGGAATACAGAGAACTTTCTGATACAGTTTGAAAAAATTCAAAGTAGAAACTATATTATGGAAATTAAGAATCTGGCAGCAATAACATAGGTTTTGAAACTACTGAATTTGAAGGTAAAAAGACTCAGAATACTGTAAATTTAAATTAGACCCTTGCAATTGTTTTCCTTTGTAGTAATATATCGGAATACTTTTTGTCAAGATTTCTTTAATCAAAACCAAAAACGACTAATATTTGTCTTGGATTATTCTCTTGAGATATTCACAGATGTTACTGCTATACTGAACTCATGGAAGAAAGAAACTTAACAACTAGAAAAAAGCTTGAAAGAAGGCTTCTCTGGAAATCTGTGAAGAACTACACAGAATTACTGAATTAAAGGAAGATCATTTCAATGCTTGGTGCATTCTGAAACATTTATATCTAGAAAGTAGATGAGACAAAATAGGAAAAGGTTCACCTTTCTACAGTTTATGTTGTTTGTGGCGTTAGTCACCACACACACACACACACACATTTCATAGAAATCACACTCCTACAATGTTCTTTGTAATCCGTATCTGAGATCTGCGTGATTGTATGTTACACTTCTCTTTCTTTGATCTTTCTCAGTACTCAGCTCACTGTTAACTGTCCTGGGTGGTCTCCCATCAGGGCTTAGTGATCAGTGTCCCTCTCTATTGGCTGCCTTCTAGGGATTCCTATCAGCTGTATTCTTACATGCATCTGACAACTTTATTAGCTCACTCGAATTGTGCTTCAGAACATCTCCATAGCACATATACTCTTTCTCAAACAATCACACTTTTGTAGTTGACTCAGAACAAATAATTATATGAACACTTCAGCTGTTATACTCAATAATAAAGTCGAAATGAAGAGAAATTTCACATTATGTATAACTCAGAGCTTAGTTTTCATGTTCAGACTAAAAAAATCAATTCTAGATTGATTTTTGTGTATATATCGTTATTGTCAGAGGATTAATTGATGAATTTTTCATTTGATGAGTCAGTTGGAATAAGCTCTGAGGCACTTAGTGAGCAGAATTCTAATTTACTCCGGTTCTTCACACTCTGCAGTAAACTCATCAATTTTGATATTTTATCATAATTTACTTGCTCCCAAAATGTTCGGAATAAGGTTCCAACACAAAATAAAAGGTATTTAGTACTGCGAATATCTTTCTATTTCTAGGCTATGTCATTAATGTAATTTGGATTTTGAAAACTGATTGATCCCTTTAAAAGGATATTAAACCTCTGTCTGATTCAACCTCTCCATTTTGAGTTTTTATTTCATTATGATCTAAATCTCCACTGTACAGCTAGTTTCTATCCACTTACCTAAAAAGTTCTGCAAAACAAATATAATAACACTTCAAAAACACCATATTTATAACCTGACAGCGTAAAACCACACATTAAAATTATGGAAATTTTATTTTGGTCTCAAAAAAGGCATATTCCCATGAAAAGCAAAAACACTTAAAAATCCTAAATATTTTCTAAGAAATATTAAATGCATTTTATTGCTCAAATACCATACTTTCTAAAAAACTAGTTTAAAATTTCATAGTATACTTTCAAGTGCCTCACAAGAATAAAGACAAGCAAATAATTCTTCATTATTCTTTTTCTTCTTCATATTCCTTACTGAACACAACATCCTAGAATATAGCTGTGTTTTCCAAAGGTAATCTGCCACATCTCTAAGATCTTCTATGCATTTATTTTTCATGTAAAGGAAGACCATTTTTTAAAAAAGAGATTTAGCATACACATTACTTTGGAAAATTTAAGTTAATAAACAACTGTCATAACTAACTGTATCAAACTTCTTTCAGAGATAATTTCTTCTCCCTCTGGAGTTTGCTTTTAGGTTATTCTTTTCAATAACATCTTTACTTTTATTATTTTCCCCATAGTCTCCTTTTCCTCTGTACTTCTGATGCTAAGTCCTCGCTCTAATTCTAAGGCTGGTGAGAGCAGATGTGGCATACTGCTCTGATTCCCCACATTTAATCTTCCTAAAAGGGTCCCATATGTAGAGTTTCTATAGTCAAAGGGACTGGAAAAGCCTCCTTCTGTGTTTAAACTAATCAACAAGATTTTCTGTCGGCCGGGAGAAAAGTCAGTTTTGATGCTCCTACTCTCCCAGTGCTGTGAACTGTCTTCACAGAACTATCAGCATCAAGGACGGGGAGCAAGGGGTCATGTTCAACGAAGACTCATATAACCTCCTACTTCTCTATTCTTACAAGCGTCCCCTTTTCTACCTCTATGACCTTGACACTTTCCTTCATTACTTTGTCCTCCTCGGATACTAGAGCCAATAACGGTAGCATCTATACAAGAGAATAGTTTGGAGCATGAGCCGAATGAAAAACTGATTTCCAGTCAGTTTTGCCGGACTATTGCTTACTTTCTTAGAAAAGGATAAAAGACAGTCTAGATTATTTGAGCACTAACCATATCCTAAGTTAAGAACTCTCAAATATCAGACTAAGATGGCTTAATAAAATTCCCAGACAACTTTTGTGTTTAAGTAATTTTCTTTGGGTTAGCTTATATCAGTTTTTAAATATTCACTTTTAAGCCTACGTAATAAACTAAAATTTATGGTTGCTGGTTCAATATTAACTTCTACAAATTTTATGCTAACGCTAAATGTGAAAGAATATTCCTTGAAATTATTATAGTGATTAAACTATTATAACATTGAATAATTTTAATCGTACAAATTTAATGCAAAATGAGTTTAATTAATAATACAATAGAAAGAGCTTGGTTTTAGAGTGTGAAATACCAAACTACACCCTCAAGATCAGTCTAGATAAAATACTCTCCTTTCTATGACCTAGAACGTCCTTCCATGGAAGATTCCTATTACAATCCCACTGATTTAGACTACTCTTCCTACTCAAGATAGTGAACAAAGAAAGTCACAGTAGACACACTAAACTCTGAAAAATCTGTTACATCATATTAGCTGTCTTAAAAGGCATACGTAATGATCAAAGAGGGTTTGGGAATCTGTACATTTTCCTTGTTAGTAACATGTTGAATTCTGTAACCATGGCTAATATAGAACTATGAGTACTCTGTATGAAAATAATGTTGTTAGGTGAATAGGAGAACTGGAAAATAAGGTTCTAAATTTTCCCTTAAGTTATAGTAATCTATGCTGTAATGTAAATGTTTATAAAGTTTAACAACGTTGAAAGTGTCAGTGAGAATTGACATTTCTTAAGTTATATGCAGTTAAAATTTGAAATATGGCATCCAAAATAGTAACTATCTCATTCAAAATAGTTTTTGTGAGTGCTTAAATAGTGAGAGAGTGAACAAAGACTGAATTTGAAATTACTTATTTGAAAATACATTTGGATGATCTAAGTAAAGCACTTAAATAATTAAACTATTAGAATAAGATACAGTATCTTATCAGAAATACATAGGAGCAGAATAAGAAATCATAACTCCTTTTATCTCTAGAATACTAAATTAATTTATATCCCAAATCAGGAATAACATAAATTTCATAATTTTTTACCTAATCTAGATCTGTATAAAAACTCATTGATCCAGCAGAGCAGGTTGTATTCTGAATAACTGAGGGTTATTAAGAATAACTTGTGAATAACTGAGGGTTGTTCAGAAGAACTTGTGAAAATATTTCCTACAATGTGTTACCCTCCCTCATATAATGCTGCTTTAA
The DNA here is from genome assembly GCF_043159975.1 of Macaca nemestrina. Taxonomy (NCBI): domain Eukaryota; kingdom Metazoa; phylum Chordata; class Mammalia; order Primates; family Cercopithecidae; genus Macaca; species Macaca nemestrina. Next base: position 87,424,101 of record NC_092130.1, on the reverse strand, counting down.
TAATCGGGGTCATCATTACCGAACATTGAGTAATTAACCCATAAGTTTTATGCTACAAACGTGAATGGAATGATATACTAGACTGACTATGGTAGAGGCCAAGGGATCCTTATGAAATTTGTTTTCTTGATATTTACCTCTTTCCTATAAATGTAGAAGGTAGACGAAAAAAGTAGAAATATTCCGTATCACATGACATGGTTACTCTTTTTACTAAATCGTTTACCAAATTAGTAACTTTCTACTTTGGTGTTCTCTGTCATCCATTATACTGTCTTCCACACTCTATCAATGATCACAAGCTTTTCAATTGCAGTCAAAGTTTCCTTTATTTGTACTGGAAAACCAAGCAATTGAGCTCTTCACTGGCTTGTTTACCTTTATGAGGTAATACTGCCATCTTGTGGACTTAAAAATACTTCTAGTAAAGACCATCGAAGGCAAGTTGCATTTTTCTAACTACAGGCATAAATAGGTATTCTGTGTCCTTGCTTTCACTTACTTCTGAGAATAATGCAGTATAGGATCCTAGAGCATACCAGATGATCAAGGTTTTACTCTATGCTGAACAAAGACTTTTATTTCATCATATAATTCATCTATTCATGATCAAATGCTTGGTTGAAGCAGATAATCACAAAGATGTGGTTAACTGGGTCCCAAACATAGGTTCATAAAACTTAAAATAAGTTGTCATGGATCATGAAGAAATGATATAAAACTAAAGATAATGTAATTTCTTTCACACAAACATATGAAACCCAAATATCTGAGAACCACTAATATAGGCAATGGTAATCATCTTGAAGAATGAGCTATCTTTATGATTTTATTAACTCTCTACTCCTCCCTCAAATCCTCAATTAATATGTGTATATTAGGTTTGCCAAGTATGGACTTTAAAAGAGAATGAAGATGATATGGAAGAAAGATACTTCATGTTGGGTAGCAAGATCACAAAAGGATTCTATATAGAAGCATTCCAGAAGAAAGATTAGGGAAGCTAGTGTGATGAGAAAGAGTTCCACCATGGCTGGATTATATTTTCATTTAATATTTGTTTCCAATACACATATCTCTTTACCAGTATTCTCAATGTATTCAAGGTTTCCAAGTACAAGATGTTGAGCTGGGTGCTTTCCATATCACAGCAAAGTTGAAGTATGGGTGTTATCCCTATTTTGCAGAAAAGAAACGTTTCATCAGTCTTCACTATAGGTGATGACACATACCATTAAAAATAATTTAATTCGCTCTTGCAAGTAAGAGCATTAAATGCTATTATATAAACACACTGTCTTTCTATCATTGTGAATTGTGAGAAAAACTGATAGCACATAAGCATGAAAAACAGACAGAAGCAAACTGTCAACCCGAAGAATGTTATCAGGGCAATAACTAAGTGAGAAACAGAAACTAAGAATTACTATTTAAATGCATTTTGGCATTTAGTTTTATGCCAAATAAAAAGCAAAGCTGCTATCATCAAGCATACATTTAAATTTAAAGTACAAAATGTATATTTACAATGTATTAAAACAGTGACTAATATTATGTATTATCTATGCTCTACTAAGTTTAATAAGACAATTTAAATAGTATTTTCAACTGATAGTATATATGCTTTAAAAATATGACCTGCTTCAAGTGCGGTGTGAGGCAAAAGTAGAAATACATATTGGGTCAGCATTAATAGTCACATTTTGTTCCATCAGCTGGTAATTTCGAGAGTCTCTGTCTTGGCTTCTTCCAGCTCTGAGCATCAGATGGCTTATGTAAATTATTAGCCCCCTTCCCTCAGAACCCCCTAAACGATGTACTTTCCTGACCTCCGTTAGTAACAGCAAACTAGAGGAAACATTCCATACAATTGGTGCTTTGTATGAACTCTCTACTCTGAGCAGATACTGAAGGAACATTAAATTCAAAGACATCCTTCACTTTTTGAAATATTCATGGCAGAGGTCTTCCAAGATAAATACAGGTAATAACAAAGACAGGTAGCAGCAAATGAAATTTTACAAAGAAAAGTATAAAGAGGAAAAGAAAGCATGGGGATGTTATCGTAAAAAGAAAATAGAGCCATAAGCATTTGGACTATTCAATTTGTAACATGAATGAGAATAAATAACTGCAGCTTACAAATATATTGTCTCCCTTCTTACAGTATCTCATTTAATCCTCATTAATCTCAACAGAATAATGACAAATGTATGCATATCATCTTCATTTCCTAATACACCTCAGAGAAGTTAAGCAACCAGCTCTAGGGCAAGTGGCTAGGGCTAGCATTTGAACTTGGGTTTGGTCTAACTTCAAATTTTAATCACTACTGAATTCCCGAGTAATAATGTTGATGATATTGCTGCAGTGCATTACAGTTCATCTCATTTAATGCTCTAATTCTGTAAAGGGGCATTATCCCCATTTTACAAATGAGAAAACAGATTCAGGAAGATCAAGTTATTTATCACAATTCACATAGCTAGTAGGAGACAAAGGAGAAACTAGAAGCCAGATCAATTTATCCCAAATCCAGTGTGTTTTCTTGTACTCCAAAGTTACTCTGTTCTTCTTCAAAAAATAAAAACACCTCACATAATGTTTTGCTTCATTTATTCAATCATCAAATGTTTGCATGATTGTTATATATACTATGTGTCATTACTGTAAAAAAAAAATTTGTTCTTTTCTGCAACATAAAAAACAGTGGGCCAGGTGCAGTGGTTCACACCTGTAATCCTAGCACTTTGGAAGGCAAAGGCAGGAGGATTGCTTGAGTTCAGGAGTTTGAGACCAGCCTGGGCAACAAAGTAAGGCCCCATCTCTACAAAAAATTTTAAAAAATTAGCCACATATGGTGGCAATCACCTGTAGTCCCAGCTACTAGGAGGAACGGGGCGGGAGGATACCCTTTACCCAAATGTTTGAGGCAGCAGTGGGCTGTGATTGCACCACTGCACTCAAGCCTGAATATCAGAGTCAAACCTTGTCTCAGAAATAAAACAGTGGTTCTTTCAACATTTATAATGTCTTTCCTCATCCCATTTCCCTGTACCAGCCCCCAAATGTGGTTGCTTTTCAAGACTCAGCCCTCAGCCCTCTGATGTCCTTTCTGTTCTTTCCTAAGCGACATTTATAGTTTTAACTTGTCCCTTTTTGTTAATGACTCTCAATGTGGTCCTAATTTCATACCTGAATATCATTTCCTTATTCCTAAGTTTATGTAATCTCCTTTTTAAGTATCTGTTTTCTCAAACTGAACCAATCAACAACTAAACTCACCGGTGTATACTCCACACAATAATCTACCTTTCCAGCTTTTGTCAGTGATAGTGCAAGTGTCCTGCTCTGTACCAAACTTCCAAGAAAAAATATTAGAATCACAGAAAGTAAGTAGTAGGGAGAAACTGTGTATATGCATGTGTAAACACATGTGTGGGAAGAAGTGATGTCCACGTATTAGATGTAGGACATGAAGAAGTAACTTAACTTTACATTCATAAAATAAATGGGAGACTAAATATTAGATTCCTTCCAAATTTCTTTCTTTCTTTCTTTCTTTTTGAGATGGAGTCTTGCTTTGTCATGCAATGGTGAGATCTCAGCTCACTGTAACCTCCGCCTCCCGGGTTCAAGTGATTCTCCTGCCTCAGCCTCCTGAGTAGCTGGGATTACAGGTACCCGCCAACATGCCCAGCTAATTTTTGTATTTTTAGTAGATATGGGGTTTCACCATGTTCTCCAGGCTGGTCTCAAACTCCTGACCTTGGGCCATATGCCTGCCTCAACCTCCCAAAGTGCTGGGATTACAGGCGTGAGCCACTGCGCCTGGCCCCAAATTTCAAACTCTATGTTCTCGGAGTCCCCTATTGCTTCCAATGTTCGGTCACCAAGTACTAAAGTTTATTTTCTTTCCCAATTTCTCTGGCTTCTTTCCTGATTCTCTGAAACAGTGATTCTTAACCTTGGATGCACATTGTCATCACCTGGGATGCTTTAAAATATATTTATTCCCTCATCAGCTCCCTTTCCCCAGAGATTCTGATGTAATTAGTCAAAAGTGCAACTTGAACATTGGGCAGTGGTTCCCAAACACTGATGCACGTTACAATCACCTGTAAAACATTAAGCACTCTAAAATTAATCTCAGTATTTGGTGGTGGGTGTCAGGCGTTAGCATTTTTCAAAGACTCCGCAGGTAATTCCAATGTCAGCAAAGTTAGGGAGAAAACAAAGTCTGGGGAAGCAGCAATGTTTTAGATACTAATTCATTTCAACTGTGTATGAATTCAATCACATATATTGTTGGGATAAGAAAGGAGGACTTGAACTTAGGATCTAATATATCTTTATATATTTATATAAAGATTCTAAAACTTTCATAAAGATTTGGTAATTATCTCTTTAATAATTTGACTTACCTGTGAATGACACTAAAAATAATTTATTTAATTAAATTTACTGTCAAGTTTCTAGAAGAGAGAAGAGTCAATTTTTTAAATAGTGTGTTATTTTAAAATATTTTGGTAAAGTAGATTAGAAAGTTTTTTTTGATTGTATGAAGTGGTAATATAAGTTTCATTTCATTGTAGAATAAGGTACATAGACCATGAAGGGAATTGTAATTTTTAAGATGAAAATTGGGGAGCATGGTAACATATCTTAGGCAATCGTGATTGGCAATCATTTACAGCCCAACTGGTGGTTAGCTATGTAAGTTCAGGTTATTAATTTGAACATTAGTATAATTTCTAGTCTTTGCCAATCTTTTTGAATTTACCCAGCTCAGAGCATTCCAATTTCTATTAGGTATCTGAAACTGCTGGAATAAAAGATGAGATATATAAATACTTCACATCCTTTTCCTCCTTTTTACTTACAAGCAAGTGGGAGGGGGAAAGTAAGGACTCCTGTCTCTTTCTTTTCTTATTTTTGAGATGGAGTTTCGTTCTTGTCACCTAGGCTGGAGTGCAGTGGCACGATCTTGGCTCACCACAGCCTCCGCCACCCAGGTTCAAGCGATTCTCCTGCCTCCTGAGTAGCTGGGATTATAGCCTTGCACCACCATGCCTGACTAATTTTTTATTTTTAGTAGAAATGGGTTTTCACCATGTTGGTCAGGCTGGTCTCAAACTCCAGACCTCAGGTGATCCACCCGCCTCAGCCTCCCAAAGTGCTGGGATTAAAGGTGTGAGCCACCACGCCCAGCCTTCCTATCTCTTTCAAATGAACTATTTTTAGAAAGTTGAATAAAGGTTTAATGAAACTTCCTTACTTAGATAACCTTTTCTAGGCAAAGGTACAAGGCTTGTATTGAGTGTTTTCACAAATTGATTATGAGCTTATTTTTCACACACCTAAATCTCCAGAAAGTACACATTTGTTTATTTTTTTGTTGAGACTTTATAGAAAAAATATATTTCTATATAGGAATTATAGTATATGATCTGTAATACATCAGATCAATTAGAAATAAAAATCCACAGGATTCTCTGTTGTTTTATTGAAGAATAAAATAAACCACTATAGTACATAGTAGTATAAACCACTGTATACTATAGCTTTAGGGCTCGTGCCTGGATCATAGGTACCGGCACATTGTTTGCATAGTTAGACAGAGTAATAATAAAGACTGAGTGCTGACTCTGTGCCAGGTATGTCTTAAATTATTTACATGGATTATTTCACATAACTCCATAATGAGCCAGAGAGCTCACACTGCTGCCATCTTCCCTTTTCAGATGAGGACGGGCTTAGCAGGGTTTACATAGACCAATATTTTGTGTGACAGAATAAGGTAAACATACCATTGACCCTTGAACAATATGGGTTTGAACTGTGTGGGTCCACTTATATGCAGAATATTTTGAATATATTCAAAAAATTTGGGGGCACTTGTGCCAATTTCAGAAAACTTACAGATGAATTGCATGGCCCAGAAACATAAAAAACAATTAAGAAAAAGTTAGGCATGTCATTAATGTATAAAATATATGTAGATACCAGTCTATTTGATCATTTATTACCATATAATATTCACAAATATAGAAAATTAAAATTTATCAAAACTTAAGCACACAAGCACTTACACACCATACATGGTACCATTCACAGCTGAGAAATGTAAACAAATGTAAAGATGCAGTATAAAATCGTAACTGCATGAAATTCACTGCAGTACATACTGCAGTGCTGTAATAATTTCGTAGCCATCTCCTTTGCTATTTTGCGCTCAAATGTTGGGAGTGTCCCCTTAAAATGTCATGTAATACTAATCTGTGCGAGCAGTTGTCTCTTCAGTAAATTGCATATCCCAGTAAAAAGTGATTTCTCACTGTTCTTGCATATTTCTCATTGTGTTTAGTGTAACATTGGAAACCCTGAATAACACCATGAGACTCATGAAGTGCCACTAGTGATGCTGGAAGTGCTCCCAAGAAGCAAAAAAAAAAAAAAAAATGTCATGACATTACAAGAAAAAGTTAAACTGCTTGATATGTATCATAGACTGAGGGCTGCAGTTATGGTTGCCCGCCATTTCAAGATAAATGAATTCAGTGTAAAGACCAGGGAAAATAATAATAATAATAATAAAATAAAAAAAGGCAATTCGTGAAGCTGTAGCTACAGCTGTGCCAGCAGGTGCAAAGCTCTTCACTTTTTGCAAAATTCCTTTTCATCTCATATTGAAAATGCGGCTTTTATGTGAGTGTAGGATTGCTATAAGAAAGACATACCTATAGATTCTTACATGATTTGAGAAAAGGCAAAGTCATTACATGGCAACTTAAAGTTAAAGGAAGGAGAAGGATCTAAAGCTGGAGAATTTAGTGCCAGCAAAGAGTGGTTTGCTAACTTTAGAAAGAGGTCTGGCTTTAGAAATGTCAAGATAAGAGGAGAAGCAACTTCTGCCAACCAAGAGGCAACAGACATGTTCTCAGACGCCACTAATAAAATCATTGAGAAGAAAGGATATCTGCCTAAACTGGTTTTTTAATGCAGACAAAAGTGTGCCCAATTCTGGGGAAAAAAATGCCACAAGAGACATTTATTAGTAAGGAAGAGAAGTGAGCACCAGTATTTAACACAGGAAGGCATAGGGTAACTTTACTGTTTTGTGCACAGGATTTCAGGTTTATGATCAGGACTGTTCTCATCTGTAAAGCTGCTAACCCTTGAAGGCAAAAGATAAACACCAGTTGCCAGTTTTTTGGTGGTACAACAAGAAGTCCTGGAAAACGAAAACACTTTTTCTGGATTGGTTCCATCAATGCTTTGTCCCCTAAGTCAGAAAGGACCTTGCTAGTGAGGGACTGCCTTTGAAAGTTCTTTTGATATCAGACAATATCCCTAGCCATCCAGACCCCCAAGAGTTCAACACTGAAGATGTCGTGGTGGTCTACTTGCCCCCAAGTAAAACATCTCTGATTCAGTCTCTAGACAGGGGATCATAAGGACTTTTAAAGATAATTACACATGGTACTTTATAGAAAGCACCGTCAATGCCATAGAAGAGAACCCTGAAGAAAGATTATGAATTTCTGGAAAGATAACACCAATCAAGATGCCATCATTGTTACAGAAAAAGCCATGAAAGCCGCCAAGCCTTAAGCAATGAATTCCTGCTGGAGAGAACTGTGTTCAGATGTTGTGTATGACTTCACAGGATTTATGAACGAACAATTAGGAAAATAATAAAGGAGATTGTGGATATGGGGGAAAAAAAGTGAAGAGGCAGTGAAGGGTTTCAAGATAAGGATCTTGGAGATATTCAAGAGCTAATAGACACTACACTAGAAGAATCAATAGAAAACAACTAGGGGCCAGGTATGGTGGTGTATGCCTATAATCCTAGCACTTTGGAAGGCCGGGAAGGCGGATTACTTGAGGTCAAGAGTTCGAAACCAGACTGGCCAACATGGTGAAACCCCATCTCTACTAAAAATATTTTTTAAAAAATTAGCCAGGCATGGTGTTGGGCGCCTGTAATCCCAGGAAAGAAGGAAAGAATGAAGGGGAGGGGAGGGAAGGGGAGGGGAATGGAAGGGAAGGGAGGGGAGGGGAGGGGAGGGGAGGGGAGGGGAAGGGAGGGGAGGGGAGGGGAGGAAGGAAGGAAGGAAAGGAGGAAGGAAGGAAGGAAGGAAGGAAGGAAGGAAGGAAGGAAGGAAGGAAGGAAGGAAGGAAGGAGAAAAAAGAGAAGAGAAGAAAAAGAAAAAGAAAAGGAAAAAACAACCAACTTGGGAGATGAATGTTTCCAAACCAGTGCCAGACGATAAGGAAAAAGACATAGAAGATGCAGTGCTAGAAAATAAGTTGACATTAGACGACATGGCAGAAGAGTTCCAATTATTCAAGACTGATTTTGACTTCTTTTATGACATGGATCCTTCAATGATATGGGCACTGAAACTAAACCAAATGGTAGAAGAAGAATTGGTACCCTATAGAAACATTTTTAGAGAAACGAAAAAGCAAAAAAGTCAGAAATTATCATGTATTTCCACAAAGTTATAAGAAATACACTGCCTCTTCTGGCTTCCCTTCTATCTCCTCCACTTCTTTCGCCTCTGCCACCCCTGAGACAGCAAGACCAAGTCCTCCTCTTTCTCCTCCTCAGCCTATTCAACATGAAGACAAAGATTAAGACTTTTATGATGATCCACTTCCACTTAAAGTAGATCAGTAAATTTATATTTTCTTCCTTATGATTTTCCTAATAACATTTTCTTTTCCATGGCTTATTTATTGTAAAATACAGTATATAATACTACACAAAATATGTGTGAATCAACTGTTTACATTATCAGTAAAGATTCTGGACCACAGCAGGCTATTAGTAAATTTGGGGGGAGTCAAAAGTTATATGCAGATTTCCAACTTTGCAGGGCAGTTGAAAATCTGCATATAACCCCTTAACTCCTGCATTTTTAGAGTCCACTGTATGTATACATATATATGTATCCATATATATATAGCTATATTACATATATATATATAGCTATGTAATATAGCTTTAGGCTATATATATATATTACATATATATATATAGCTATGTAATATAGCTTTAGGCAAAAATACTAGAATATTATCTATTAAATTGTTAATCCAAATTACCTCTGGCATGGAGAGTAAGAGTGGGAGCAGAAGTTTTATTTTTTCAACTGTAGAAACTGTGGGTAATTTTTTTTTTCTTTTTGTGTTTTTCAGCATTTTCCAAATCTTTTTAAAAGAGAAAAATAAATAATACAGTTATATGGCTGGGCACAGTGGCTCATGCCTGTAATCACAGAACTCTGAGAGGCACTGTTTGAGCTCAGGAGCTCAAGACCAACCTGGGCAACAAAGTGAGACTTCATCTCTTCTAAAAATTAAAAAATCAGCCAGGCGTGGTGACAGATACAAGTAGTCTCAGCTACTCAGAAGGCTGAGTCGGGAGGATTGCGTGAGCCCAGGAGTTCATGGTTACAGTGAGCTATGATCACACCACTGCATTCCAGCCTGGGCAAGAGAATGAGACCTTGTCTCAAAAACAAACATATCAAAGAAAGAACATTCTATTGGAATGAACGGACAGACGTGCACCCTTTCAGTGAAACATGTTATAGAAGTTCGTATAAATAACATGCATCCAAAAGACATACAGAAGCTTATACACCAGTGCTTAATAAAATGGGAAGAGAGGGACAGAGAAAGAAGAGTGGAAAGTTTTTGAGCAATGAAGGGACATTATCCAATTTGTGTTTTCTAGGAGGCTTAATTATATAATTAAGCCTTCAAATTTTATTTGAAGGCAAAAAACTAGATAGAACACTATGAGGATAGACTGGACATGAGGTGGGGTCTTCATAGAATTTAGATTATTCTACTTGTAGCTGTATGATGAAAAATTAACATGCTTTCATAGATCATTTTTAAAAACCACTAACAAACCCTTAAGGGAAAAAGAGAAAAAACAAAAGGGTGTGAAGAAGGAAGGAAGGAAGTAAAAGAAAAAAGGTTAAATAACTGGCATGTTTCATACAGAAACTGATGTTAAATCCATGATTTGATGCCCAAGTTTTAACTACCATACGCCACTGCCTCCTGCAATCCCTTGGGAAATGTATACTGACTGGATAACCAGATAAATGTGAATCTTCTTAATGAAGACTGGTATATGGGTCATTTGGATTCCTACTTATAAGAGAGAAAATGGCAGAGAGAGTGCCAATTTATAACCACTGAAAAAGCTTTTAATATCACCAAGAGAGCTGGGGTATCCCATAACCAATAATTGTCTCATTTGCCAATATATATTACCAACAAATGTTTTCAGGATGGCAGAAGATATAGAGAAAGAAAATCAAGAGCTGGGAGAACCAAGTAGTGAATAGGAAACAAACAGCAAATAGGAAACAAGTAAGAGTAGATCCACAAAACTCTAAAGTGGTGAATGACTTCTTCAGTAACTACCAGAGGATTTAGCTGGAGGATCAGGGGGAGGGAACAGTCATTCAAAAATAGGCTGGGCATGCAACGTTGTTAAAAGTATTAAATAATATAGGCTTCTTAGAAGACCTCTGCTTTTTCTCAGTCCACTTTAGCTCACTGAAAGAAATAACAATCATCACTCATGCACAGACTCTATTCTGTGCTCTCAAGAAGTATAAAATGAATGTAGACCTTGGATACTGTCAAATGTTAAATGGCTCTGAATGTTTCGCCTAACTACCACCTCATTAAGGTGATCAATCTTACATTAGCAAAAACTGAAAATTTTCAAATTTTTCAAAAGGTATGGTCATTAAAGATAAAGAACACTTAGAAAGCATTTCCCCCCATAGAATAATATACTTTAAATTGTTATAAAATGTAATGTCTTATTCTATTAATTTTTTATCTATTGGTTATAAGAATGATGGTTAACAATTACATCACAGAAAATATCTGATATTAAGAAAACACTACATGACCTAGTAATTTGCCACTTACTCTTCCTTAATATGTCATTTACACACAGCATTTTACGAGACTGTGATAGTAAGAAACTATCTTAAAGATTCTTGGGAATGAGAAATTTATAATTTTATTTAAACTACCCAAATTAAAGTTGTGGTAAACAAAACACATCAGAATGAATCATTTGAGTGTGCAGAGAAGAAAGCCTATTATTTGCCCAGTATCTGTATCTTACATAATGTGTTCACACTCTCCATGACATGCTAAGACAGTTTAGCTTAGAGTCCTAAGTATATGGGACAAAGGGATGATTCAAATCCTGAGTCAAACAAAGTAGGATGGCACAAGATTTCCTCATAATACTCAGAATGGTGTGCAATGTAAAACTTGATTGTTTATTTCTGGAATTTTCAACTTAATATTTTTTGACTATGGTCAATGACAGGTAACTGAAACCATGGAAAGCAAAAACATGGATAAGGGGAGGACTACTTATCCCCCTTATCCATGGGGAGATACGTTGAAAAAGCTCAACATCTCTTATCATCTAAGAAGAAAACCCTATCTCTTATGCAGTTAATACGAAAAAAATCTCAAATCAAGACAGTAAAATTTTAGGAGGAGCTCTAACTCTCTCTATCACGAATGAGGGGCTTCACTACTAAAGAGCAGCTTTTCTGATTTCCCAGGTATCTTTACGTTCCTCCTTTCTGTTAAACAATCAGTTTTGATCTGAGTGGAGCCACCAAATTTATCAATAAGTATACCTGTACGATATTAAGATTTAAATCGCAGTACAAAAATACCAAATGCAAGATACTGACAATATCGTCCATTTGCTAGGCTAGGCCTGTGTACTCCATGAATGGGCAATAATGTTTTCTTGCCTCAGATACTATATTTCCAATTCTTGAGTATAATTTTAATATGCCTTATACACTGGCAAATGTGGCACACTTTAATTTTCATTCTGAAGGAAATGAAAAAGAATATGTCCTTTCACCCTCATTCTTGTGCATTTATCTAAGTGCTTCATGTAGTAAAACTCTTTTTCTGAAAAATTCACCATGGAATGATAGTCCCACTTCAGATGAGCTACGGTAGATGTGATAAAATGCAAATGTGGGTTTCTTGAATGCTAATTCTCCAAGAAAGAAATCAATCCTAAGGCAGGATGTGTGGACCAGATGACGATATTAATACCATGTGATTTGAAAGGTTTTTTTTTTTTCTTTTTTAAGTACTAACAAGTTTCTAATGCAAGTGAATTCTATTAGCCCAGGTAGGGCTACGATTGGCCAGGAGAGAAACTATACTGCAGAATAAATGTAGAAGGTGCCAGGTAAAGAAAACACTGAGGTCAAACTCATTTCAAGAGAACTGAATAGTATGTAAGCAAAGACAGAGGAAGAAAATAATGCAGGAGATTCAACTGTGTTGGCACTTAGGTCATTGAGAGAAAAAGGCTCATCCCAAAATGATGAAAACTGCTTCGAATGTGCAAGGGGAAAAAAAAAAAAACTTCTCTAAGAAACAAAGAAACTAAAAGGAACCAGGAAGTGTTGGCGGCAAGTAAACATTTAAGTAGAAATATGAGGCAAAACAGAGCTCAAAGACAGAAAGGAGAAAATACAAAAAGGAGTAGGCTCTTAGTGAAGAGTCTGAGATTCTGTATTTTAAAGCACTCCTGGTGAATTAGGAAAATTTGGAAAAAGACCTAGTAAAGGTCTTGGCTTTGGAGTGGGAACTGGATTATAGATTGTGGCTTCACTGTGTTAGAGGGAAACCCTTAACCTCCCTCAGCTAGTCTCCACGTGGACTCTTCTCACCTTGCTCATTCTTCCCCAGCATAGGGATGACCCATGTGATTGATGAACTGCTGTTTGTGGCTAAGCCTCTTGCTCCTCCTCCCTCACCCTGGACAGCCATAAAAAGCACATATTCTTCTCTGCTCCTCAGTACCGTAAGCTTCACATGGTGAGGCTTGCTTATAAGTCTTGCTGTCTGTGGAGATGCATCAGCAGTCAAACGGACTAGCTGATACATCAGACCTACCTATTTTCCAATCTATTATTTGTTGGTAATAAAGATGACACATTGATCTTTATCATCTGACTCTTTTTCTCTCAGCTGGTTCCGAATTTAGGTGAAGACAGCTGCATCCAATTTGAGGTGTTAAAATATTAAGAAAATGTGCATCTTATTAGAGAATTGACAAACCACAGTAATTTGATACCCTAGTACTATGACTTGCTAATTTGTGAGTATATACAAGTAAAAAAGAGAGGAGGGGAGAGGGAGAGAAAAGGGGAAAAAAAAGAAGAAGAGAAGAGGGAGACAGATTACTGATATCCAATTATCAAATATCCAAATAAGGGCTTATCTATAAAAATCATTAACTTTCTGTCTGCAGACATCATAGCTCTGCTTCCGTTTCAATTCTAAAAGCAACATTACCAATTCCTTTGTTTTTTATTATTTAGAATACAACTTTTAGTCTGGCAGGAACTGGAAGTTATGGCAAGTTAAGGTTATATATCCACTTAGGCTTAGAAACTAGGATAAGTTTTGTAAGCTAACATCTTTGATTACTTCTCTACAACTCGGGAAGAACTGCTGAGGTTGGTCTTTTGTACCAATCTCATTGCAATGCTATTCATCCAAAATATGAAATGGGAAAAATAAAAGAATTGAGAAAGAACAGAGGCAGTTTTAGAGTTCGATTTTCACACTGAGATTTCATTAGTTTGATTGAAGTGTTTGTTATGAGTACCCTGAATGTCCAATGGACCCATGTTAACTTTAAATTCAAATTCATCCATAGGCAAATACAAATGAGATTTAGATGTTTATTCCTACTACTTACTCTCACCTTCCTTAAAATATGGTAGCCTAAAAATTTTCCAAATAACAAGATATTGAATTTTATACTGTTCTGTGTAAAGCATTTCTCTGCAAAGCACAATGCTTGTTACAAATGAAATACAACTGATATAAACACAAGTTAAGTGGCTCCTTTTTTATCTAAGTAGGGGCAAAGAGATCTAAATGAACACATCGTAACAGACTTATTTTTAAAATGTTTTCCCCAACTTTTAGATCGTAAGAGTTAAGTAATCTAGTTTAATTTATATTTTAAGGGTTACGTAATCTAGTTTAGATTTTTCTCTTTTGTGCCATTGATATTTTAATAATATGACAAGAAAACTACAGATTTAGAATAGTATTTAGGAAGGTTCCCAATTTAGACAAGGGAGTTTTGTATTAATTATAAAAAAAATGCAGTACCAATAAAAAATGTTGATGGGCTATATGGGAAAGTACCAAGACATATATATATATATGTTAGAGAAGAAATAATACTCTTACAGCCTTCTTTAAGATATTTTCTGTATAAAAATGGAAAGTCTGACTTCAATGTACCATGAAGTCAACTGGTAACTGTTAAAGTCTACAAAAAAGTACTTTTTTTGATATTAGTCTCCAAAGTTAAAAAAAAAAAAAAAAAGGAAAATGCTTAATTGTAATGTATTCTTATGTTAAATACTTTTCCACCATTAGATACACATCCAGAATCAAATTTCTAATCATGGTTACAACTCCCAAACACTGTAAAATAATTCTGTTCTTTTCATATCAATGCATTTTCATTTTTACTAGAACTAATTACCTTTAAATAAATGATTCAGAGATGTCAAAAGCGACTCTCAGGGAATGTTTCAAGAGGTCCCAGTTTCCTGAATTATAGCCTAGAACATCTGCTTAGCAATCTGGCAAGTAGTATGAAGCCAAAACAGTGTATCTCATATATGGTAGTTGTATCTGACCTCAAGAATGTGACAGCTGGCTACTTGCCTATAATTTTACACTGTAAAAATCTAAAATTCCGCATGCAAGAGACTAGTAAAAACAAGTGTGCCAACAACAGAATCATAGAGTGTATAGGGCAGCAAGTTGCTTTAGGAAAGTATAATTACCAGCTTATTCATGCTAGAGAAAGTAGAAAACATTGTTAAAAGAAATTTACTTGCAAAAAAAGTAAAGCAACATAAAATTTCATTCTTCTTACACTTCAGAAAAAAAAATGTAAATTAAACCTGTTGCAAAACTGGAGGAAATAAAACTTAAACTGGACACTTTCAGAAATAAACTCTTTTAGCTATAAACTCTCAGAAGCATTCCAGGATAGAATCAAACAGAAAAGAATTTATCAACTACATAAATACAAAATTAATTCTATTCAAAATGGTAGTCAGCAGTTATAAGTCACTTGACATACATTCTTCACCTAGGGATGACTATATCAGTTGATGAGTGTTCATAAACAGACTAGCAAGTATTGCAAGTAAACAACATCACACTGTCAGAGACAGCTGCAGTCTCAACCTGATCTTCACTAATCAGCAGGGTTATGGTGCTTACATGACCAGACAAGAAATGACACTCACTTCAGTGTAATCTACATTCAAATTGATTTTGGGCTTTTTAATTAGTCTCAAATTCAGAGGTCTAGAAACATATCAATACTTTATTATTTCTAGAATCACAGCTGACCACCAGTTACTAACAAAGTATATGTATAAAAGATCTCTTACTGGAAAGGGGATGTGAAATTTCCCACTACTACATTTTCGTGGAATTCAAAATCATTTCAAAGGCGATTATAAATATGCTTGATAATATGCAGATGAAGACAAAGCATTTTTACGAGAGTCTGTCTTGGATAATTACAGTAAGGACAATAGAAATAACAGATAAGATATGAAACAGGAAGTTGTATTTGATGCAGTAGTGGAAGCCTGAAACAACAGTGCCCCACTTATCCAGCAGTAACACTTGCACTCTCATGTATAATACTCCTGAGCCCAGAAAAGTACATCTAACTATGTCCACATTAATCTTCAATTCTTATATGGTAAAAGATATACAAGTAGATAAAAAATACTCTTACAGAAATCATACTGAAAACAATTCAAGAATGACTTACATAATGAAAAGAATATTTAAAACTTTCAATAGGCAGAGACTAGGAAAAAGTCTTTCAGATAGAAGACAAGAGCTGAGGCAATGTAAGAAGGGCACCAGATGAGTTCAAGGAATGCAAGCATTTCAATGGAAGCACAAAAGTACAAGAAAAACCCGATTCTTGTTTTAAATATTCCTTTTTTTAAAAAATTATACTTTAAGTTCTAGGGTACATGTGCACAACGTGCAGGTTTATTACATATGTATACATGTGCCATGTTGGTATGCTGCACCCATTAACTCGTCAATTGTAATAGTTATTTAAAATAAATTTTAAAGGTAAATGTGAGCATAGTTCTGTTGAATTTTCCTGAAAGGCAAAACTGTTGTCAAAAATTGTTGAAATTTCCATGAATATACTCTTTTTATTTTTATTTTACTTTAAGTTCCGGGATACAAGTGCAGAACATGCAGGTTTGTTACATAGGTATATGTGTGCCATGGTGGTTTGCTGCACCTATCAACCTGTCATCTAGGTTTTAAGCCATGTATGCATTAGCAATTTGTCCCAATGCTCTCCCTCCCCTTGCCACACCCGACTGGCCCCAGTGTGTGTTGTTCCCCTCCCTGTGTCCATGTGTTCTCATTGTTCAACTCCCACTTATGAGTGAGAACATACGGTGTTTGGTTTTCTGTTCCTGTGTTAGTTTGCTGAGGATGACGGCTTCCATCTTCATCCATGTCCCTGCAAAGGACATGATCTCATTCCTTAAGAAAAACCGCCGGGCATGGTGGCTCACGCCTGTAATCCCAGCACTTTAGGGGGCCGAGGCGGGCAGATAATCTGAAGTCAGGAGTTTGAGACCAGCCTGACAAACATGATGAAACCCCGTCTCTACTAAAAATACAAAATTTGCCGAGCATGGTGGTGCATGCCTGTAATCCCAGCTACTCGGGAGGCTGAGGCAAGAGAATCACTTGAACCCAGGAGGCAGAAATTGCAGCGAGCCAAGATTGCGCCATTGCATTCCAGCCTGGGCAACAGGAGCAAAACTCTATATCAAAAAGGAAAAAGAAAAAAAAAAAAGGAAAACACAATTCTTTGTTAAACCATAGAATGGTCTTTGGCTACATCTCAAATTGGCTTAATTAGGCAAGTTATCCCTCAAATATACTAATTGCCATGTTCCCAAATACATCTTCCAATTCAGCCAGTATTTTTTTCTAGTTAATTTTTATTGAAGTATTACACTTATACAGAAAAGTACACAAAGTACAAAAGTACTAAGTGTACAGCTAAATAAATTTTCACAAAGTGAACAGGCACATGTAACCAGGAGTCAGATTTAAAAAAAAAAAAAAAAACTACCAGAACCTCAGAAGCCCCTATCATAAAGTCACCCATTCCTTTAAGTATAAACTCTATCCTGATTTCTAATACCATAGGTAAGTTTTGCTTGTTTTTGAACTTTATCTAAATGAAATTATATAGTTTGTACTCTTTGTGACTGGCTCCTTTAATTCAACAGTAAATTTGGAAGGTTCGTACATATTGTTGCATATAATTATACGTTTGTTCATTCTTATTGAAGTAAAATATTCAACTGTATAAAGCACATTTTGAATTCATAATTAGAATTAAGAATTGAATTTATACAATAATTAGATTATAATTACCACTAAAATTAAGATTACCATTTTACTCTTGGTGGGAGTTGAGATGGCTGGAGCTTTTAGCCACATGAATGACTATATACATACTTATTAACAACAATGGTGTGCTGGAGCTATCTCATATTGGTTCATGAGAATTTGCTGTACTATTTTCAGGAGTTTTGTGAGTCAGTTGTTAAAATAACCTATTACTAAAAAACATTATTTTCCCTTTAAACATTATGTGTGTGCCCAGGAAGGGAGGTGATGGCACTAAAACAGACACCTTGTTAGATAGACGCAAAGCAATTAGAATGTGCTTAGATGTACTGTACTTAGCACTGTGGTGTTTGGTGCCACAGAAATGCAAATTAACTAAAGCACCAATACATAATGTTGATGATGATGAACACTGTTTAAAAATTATTTGGGCCAAGCGCGGTGGCTCAAGCCTGTAATCCCAGCACTTTGGGAGGCCGAGACGGGCGGATCACGAGGTCAGGAGATCAAGACCATCCTGGCTAACACGGTGAAACTCCGTCTCTACTAAAAAATACAAAAATCTAGCCGGGCAAGGTGGCGGGCGCCTGTAGTCCCAGCTACTTGGGAGGCTGAGGCAGGCGAATGGTGTCAACCCGGGAGGTGGAGCTTGCAGCGAGCTGAGATCCAGCCACTGCACTCCAGCCTGGGCGACACAGCGAGACTCTGCCTCAAAAAAAAAAAAAAAAAAAAAAATTATTTGAAGATAACTAGACAGAGCTTTATCTATAAGTAGACAAATATGCATTAAGTATATATCTATGCAAGCATACAGTTAGAGCCATTTTTTCAATTTATGAAATATATTTATACTAATAAAGTTGAATTTAAACTGATTTTCCACAAGCAAATCGTGTTTTCCAAAGCATCCCACTTACATAATTGGAAATGTTTTTCATGGAAGATAATGAAGGTAAGAAGTAAATATTGGTCTGGAGTTTGTTTAAAAAGATTTTATTCCACAACAATTTTTCAACAATCACTATGTGCCCTGCCCTATATGTAAGCTGAAGATTCAATGCTAATTCAGATGCTCTCCAGTTTCAAGAATTTTATCCTTTAATTGGAAACACAGAGAAGTAAACAAAATATTTGAACAAAATGTGATATATGTTAACTACTCATCTGACAAAGGGCTACTATCCAGAATCTACAATGAACTTAAATTTACAAGGAAAAAAACAAATAATTCCATCAAAAAGTCAGCAAAGGATATGAACAGACACTTATCAAAAGAAGACATTTATGCAGCCAACAAACATATGAAGAAAAGCTCATCATCACTGGTCATTAGAGAAATGCAAATCAAAACCACAATGAGATATCATGCCAGTTAGAATGGCGATCATTAAAAAGTCAGGAAAGAACAGAGGTTGGAGAGGACGTAGAGAAACAGGAACACTCTTACGCTGTTGGTGGGAGTGTAAACTAGTTCAACCTTTGTGGAAGACAGTGTGGCAATTCCTCAAGGATCTAGAACCAGGAATACCATTTGACCCAGCTATTCCATTACTGGGTATATACTCAAAGGATTATAAATCATTCCACTATAAAGATACATGCGGCCAGGTGTGGTGGCTCACGCCTGTAATCCCAGCACTTTGGAAGGCTGAGGCGGGTGGATCGAGATCAGGAGATCGAGACCATCCTGGCTAACACGGTGAAACCCTACCTCTACTAAAAATACAAAAATTTAGCTGGGTGTGGTGGTGGGTGCCTGTAGTCCCAGCTACTCGGGAGGCTGAGGTGGGAGAATGGTGTGAACCTGGTAGGCGGAGCTTGCAGTGATGTGAGAGGAGATCACGCCACTGCATTCCAGCCTGGGCAACAGAGCGAGACTCCATCTCGAAAAAAAAAAAAAAAAGATACATGCACACATAGGTTTAT
This sequence comes from Macaca nemestrina, assembly GCF_043159975.1. Classification (NCBI taxonomy): domain Eukaryota; kingdom Metazoa; phylum Chordata; class Mammalia; order Primates; family Cercopithecidae; genus Macaca; species Macaca nemestrina. Next base: position 87,404,616 of record NC_092130.1, on the reverse strand, counting down.
TGCAGCACTATTCACAATAGCAAAGACTTGGAACCAACCTAAATGTCCATCAATGATAGACTGGATAAAGAAAATGTGGCCCATATACACCATGGAATACTATGCAGTCATAAAAAAGGGATGAGTTCATGTCCTTTGCAGAGACATGGATGAAGTTGGAAACCATCATTCTCAGCAAACTAACACAGGAACACAAAACTAAATATTGCATGTTCTCATTAATAAGTGGGAGTTGAACAATGAGAACACATAGACACAGGGAGAGGAGTATCACACACTGAGGCCTGCCGGGGTGTGGGGGGCAAGGGGAGGGATAGCATTAGGAGAAATACCTAATGTGGATGATAAGTTGATGGGTGCAGCAAACCATCATGGCACGTGTATACCTATGTAACAAACCTGTATGTTTTGCACATGTATCCCAGAACTTAAAGTATAATAACAATAAAAAAAGAAACATGTATGGCATAAAAAACAAACAAAAAATATACAAATTAGTCAGGAGTGGTGGCTTGTGCCTGTAGTCACAGCTCCTCAGGAGGCTGAGGAAAGAGAATCACTTGAACCTGGGAGGCGGAGGTTGCAGTGAGCTGAGATCACACCACTGCATTACAGCCTGGGTACAGAGCAAGACTCTGTCTCAAACAAACAAACAAACAAACAAAAAAGAGACAGAGGGCAAACTGGAGAGAAAATATGATCCCCTTAACAATAGCCATAAAACTATAAAATTCGTAGGAAGTAACCTAACAAAGAATATGTAGAGTCTTATGAAGAACTATTTTAAACTCCTTTGAGGACCTAAATAAAACTTAATAATGCAGATTTAACCATGTACATGGTTGAAAAACATAAGATTGTAAAAATATTTTTCCCCATACACAGATACACACAAATCACCTATAAATTCTTCATTATTTCAATGGACTATAAAAGAGAATGATAAAGATATTCTCAAATTTAGATTAAGAAAATACATGAAGGATAACTGAGATGATTTTGAAAAAGAAGACTAAAAAAAACTAACAAAGGTAGTTGCCTACACAACCACCATTTTCCCATTCTTTTTTATTAACAGAGGTCTTATTTTGTTTTCCTTCTTCCATGCAACTGAAGGAATGACCCATTTCTAGGTCCTCCCCAGTGTACATCCTAAGTGGTCTTAGGTAAACATTGTGGGCCTAATCTCTTTGCCTGTAGTTGGGTTAGATATGGACATGTGTGTGATCCAGCCAATGATGTGTGAAGGGAAGCCTACTGGAGGCCCTCTGCAAAGGTTTCTTCACTCTTAAAGAGACAAGTAAAGACAGCCCCTCTTTTAATATTGTGCTTTGGCCTGTCAGAATACGATCCCTGCTATCCTGCACCCATTTTGTAACCAAGAGGAGAAAGCCAACATGTCAATGACAGCCATACTCAGTGGGAAAGAGTGGAATATTTGATGAAATTGTTGCACCTTCGAATTAACCTGCTCTGGACTTCTTGTTCATAGCATAATAAATGGTCCTTCCTTACTGTATAAAAAAACTGGAGTGACAACCATAAAAAGGAACAAAATAATGGCATTTGCAGCAACCTGGATGGAATTGGAGACCATTATTCTAAGTGAAGTGACTCAGGAACGGAAAACCAAACATCACATGTTCTCACTCATAAGTGGGAGCTAAGCTATGAGGATGCAAAGGCATAAGAACGATGCAATGGACTTTGGAGACTTGGGGCTTGGGGGAAAGGATGGGAGGGGGGGTAAGGGATAAAAGACTACACATTGGGTACAGTGTACACTGCTTGGGTGATGGGTGCACCAAAATATCAAAAATTCCACTACAAAACATATTTATGTAACCAAACACCACTTGTTCCCCAAAAACCTATTAAAATAATATTTTTAATGGAAAATAAAAAAAGATACTACTACTACAGGAAAACACAAAGGGGACCTAACCCAGTCAACTGGAGCAGGAAAAGCTTCCTTGATGAGATGGTATCCAAGCATATGAAGCAAATTTTGGGCAAACAGAGTTGAAGGTAGATTTAGGGGGCCAATAATTATGGTAAATGTAGTGATGGTGTGGGTGTTGGTAGAGGGAACAGCACGTACAAAGCATAAAGGCATGTACAAAGCATAGAGGAAGCATACCATGCTTATGGGCATGCACATTTTAAGTACTGCTGAAGGGTTTAATGTAGGGGAATAGAGAGATATTGATGGTGATGTATGAGGTTGGAGAGGTAGGCAGGGGCCAAAATATGAATTAATAATAACCACCATTGTTCCAGGTAAACGGCAGTGTACTAAACAACTCAATGCATATGTTCTACTGTTAATTATGTCCAAAGAGAATCTTCATAATGCACACAAAGTACCAGTTATCCAAAAATTTCACAAAATATAATATTTCACATCTCATAAGAAATAAAAATTCATTTTATTCTTATGTAAAACTCCATTCAAAGACAACGGAATCTGAGTTCAAAATGATTTAGGATTTTTTTATGATGCCGTTATTTTGTGTTTTTTTACAAGTCTATTAGCTTCAATATGGCAGAAAAAGAAAAGAATGAAAGGGAAAATGCTGGTAAACTCAAACAGGAAAATCAAGGGCTAGTCCATTAAGTCTTCATTTGAATAGAATTCCATTTGAATAATAATTCTTTAAATTGGTACTTCTGTTGAGTAATAAAAAGTTAATAGACTTTGAGTATTTTTATCATGCTTGAACATGGTATACTAAAAATATGTCTAGAAGTAGTAACAAATAGTTAAACTGAGTATTTAATGGATAGTTAAATTTAAACCAATTAAAATTTTTGTTTTTACAATAAGAAGGAAAGATGAAAACTCATTTTGTTCTTTCTTAAAACTACAGAATATTACACATTATTTTAATTGAAATTTTTCTCTTTATTAATACTTCTAAGTGGGTATTTCCTCTCTTAAGAAAAAAATTTACCCATTCAAAATTTGTGATTGCTAGAATACAGAGTGAGAGATTATGGAGGTCTATGCAGAACTTGAAAAGTTTTATGAGAAGGTTTATGAAATTCATTTTGTTCTCTGCTTTTGGATTCTTGTAATCCAAAGGGAGGAGCAATGCTCAGTAAGGGATAAGGATGTCTCAAGAAAAAATTTGTTATAACATCAACCAGTAAATTTTATTCTCAGAAAATGTCTGAATACAGTTATCAATAGCAATTTTTCAGCGATAAAAATTAATTTGCAAATAATAATTAATGTTATTTAGAAGTAAACAAAAAAGTATAATTGTTGAGTATGGCCACTGCCAAGTGGTAATTAATATACGATTACTATATATTGCATACTATAAAAAAAGATGAATACTTTGGATCATAATTATATTCTTTCTTTTAAACCTTTTTATGACCATAATTCTACCTATGCGTTCTGTTTTCAGAAGCTGCAAAAGAGAAATGTCACTTTGGGAAACAAAAATTTTAATATACCCAGTATTGACCATGTTTTAATCAAAACTATATAGAACAAGTGATCACCAGTTGTTGTGTTTGTTTTCAGTCCCAAAATGTCAATTTGGAAATAGTCTTAATCACTCAACTGATACATTTTTTACATTATAAAGGTTTAATATAAAGCAAAGATAACATAAAAGGTTCTCAGGGATTAAAAAACAAAGGGAATATCCAATTGTGTATATGTGTGCCTGTGTCTGTGTGTAGTGGGGAGGAGGAGGTTTAGAGAGAAAGAGACAGAGAGTGTGTGTGTGCGCTGGCCGTGGTGGCTCATACCTGTAATCCCAGCACTTTGGGATGCCGAGGTGGGTAGATCACGAGGTTAAGAGATTGAGACCATTCTGGTCAACATGGTGAAACCCCGTCTCTACTAAAAAAACAAACAAACAAACAAAAAATCAGCAGTGCATGGTGACGTGTACCTGTAGTTCCAGCTACTCAGGAGGCTGAGGCAGGAGAATTGCTTGAACCTGGGAGGCTGAGGTTGCAGTGAGCCGAGATTGCACCATTGCACTCCAGCCTCATGACAGAGGGACACTCCGTCTCAAAAAAAAAAAAAAAAAAAGAGAGAGAGAGAGAGTGTGTCATCCCTCAATATCAATGGGGTATACATATAATTTTCTCTGTGTGTGTGTGTGTGTGTGTGTGTGTGTATGCAGGTATCCCTCAATATCCATGGGGAATTGTTTCCATGACCCTCTACAGATATCAAAATCAATGGATGCGCAATGCCTTATATAAAATGGTGTAGTATTTGCATATAGCCTACACACATCCTTCTGTATTCTTTAAATAATCTCTATGTTACTTATAATACCCAAAACAATGTAAACAGTTGTTATACTATATTGTTTAGGGAATAATGACAAGGAAAAAGTCTGTATATATTTAGTACAGACGCAACCTTTCATTAAAAAAAAATTTTTTTTTGAGTATTTTTAACCCATGGTTGGATAATCCATGGTTGTGGAACCCACAGATGTAAAACCCATGGAAACAGAGGGCCAAATGTAGTCTCTTTTCAAAAATAATCTTAAATTCCACTGCTCTGTGACTTTTCTACAGATTTGAGCATCATGAAAAATACAACAGATTAACACCATTCATGCCAATTTTTCTCTCACCTAAGAAAATTGTTTATGAAATGTGTTACAACAAAATGCTTAAGCAAATAATTTACTTGAAGAGTAAAAATTAAATATCTAATAGGCAAATTCAAATAAGCAAACTGCCTCTCTGGTTAAATGAACTAATTAATTTAATCATAAAAAACAAATACGACAGTTTTTCATTTCAAGATTAAATTTTCTGATTTTATTACACCAAAATAGTAAATAGAAGAGTACTGAGAAACTATTGGGTCACTATTTTAATTGTTTATGTAGTATTGACTATCTCAAAATACATTTTATTTTTAAAACCAACTCATAGCTTTAAATTTAATATATTGTTAAGTGCTTCCTACGCAACCCAATTTTTTTGTCTAAAGTGAACGCTGCAAATTGCCTTGGATAAGCAAGCATGAAAAAGCAACACCATTTATTAATTTTGTATAAGTTATCCTCCACTCAAGAGATTCCATGGAGGGAAAGGGCAAGTCTGAATTTCACCATACAGTGCCACAGGCAGAAAGTGAGAGAAACTAAACAAATGCATCCTGGAGAGAGAGAAAATGCCTGCAAGCAGCAAATGACCTACTACATACCTTGCTATAGAAGCTTTGATGTTATAATTTGTTAATTTCCAGGAAAAAAGGCAATTACCAATACCTTAAGTTTGTTCTGACAGAAGAATTTAACTTCTTTAAGTTTTGATCACAAACAACACACACGGTTCAAAAAGGCAATACCTTTTTAAGCCATCACAATACCAAGTAATTGTGCCCGAAAAGTTTAATGAAAAGACAATTTCTTACTATCAGAAAATGCAAACTAAGAAGTACATTAAACTTTCTTTAAGAAAGTTTAAAAATATTCTTGGCATCTGCTTCTCTGGATAAATGTTCTCTTAAATATTTTCAAGACCAATTCATTGTAAGAAAAGATAATTTTATTCAAATATGCAGCTCATGGTATGAATAAGCAAGTATGTATTCCCCAACAGAATTGGCAAGTCTTTCAAATAATGTTTTTTTTTTTTTTTTTAAATATCAAACCCACAAGGTTACCAATTGGGAATTTTAACATATACACATATTTGCACGCATGTAGGCATGTACATTTGTGTATATGTGTGTAATCATGAATGTTTCCAAATAAGTATTTTAATAATTAAGAAATAAATTGATCCTTATTACTGTTATTTAACACCCTATGTTCACATTGCACCATAATAGAAATACATAAATGCATAAAGATATAATTTCATATCTTAAGTTGTGTCCTTTTTTCTAAACTAAGGTTTCAATCTACATATATAACCATAAAGATAAGAATATAAAAGAATTATTTTAAAATGGCTAAACCTCAGTACCACTATGAAATATGGGAGAACTGAAAATTATTACAAAAGGAATGGCTTTCATTATCAAAAGGAAAAGCAAAGCTGTATGGCCTACTTAACAGTTTTTCCCAAATTTTTAAAATAAGTTTCTTTTGGAGAAATATTTATATCACTTATTATTACCACTGTATTACTGCGGAAATAAAAAGCCAAATGAGACCTTCTTACAAATGTTAATTTTCTTCAGTGCCATTAATATTTTATTCTGTAGTTTTCATTTATAAAATAATAAATTGTGAACTAACTTATTTTCATTGAGAATTTAAGTTATAGCATGCACATTCATCGTAAGTTATACTCTAGGTAACAAAATGTAATAGTTTGCTATGCTATACCATTTCTACATGGCAGTCCTAACCTAATATGGATTAAATCTTATGATCTTATAAAGTCAAATGTGAATGGCCTTGAAACTATATCAGTTTTTTTAAACGCAGAGTGTATATACCTAACACACTATCTGTGCTCTTCATTATTAACCAGTCTTCTTCCAAAAGGTTCAATCTTCCTGAGGCATACTCATTCCTGCACAGCCATTTCATAAACATGGTATCATCTTTCCAGTAAGAATTATAAACACAAAGCAACAAAACATATTTTAAGATTGTTGACATCTGAATGCATACTTATTAGTACAAGGTTACAAGTTATGTTTACATTTGGAGTAAACCGGTAATAGGGTATTCATTTTAAAATACGAAAGTACATGATTCTAAATAGGCGAAGTATACCAATTGTATTCTACCTAATTCTCACACTTCACTACAAATTTTAGTCACGATTTATTTTCTGTCTAGAAAAACAAAAGATTATACATGCTGGATAAAAAATTAAAATACTGTTATGTTACTATCCAGGAACCACTGTTGAAATTCTGTCTTAATTTAAGGATGTCACATTGTAAATAAATAATTAGTAGATATGTCTTTTTCATATTAAATCTTTAACTTATATTTAGGTATTAGTTCGAATTTCTAATATGTATTGAAATAGGCAATTTATAGTGAAATTAATATTTTTAAAATTCCTTTTATTTATATCAATTAAACAGTTGAATAAAATCAAACAATATTAGAATATCAGAAGAAAATAATATCAGAAGCATATTGAGCAATTCCTGTGGACGCTATTATTTACTCTTAAGTTCACATGACATTATTTTCTTTAAAATATCTTATTTTACTGATTATATAAACACAATACATTTAATCTAAGTCTTGTTAATTTAAGCCTACAGTGTAAACTATACTTTCATAAACAAATTACCAACTTTACAGCTTAGTGTCTCAGTTATTTCAAGTTTAGACTATTTTCTACTCTAAAAGCTAACATTCTTTCTACTTTAGTTCTTCTCAAATTAAAGAAACTCAGGGGATAAGCTGATAACTAATGGAAATAAATGAGTTTTTAAAATAATGTTTAATATAAAAATATAAAGGCTAAAACCACCAGAAACCACAAGTACAGTGAGAAATACAATCCTGACCTATCTTTAATGTTTTGAATTTAAACCTAGACTACTCAAGAATTGTCAACTAATTATTCCATTTATTGATGACACTTTTCTCTAGGGAAGTTATATTAAAAGTTTAACCCTGGAGCAAGTCACGGCTTCTCCGTTGCTTGAAAGTGTCCAAAGCATTGATTATAACTGCAGGAGTTGTTACCTTCTACCAGAAAATCTCACCCTGCACAATGTTACACACTCTCTCACTCCCAAAACAGCTCTGATTCAGCAATTCAGATTGCTTCAGTTGATTAAAGGAAGGACCATAGAAAAGGGATCGACATTTAAAGCAAAATAAAAAGGATAAAAAAAAAAAAATCCAGATCATGGATATGGTAGCACAAAGCTCAAGAGAAAAGCAGATTTGAAAAAGACATCAGAGTGACTCAAAAAAGAACAACATGACAGAAATTAAACAAGATTTTTATGTTCGCCTTCTATGCATTTAAACTCATTTCAACCTCCATTGAAATTCTGATCATACACAAACCCCAAGGCTTTTGACATACTTTCAAAAACCTACACCCTTTCTTTCTCTTTCTAAGTCTCCAGAGTCACTTCTTAGGTAGTCAAGAAAAAACAGAATTCAAATATGCATGTCATTGAAAAATACAAAGGCCAAATTATAATTTTAACCAATATTTTTCATGTAAAAATAATATCTAATTGTTTTAAAATTCAGTGTCTTTCCTCTTTTTAGTGAAAAGAGCTAGGTTGGCTGTGAAAATTATTTGAAACCAGGTACAGACACAGGTAGAGGAATAGATAGATATTAGGCATAAGAGACCTTGTAACATTTTTCTTAGGATGATGTCAGAATATCAAAGTGCTCTATACTATCACAGATTACTCTTCACTTGACCATAGAAAGAACTTAAGCATATCCTTTATTAGTTAATTAGTTCAGTACTAGAGATAATCGAGATGCAAACAGCTATTACAGAATGGCTTATCATATCTATCTCAGAAACAGTGACCAAAATTCCAGAAGGTAATTGGATTTTCAAAACTGAACATAGTTTCTCCCCCCTCTACCCCATTCAGTCATGACAGGGCCAGAAGGTAATGATATATCTGCCATGATGCAACAAGCAGACCTGTCTTCTGTCAAGAGTTGAAATCATAAAGGAATAAGCTGTCGTTAACAACCTCTCTCCAAACACTAGAGCTGTCATCTCATTGTTTTCTTTGCTGGCATGGGGTTGGGTGGCCTCATATACCTTGTCAGTTCAGTAATGTGCTAAGCTTTTAACCTTTTCTGGAATTTTTGGCTTCAACAATCTTTTATGAAGTCTCTAATGTAAAACCGTACTTTCTTTAATTTATATTTTCTCTCAAAGTTTACTTTTAAAATTTAGAATTAGTGATCTTGGTTTCAATTTATCACTTAGAAGTCTTACATTTCAAATAAGAAAAAAAATTGTGTTTATTAACAAAACTTTTCTTCGAAATATAAATTTCAGTGGCTTAAATTCAACCACTCTTTAAGGGAAAAAGAAAAACTCAATAATCATTCAAAGGAGTTGCTTGGAGTTTTATACTCAAACATTTTTTTTTTTTTTTTTTTTTTTTTTTTTGAGACGGAGTCTGGCTCTGTCGCCCAGGCTGGAGTGCAGTGGCCGGATCTCAGCTCACTGCAAGCTCCGCCTCCCAGGTTTACGCCATTCTCCTGCCTCAGCCTCCCGAGTAGCTGGGACTACAGGCGCCCGCCACCTCGCCCGGCTAGTTTTTTTGTATTTTTTTAGTAGAAACGGGGTTTCACCGTGTTCGCCAGGATGGTCTCGATCTCCTGACCTCGTGATCCGCCCGTCTCGGCCTCCCAAAGTGCTGGGATTACAGGCTTGAGCCACCGCGTCCAACATTTATTACATGTTAAGTTCACTTAGAAATAGTTAAGTCAATAACTATAAGATCATGATAATCATATTTCATGACTATTTAAACTGTCTTAATTATAAAAGTAATATCTTTTTAAATATAAAAGTAAAACCTACTCAAAGAAAAAATAAAACAAAGAGAAAAATTGAAAATGAAATCTAAAAGAAGAAACTTTGTGGTTTCTTGCATAAACTTCCAGGAACATTAATGTGTATCCATGTATGGATGTAGATGTAGATGTTCACATGTATAAGCATACTTTTTAAACAAATTAGCTCATCTTTCTGTTTTTATCTGCTAACTCTTAGACATCATTCCAGAATGATGAACATACATACATACACATACAACTTGCTATTTTTAATAACTACAGTCTTCTATGATATGAGTATGCCATCATTAAATCAAATAGTTCCCTATGTTGGATGGATGTTTAGGTGGTTAGAATTTTTTGTGTTATTACAAACTGCTGTTATGAGCATCCCTACGTATACTTTGTGCACTGCTCTCATGTACATTCTTATAAATGAAATTTAAGGTCAATGATTAGTATACATGTTAAATTTTGGAAGATATTACTAACCTGCCATCTATGATTACTCCAATTTACATTTTCACTAATATTTAAACATGATATTATCAATTTATTACCAGGTAATTTATAATTTGCCAATCTGATATGTTGAAAAATGGTGCCTTGTTTTAATAAGTATTTCTTTAATTTTCACAAATACTTTCAATGACTATCAAAAAAAGCATCAAAGTCTGTAAGTCATTTGAACAAAGGTATATTTAAAAGTGCCAAGTAATTTTCATATTTTTTTCTCTGAGCCCTTAAACAAGAATCTTTTGCCATACTCTATACTCTGTTTAGACTACATAAATATTAAATAATTTCTCATAAGCAGCTAGATGGCATTACTGTTCTTAAGAATAACCATGTTCGATATTAATATAGTACTTTTCTTATTATTATCTACTAGGCATAGGTATCCATTATAACCCTGTTAAAATCTTCCTGTCATCAAGTTTGTCAAATACTTATGCTGAAATAGAAAGATCTTGCAGTATTTACTTTGAAGACTGAGAGTTGAGGGCTGTAGTTAAGAAGGTGTTAACTAAAAGTTTATTACTGAAATTACTGAAAAATGTCACACCATATTCTAGAAAACCATCTATAATGGCTCCATGCTGTGAAAAAAGTTCTTAATCCTGTATTCAATCAGCTTTTCAAATTTATTCATCAAAAGGGGGGGGGGAAATTCAAAATGAAATGAAAAGAATCAAAAAGTCAATGGCCAGAATAGAAAAGTTAAGCCATAGCTTATGAAAAGAGACATGATTTAGAAACTAAAAAACTCTAACTCAACTTTCAAAGCATTCAATTCACATCATAGTCAAGTAACAGTTTAGGTAGTCTTTAGTTTCATTATAATTTTAATAATTTCTAGTAGAAGATCTTAAAATTTTCTAGTGTGATGAATATTGCTACATAAGGAGATTATCTTTGAGGCTTACAAACATTATTTGTTTTAAAAAGATACAAGTTGTAAAGTAAACTACCTGTCACTGGGATGGCCAGGTTAAAAAAATATTTAATTAAAGTGCTACACTGAATTCTTTTGATTATCTCTATTCCTGCCACAAATGTTACTAAAATCTCATTGAAGAAAAAGAAAAGCCAGACATGGTGGCTCACACCTGTAATCCCAGCACTTTGGAAGGCTGATGCAGGAGGATTGCTTGAGCTCAGGAGTTTGAGACCAGTCTGGCCAACATAGCAGGACTCCATCTCACCAAAATAAACAAATAAATAAAAAAGGTGCCTACACTCTCAAGTACTCAGCGGGATGAGGTGGGAGGACCACCTGAGCCCAGGAGGTCAAGGCTGCAGTGAGCCATGATCATGCCACTGAACTCCAGCCTGTGTGACACTCTGCCTCACAAAAAGAAAAGAGGAGAGGAGAGGGCAGGAGAGGGGAGGGGAGGGGAGGGGTGAGGATGGGAGAGGAGGGGAGGGGACAGAAGGGGAAGGGAGGAGGAAGAAAAGGAGGGAAAGAATGGGAAGAAGAGAAGAATGAAAGAACAAAAGAATGAAAGACAGAGAGATGAAAACGAAAAAAGAGGGGTGGTATTCACACATCAGGACAAAACAAATGGTAGAAGAGAAAATGGAGGATACAGATGTCACTTCTGTATATATTTGTAGAAAACTAAGTTGATGAAGGAGTAGGTACTGGCTTGGCATTACAGCACAAATTCAAACTTCAGTGCCTCCAGAGGGAGAAAATGACTAAAAGCCAGCCAACTCACCCATAGAAGTCCAGAAATACTCAGAAATTGGGGCACCAGTTCTCTTGGAAAATATTGGAAGGTAAGGGTAGGCCATGATGCTAAAAACAGGTGCTTTAGCTGTAAGTTCAAGTAAGGTACAGTTACCCCACTCTCCAAAAAAAAAAGACACCAGAAAACCAAAAACCAGGTCATAATCTGACATGTGTGGCCAACACTGTAAGAGACAAGAGATTTTTCCTTTGCAGAAATGCAATCTATAGGCCAGTCGCAGTGGCTCACACCTGTAATCCCAGGACTTCGAGAGGCTGAGGTAGATGGATGACCTGAGGTCAGGAGTTCAAGACCAGCCTGGCCACCATGGTGAAACCCTGCCTCTATTAAATATATAAAAATTAGCCAGGCATGGTGGCAGGTGCCTGTAATCCTTGAGAGGCTGAGGCAGGCAGAATTGCTTGAACCTGGGAGGTGGAGGTTGAAGTGAGCTGAGATCGCACCACTGCACTACAGCCTCGGTGACAGAGCAAGATTCCGTCTCAAAAAAAAAAAAAAAGAAATGTAATTTATAGAAGGACTAGACTATGGGACATTAAAGCATAGAAGAGAGACACAAAGCTCAAATCAGGTGTACTAATCAGAAATCTGCATAATGATTTTAAAAAAGAGCTCCATTTCAAAATATGATTGAAAAACTTTAAAAATTCTATGCAATGGTTAAAAGAAAAAGTAGGCAATCTCCCAGAAATGACTGGAAATATAGAATAAAAATAAGAAAGAATGGATAAGATAAAGACTCATTCCAGTAACTCAAAACCACATAAGAGCTAAATAGAGAAGTGTAAAATTATCAAGAAACAATACAAAAAAAGTTTCCCAAAACTAAGGATCACAAGTGAACAATATAAATGGAAAGAAATCACCAAGTGCCAAACAATGAAACAAATAATGAAACAAAACACCAAGACTCAGGAAATTTCTTAAAAGCAGTATGATTCACTTCTAAACATCAGAGCTTACATACAGTGGAACAAAAGGATTTAAGGCCAAATGGTTTCAAGACTTTCAAATGAAAACACTGGAAACTAGAAGACAACGAAACAAATCCTTCAAATTTCAATAAAAATATTTTCTACTTGGAATTCTATGTCTTTTGAATCTTTAAAATACAGTGAACAAGTAGACTGAAGGCATTTTTCAGAAATGCAAGGGTTCAAAAACTTATCTTCCATTTGATGGCTCCAACAAAATGAGGGCATATATCAAGAAAGCGCAGATCATTAGATACAGGAAACAGAAGTTCAAAGATAAGAGAAAAACTAAAGGGAAACCCAGGATAATACACAAGTAAGCAGGCTTAGAAAGGGACCAGTCAAGATTGAAACAGAGTCCACACAGTTCCAAAAGACAGTACTCCAGAGGAAGAACATGAAACTATGAGATTATCTGGTAAGTTTAATCATGTCAAAAATTATTGAGACCAATGGAGATCTGAATTGATACAGAAAAAATTAAAAACTAGAAAATTATTAATTCCATGAAAACAAATATATTGTATCAAAAATGAAAAGCAAACATATTATCTATCTGGATCCGCCATGAGCAATATTAAGGTTGTAGTAGTACTGTAAAGCTTGATTACTGATTCTACCATCACAGAAAGTGAATGATAAATCAAAAGACAGCACTATAATTTTAAAATATGTATACAATGAGTATAAATAAAACCAAAATGTATTGAAAATGATTACATCTAAGGAACAGGATTAACAGGTAGGGAAGGATTAGGAAAAGATAACACATTTTGATACTACGTCTTGGATTTACTTGATTTTTAAAATCATATGCATGAATCACAGTTTTATTCTAATATAGTTAAATGTGCATTTATTTTCATTTATCTTGCCTTAGATATGCCATACTTCTTCAACAACATGATTTATATTTTTAGTCTCAAAAACATTCAACCACTAATACATGCTTTTCTCCTGTTTTTCTGTTGTTTCTCTGAAACATCTGATAGAAGAATATTATGTGTTACCCTATTTTCCATGACTTTTTAATCTGTCATATTTTTTCTCATTTCCTCTGTGCTATATTCTGCATACTGTCTTCCTTAACTATAGCTTTCAATTTACTAATTCTCTTTTGAATTATGATAGTTTCATGATCTAACTTTTCTTGTGATGAATCATTTCTTCATATAATTTGTAGTTTCTGACTGAATTCATCTTCAGTAGGGATTTATTCTAGGTTGTAAAGTGTTCCTATATGGCAGTATTACGATTGCTTCTGCCAGGTGCCCCAAAGGTTTCATTGGTCCAGAATTCATTTTTATATTAATTACAGTGTTTAAGATTTTCACACTAAGTGTGTCATCTAAATTCAAACTGCAAATCCAAATCCACTTGCGGGTTAGGGTCTGGGTCTCCTATTTCCGAAGAGAAGTTGTTTATTTACCCTACCTGGTACCTTTAGCAAAGAAACCTCCTTTTAAGAATTACTTTTTGTTTTTTATTTTAGAGATGAGGTCTCACTCTGTCGCCCAGGTTGGGTGCAGTCACACAATCTTAGCTCCCTGCATCCTCAAACTCTTGTGCTAAAGTGATCTTCCCACCTAAGCCTCTTAAGTAGCTGGCATTACAGGCACTAGCCACAAAGCCTGGCTGGAAACGTTTAACCTCTAAGCAGTGACCTGATTCTTCCCACTATTCATCCTTTTATTACAAAGGTGGCAACTTCCAGGGTCTTACCTATATCCAGGGCTCTTAGTTTTAGCTCCCACCTCTCAGTCCCAAAGATATAGATGATGTGTGTGTGATACAGATCATGTGTGGCCTTGGGTTCGTATCTTACCAGCTATCCCCTGAAGTTGCAACCCTTTCCAGGGATTTACCACTGTGTTGTAAGCTATCTCTTACACTCAGGCATTTAGGAAATCCTTTTCTTTTCCTTTTAATTTTTGTAGGTACTTAGGTGTATATATTTATGGGGTACATGAGATATTTTGATGTAGGCATACAATAAGTAATAACTACATCAGGCGTGAGCCACTTCCCTCACCAGGCTCACGCCTGATGTAGTTATTATTTATTGTATGCCTGTAATCCCAGCACTTTGGGAGGCTGAGGTGGGCAGATCACAAGGTCAAGAGATTAAGACCATCCTGGCCAACATGGTGAAACCTCGTCTCTACTAAAAGTACAAAAATTAGTTGGGCATGGTGGCACATGCCTGTAGTCCCAGCTACTTGGGAGGCTGAGACAGGAGAATCGTTTGAACCTGGGAGGCGGAGGTTGCAGTGAGCCGAGATCACGCCACTGCACTCCAGCCTGGCGACAGAGTGAGACTCTGTCTCAAATAATGGGGTGTCCATCACCTCAAGCATTTATCCTTTGTGTTACAATCCAATTATACTCTTTCAGTTCTTTTTAAATGTACAATAAAACATTACTGACTGCAATCACCCTACTGTGCTCCAAATACTAGATCTTACTCATTCTATCTCACTATAGTTTTGTAACCATTAACTATCCTCCCTCCCCTACAACCCATTATCATTCCCAGCCTCAGGTAACCATCATTCCACTCTCTATCTCCTTGAGTTAAACTTTCAATTTTTAGCTGTTACTTATTTGAGAATTTATTCTCAATAAATTCTCAATTTTATTTACTGAGAATAAATAAATTTGAATTTGTTCTCAAATAAATGAGAACATGTGAAGTTTGTCTTTTTGTGCCTGGATTATTTCATTTAACATAACGACCTCCAGTTCCATCTATGTTGTTGCAAATGACAGGATCTCACTCTTTTCTATGGCTGAATAGTACTCCATTGCATATACATACCCCTTTTATCTTATCCATTCATCTGTTGATTGACACTTAGGTTGCTTCCAAATCTTGTGAAGAATGCTGCAATAAACATGGGAGTGCAGATATCTCTTCGACAAACTGATTTCCATCCTTTTGGGTATATACTAAGCAATGGGATTGCTAGGTATTGTACACAAATCTATTTTTTCATTTTTTGAGGAACCTTCAAACTGTTCTCCATAGTCATTATACTAATTTACCTTTCCACCAACAGTGTACAAAGGTTTCCTTTTCTCCACATCCTCACCAGCATTTGTTACTGCCTAACTTTTAAATAAAAGCCATTTTGGTGGGTGGATCACTTGAGGTCAGGAGTTCGAGACCAGCTGGCCAACATGGTGAAACCCCGTCTCTACAAAAAATTCAAAAATTAGCCAGGTGTGGTGGTGCACACCTGTAATCCCAACTACGTGGGAGGCTGAGGCACGAGAATCACGTGAACACAGGAGGTAAAGGTTGCAGTGAGCCAAGCTTGTGCCATTGCACTGCAGCCTGGGTGACACAGCAAGACTCCATCTCAAAAATAAAATAAATAAAATAAAATACACGGGGCACAGTGGCTCACGCTGTAATCCCAGCACTTTGGGAGGCTGAGGTGGACAGATCACAAGGTCAGGAGTTCGAGACTAGCCTGGCCAACATGGTCAAACCCTGTCTCTACTAAAAATACAAAAAATTAACCCGGCATGTTGGTGCATGCCTGTAATCCCAGCTACTTGGGAGGCTTGAACCCAGGAGGTGGAGGTTGCAGTGAGCCGAGATCATGTCACAGCACTCCAGCCTGGGCGACAGAGTATGACTCCGTCTCAAAAATAAATAAATAAATAAATAAATAATAAATAAAATAAAATAAATACTAATAGTATATAAATAAAATAAAAATAAAAGCCATTTTAACTGGGGTAAGATGACATGTTACTGTAGTTTTGATTTGCATTTCTCTGATGATCAATGATGTTGGGTGCCTTATCATATGCCTGTTTGACATCTGCATGTCCCCTTCTGAGAAAAGTCTATTAAGATCTTTTACACATTTTAAAATTGGATTATCAGATTCTTTTTCCTTATTGAGTTGTTTGAGCTCCTTATATATTCTGGTTATTAGTCCTTTGTCCAATGGATAGTTTGCAAATATTATTTCCCATTCTGTGGGTTGTCTCTCCACTTGATTGTTTATTTTGTTGGGCAGAAACTTTTTGACTTGAGGTGATCCCGCCTGTCCATTTCCGCTTTGGTTGCCTGTGCTTATGGGGTATTAATCAAGAAATATTTTCCCAATCCAATGTCCTGGAGAGTTTCTTAAATGTTTTCTTGTAGTAGTTTCATAGTTTGAGGTCTTACATTTTTTAAATCCATTTTTATTTGATTTTTATATATGGTGAGAGATAGGGGTCTAGTTTCATTCTTCTGCATATGGATAGCAAGTTTTCCCAGCACAATTTATTGACAGACTTTCCTTTTTCCACTGTATATATTCTTGGCAACGTTATAAAAAATAAGTTCACTGTAGATGTATGTATGTATTTCTGGGTTCTCTATTCTGTTCCATTGGTTGATATGTCTGTTTTTATGCCATCACCATGCTATTTTGGTTACTATAGCTCTATGATATAACTATAAAAGTCAGGTAATGTGATTCTTCCGGTGTGGTTCTTTTTGCTCAGAACAGCTCTGGCTACTGTGGGTGTTTTATGGTTCCATATAAATTTTATGATTCTTTCTATTTTTGCGAAGAATGTCACTGGTATTTTGATAGGGATTGCACTGAATTTGTAGATTGCTTTGGATACTATGGACATTTTAGCAATACTGTTTCTTCTAATCCATGAATATGTAATATCTTTCCATTATTTTGTGTACCCTTCAGTTTCTTGAATCCATGTTTTATAGTTTTCATAGCAGAGATCTTTCACTTCTTTGATTACATTAAACTCCTAGATATTCAATTTTATGTGTAGCTTTTGTAAATGGGATTACTTTTGGATTTCATTTTCAGATTATTCACTGTTGGCATATACATATGCTACTGATTTTTGTATGTTGATTTTGTATCCTACAACTTTACTGAATTTGTTTACCAGTTCTAATTAATAGTTTTTGGTGGAGTCTTCAGGTTTTTCCAAATATAAGATCATATTTGCCAACAAGGATAATTTGACTTCTTCTTTTCCAACGTGGAAGCCCTTTCTTTCTTTCTTTTGTTTGACTTATTTCGCTAGGACTTCCAGTACCATGTTGAATAACAGTAATGAAAGTGGGCATCCTATTGTGTTCCAGATATTAGAGGAAAGGCTTTCAGACATTTTCTATTCTGTATGATACTGGCTATGGGTTTGTAATACATGGCATTTAAACTGTATATATAAAGGTATGTTCTATCTATACCCAGTTTTTTTCGATGGGTTATTATAAAGAAATGACGAACTCTAAGAAATACTTTTTGAGCATCAATTGAAATAATTATAAGTATTTTGACCTTCATTTTGCTGATATATCACATTTGATTTGCATATGTTAAACCATCCTAGCAAAAGCCCACTTGGCCATGATAAATGATCTTTTTAAAATGTTGTTAAATTTGGCTTGCTAGTTTTTTGTTGAGAATTTTACATCCTGTTCATCAGGATTACTGGCCTGTAGTATTTTGTGTGTGTCTGTGTGTTTTTTTTTTTTTTAAATGTGTCTTTGTCTTGTTTTGGTGTCAGGGTAATATTGGTCTTGTAGAACGAGTTTGGAAGTATTCCATACTCCTGGAATCTAGTGTCTGGAATAGAAGCCTCAGGACTTTGCCCAGTGTCCTATCCTACTGTGGCTCATCTGGTATCCAAGTTGCAAGACGAAGTCTTCTTTACCCTTCCCTCTTTTCTCCTCAAGCACCGCAAGCAGAGGGAAGGAGTATCTCCTGGCTGCGAGCTGTGTTGCCTGGATTGGGGGAGGGGTGCATAAGGACTCTCCTAGCTGCCCTGGCTGGTATCTCAGTTGATTGCTTGCTTGCTTGCTTGCTTGCTAAGTCTACTGCCTCTAAGCACAGCACAGCACAGCACAGCATCAGTACTTGCCCAAGAATTGCAGTCCTTATGGCCTACACCGCCTTTCAAGTTTATTCAGCACCCCAGAGCACTTTGGCTCATGGTGGTGAGGCTTGCTGGAACTCAGGTTTCAATTGCTAGGATGGGCAATTCCTCTCTGGGTAGGGCCAGTCTAAATACTCCCTCCATGGGTGTCAACTGAGATCTGCCTGGTGTTGCCTTCTGCTGCGACAGGGTAGCACTGAGTTCCAATGCAGAGTCCCACAGTCACTGTGCTCTCCCTCCCCCAAATGCACAGATTCTCTCTCCACACCATGCTGCTGCTGCCAGGACACAAGGGAGGGGTGGCTTCAGTGATTCAAGAGTATCTTTCCTACCCTCTTCGGTGCCTTTTTCAGTGATATGCTGTTAAAACCAGATACTGTGACTGCTCACCTGATTTTTGTTTTTTATGACGGTGCTTTTTTCTGTGTGGACAGCTGTTTAACTTGGTGTTCTTGCAGTGAGGACATTTGGTGAAGGCTTCTATTTAGCCATCTTCCTCTGCCTCCACTCTCCTCCTCCTCTGTCTTTTGAACATTCATATACAACTAGGTATTTAGTATTTTTGTTACATTTTATTCATTGTTTTTATGCGTGTTTAATGGGAGAAGTTCATATTGATAAGCCCAGTCCACCATGTTATGGAAGCCAAACTGTATAAATTACATTAATAAAAATAGCATTAATTTTTAAACCTCAGAAATAACAGCATGAATATTATAATCTAAGTAATTATGGACATAGCAGATTCTTCTGAATAATCCATCTATGAGAAATTAGGGAAAATGTTATCCTAGTGAAGTAATCAGACTTCTTATGAAATTATTAAAATTAATACCTAAATCACTTATAGACAGTATTTTGAAAGTATCTTTTGTAATTTAAACTTTACTTTTTTACTGATTTTATTACAAAATAGTTTCTATAACTTCTCAATCCTTGTTTTCATAAATACAACTGCCATCAAGTTCTACATTTCCCCTTAGAGCTAGAGCCTGAGAAATATAAATAAACCTTCAGACGTGTGAGACTACCCGGCCCGGGTTGCTATGGAAGCTGGGTCCCAGTGGGCCAGGCCCCTGTGCTCACTCTGGGACTGGACCACATCAATAGCTGCTCCTACCACTGCCTCTTGGGCATGAATACAGTTGCCTGCTTTTTACCCTTTTTTAGAGACCAGTGGAAATGCCTAAAAAGGTGTATGTGAGTAAAGGTCATCAAAGAAGAAACAAATATGAGTAACTCTAAAGCTGCACTATCAGAGGCTGAATAATTGGTACTTGGCTATGTGAAATACTGTTTCTTACTCCAGGTAACATATTATGCAATGAAGCCTATCAAGAATATTAGCAATGGCAACCTCAGAAGCACTTGTGGGGATTTATCTGATATGCACCATTCCTCCAACATGAACTCTTAATACACTTTTGATAATAAAGTCCTGAAGAATCTAAAACGCAAGGATTAGAATACCTATGATTTTCAAACTATGACCTGTGCAGCCCTGGGGCATTTGGGGAAGAAATCTCAGGGGCTGTTGTGGGAGTGGTTCCAATATTCACCATGCCCTCCTTTCAACCTAAGTGGCTTCACAGATTTAAACTTAATACTGTTCACAAAACTTAATACTGTTCACAAACTAGTCCACTTAGACAGGGCTCTACTATTGAAAAAAAAGTTTCAACCTTACAATGATAGGAATCCAATTTTAGGAATTTCAATCTTATACCAAAAATCTGCAAGGAATATAAGGAAATAGTATTAATAACACTGAGTAAAGATAGTATTGTGTGGCCCCCAAAATATCAGAATTTACTTCAATTGTGATATGAAAACCCACAGACCATGAAGAATAGACCAGAGGTTCTAACTTTTTGAAAATTTTGGAAATCTTTCTTTAAATAGCTTCAGAAAAAGTTCAAACAAATAAAAACAAAAGCAGAGCTAACCTGATTTAAAAAAAAAAAAAAAAGTAAGAATGGGACGGCTTCTTATTCCCTGTTTATTAGTCTTCCTCTGTCTGCCTCTTAAAATACCGTCATCCTTCCCTTAACCAACCCCTCCCCACCCACAGAGCAACCCTTCAAGAAAACATTATGAAAAGGTAAAGCCAAAGTAGTAAAATCACTTTATCCAAATTTAAAAGTGATCTGTTTCTAAATCACCATGAAGAAAATTACCATAATAACGTTCACATTCATTTTTTCAAAAAAATAAAGAGTATTAAATATATAAACTAAAATTTCTATGTGTGCTGCATGCTGAGAAATCAGTTGCTTCTTTTCAAGGAATCATGAGTTGCCATTTTTTTTTAAGAAGAAAAAATTCAAGACGGTGAAATGCTGTTATTCCCAAAACACTATTCCTGCTTATAAGAACAAAACGACTTACTATTGTAATGTCACTGACAAACCTCCTCCCTCCTGTTTGGGATATCAATAGAAAGCTTGTTCAAAGAAACATGTTTGGCATGGTTTTCCATATAGACTTTCCCCTCGAAATCCTTACACAACAATAAAATATTCCAGAATAGGAAAGGCTCAGGTGATCTATAGCAGAGACAATATAACTACATAAAATATTTCACCTAGCACTGGCACGTTGAAAGCATCTGATTTTCTTTACTAAGTTATATTTTCAAATAATCATCAAATTGTGAACACATTTTACATATAATGTTCTTCCGAAAATACAGACAGGATCTGTTCTAACTACAAACAAATGTGTCAGAGAGAAAGTTCATTTAACTATTTAAAACCTGAAATCCGAAACAGTTTAAACATAATACTTTAGGTGAGTTAACTTAGTCTAAACTTCAATTTATTTTAGTTACTTCAATTCTACTAAAATACACACTATCGAAATAAGCAATCAGATCGAAAGTAGTATCTTTGCATTCTTTGCCTATCCATGAAAAGTGGAAAAAAAACCCCGAAAAACCATATAGTTAATTTAAGAAATTCTACTTTCAGCATTTTAACAGTTTCAAAATCTATTAACCAAAATGTTCTTTAGGAGCTGGGCTGAGCCTTTATATTATCATTTCTGATTTACAGAATAGAGAAGATGTGACCTTTGACTTTTGTAACCATTAGCGTATTAAAGAAATCCTTTCCAATTTTAATTACAAAAATGTAATAATTATTATAAATAAAACAAATAAAGCCAACATGGACACATATATTCCTTTACTTTTTACAAAAGTCTTTTATACAAGGTATCAGTTCATGTTTTTCTTAAAAAAAAAAAAAAAACTACTCACATGAAAGAAATTCATACTTTGCAAAATTGGGCTGTTCACTATAGAACTTATGATTGCAATAATAAAACAAAAGCAGCCAAACATTAAAATATGCCAATATTATGTCAGAAAAACATTTCACTATTGCAAGAAATCTTGAATACAATTTTAAAAAAGAAGTTTCTAAAAAGTTTGAATGCAAATAAGAATAAAATATTCATTAAAGATTACATTTTGCCATTCTGTATGTCTGCATCTCATGCTTAAAGCATTTTATTTGCGGGCTCTAAAAAAAAAGATTTAGTTATTCCAACTCTTCCTTTAAATAATAAGAGATTAATTCAAAGCAGCAGATCTCCTTTAGTTTCTAACTTTACCAAATTAGGTAGGCAAAGGGTTACAAAAGCAGTCATGATATTTTTGTCAGAAGTATTTTCAATAATGTTGATAAACATTTGATAGTTTAACTGACATTTCACAGGATTAAAAATATTTAGAAAAATAATTCACTCAAAATACATTATTTAAATCTCTGTATGCTCAAGATGCCACTTTGTTTTTCTTTTGTAACTCAAAATAATGCAGAATAATTTTTCATACAAGTAAAATAAATAATAACAACCTGAAGATAAGATTATGCTTAGGATATACTTTTTGAAGAAACATAAAATCATATAATAAAACAGTACTATAAAATGCCAAAAAATAAAAATAAAAAAAAGAAAAAACCCAGGAAATTGTACTTACAGCCACAGCTCTTTTAATAAATGGTATCTGTGTGCCACTGTCGAGGTCTTCATTTATAATAAGTCTTCTAGCCCACTGCCCTGCCCTGACAACACCACTACCATGAATTAAAACCATCAGTTTCTGTGGGTTTGTCAAAGCATCCTCACTCATAAAGATAAAACTCTTTGGTTCACTCTCAGTGGCATCTACCTGTAATTAAATAAAATTAAATAATAAAGAAATGTCTTCTGATCAGGTATACACATAAATGAAAAACAACCAATGGCTGTTATAAAGTATTAAATGGTTACTATAGAATTATAGGTGTAAAAAACAATTTTAACACAAAATTAAAATATTCGGTAGAGATTAACAATTATATATTAGGTGGATGGGACAAGACATGATAGTAATTTAAATACAAAAATATAAAAAATATTGGTAATATATTTCTCTTCATTATTATTGTATATTTAGTATTATATTATCATTGTAAATACAAATAATTATTTTTTAGTGCCTCCTATAGTCTAACTGCTATGCTACCTGTTTTAAAAACATTATCTCATTCAATAACAACCCATTTAGATGGCACTATTACTATGCTGATTTACAGATGAAGACATTGAGGCTTAGAGAGTTTAAATAAGTTGCCCATGGTCACACAACTATAAGTCTATAGTTGTATAACAGAAATATATTGCACCTATAATAAAAAATAGAAAACTGAAATTGGAGATATATTGGAAAATCATAGAAATATATCAGCCAGGAATACCACTAAACTTTTAAAGGGAAGAAGAGGTAACTATTTAAAAACTAACCATCTATTCTATTCTTACCTGATCTATGTAAATGGACTTCCAAATTTCATTCAGAGTGTGAACACAGGATTATATAACAATTGTTTTTACAAAGTCACATTATGTACTCCAATGAGCTTACTTTATAAACTAGTTACTTACAGAATAAAAAATATTTTTATCCATTTTGATTGTACTTAATATTTAGATTGTTAACTAAATGATGTATGATTTACATTTGAAAGACACAAAACACTTTTAGAAAGAGATAACTTCGCAACCTTTTGTTACATATGCCATGACACACCGAGTGGTATTCCACATCAGCACTGGCCAGTGACTGGAAATTGAAGCCTTTGGATAGCCAGATCAAGCAGGAAGTTGACATTCTGATGGCTGGTTACACACTCTCACATAAAGGTCAATCCACATACTGTGTAACACAATAACTCTTCACTTTGGCAACTGTATATGTTCCATACAATTATCAAAACAGGAAGTATACAAAAACTCTAGATGCCACAAAAAAAAAAAAAAAAAAAAAAAAAAAAAAAAAAAAGCCCTGGATTCTAAATATTCCCAGTCATTACACTTAGGAAGAGAAAAACAAAATAAAATACCTGTACTTCTAAAACAATCAGGCTAGTTTCAGTAAGAGATGGCTTAGGCATCTGTGCAAACAGAGCAAAAATGGCACTTATTTCAGCAAGAGCAGCATGGACACAGGGCTTAAAGAAGAAATAACACCTTTTCATTGAAGCCTTCCCTGACTACCACATTTAAAATCCCAAACATGTCCCTGAAAATTCTGTAGTCCCTTTCCCTGTTTTATTTTCCTCCATGGCACATACCAAGATCTAACATATTGTACGCTTTACTCTATATTTTTGCAAGTGTGTTTATTCACCGCCTGCTCCTTTCACTAGAATGTAAGTCTGGGCAGGCACAGAGTTCTCTGGTTTGTATCCACCTGTAGTCTCAGTACCTACAACAAAACCTAGCACATTGTAGGCACTCAGTAATCAAAAACAATAAACTTTTGGAATGAGGAATCTTATCAGGTCTCACCAGTGACTTCCTTTAGATAAAAGGCATTTAACTAAATAATGGATCCTCTAAAATGGTTATAATACTTGCCTGGTTCAGAAAGCATATACTGAAGATTAAACTAGTACATAATTACAGAGAATTTTACAAGAGCTATACAATGTTAAAGAACTAAATAATGGATCCTCTAAAATGGTTATAATACTTGCCTGGTTCAGAAAGCATATACTGAAGATTAAACTAGTACATAATTACAGAGAATTTTACAAGAGCTATACAATGTTAAAGAATTAAAATGACATAACTAAAATTTTATTAGCAATAGCTAAAAATACAGGAAGAGAGATATGAAATATAACACAATCATATTAGCTTCAGCTGCATGCTATGTCCAGAGTAAACAAATTATAATGACGACAATAAATATGACTAAAGCCACACAGAAAGATAAGTGGATGAGAGACACAGGAAAACCAAACCTAAGAAGAAAAATTCCCTTTTACCTAGGAACATTATATGAAAATAGAAGAATTGCTCAGTTAAAGAGGCTTAAAAATAAAAAAGGTAATGATGATAAGAACAAAATTTAAAAACTGAAAGGCAAAGCTGTCAGTGTATAACAAGAAAGACGCCACAGGGGTTTGTAGTCATTCAATTACCAAACAGGATGTCTAAACACGCACAAAGAAAAGTGTCTCTTAAGGTCAGTGAGGCCTTAATGGATCCTGGAATGGCTATGGAGATGGATACCTATTTACCTTAATGTAAAAACCTGTAGTACAGATATTCCAGTAGGTGCTGATCACTGTCTTTTTTCCTATTTGACTAAGTCCCCTGTTACCAAGAAACTGAGTCAATTTTTTAAGCAATGGAATACTGGCACTTTGAAGTCCACAGTAATCACTTAAAACTGAAAGAAACTTATTTTCAGATGATAAAAATATATTTTTTGTATTAAAATGCTGCTTGATAAAGGACCACTTGAGAGTCCAGGAGTTCAAGATCAACCTGGGCAACATAGTGAGACCCTGTCTCTACAAATAATCCAAAATTAGCCGGGCATGGTGGTACGCACCTGTAGTCCCAGCTACTTGGGAGGCTGAGGCTGGAGAATTGCTTGAGCCCAGGAAGTCAAGGCTGCACTAAGCCATGACTGCACCACAGCACTCAGCTTGTGCAACAGAGTGAGACTCTGTCTCAGAAAAAAGAGGGAAAATAGAATCACATTAAAAAAAAATGCTGCTATAGAATTTTTAAGGGGCTATAAATTAAGGTAACCATGAATAAATGAAAGTTTTACTTGAACACTGAGAAAAGTTGACTTTCAAAATATGAGAATACCAAAATATTAAAGAAAAACAACAATGAAGATGAATAATGTAATATTATTAATGATTAAGGGGTAAGAGCAGTATTTCAGCTGGTCATTGGCTAATATACACCTCAGTTTACATAGAACTCTGACTCTGCACATGGTAACTACAATGTACTTTCTAAGTTAGTGCTAATTTTAAATAGTAAGGTATCTATAGAAATAAAATAATTTCTTCTTCATTAACCTAATTAAGTTTGAACATATGGCTGTTCCAAGGCCATTTATCTTCAAACAGTGGTAATTTATTAAGCTAAGCTTTCATTAAGGAATACAGATAATGGTCATGCGCGAATCACCTCACTTTATTGACAAATCAACCTCAGACACCTTTTGGTTGGTGAGACTGCACCAAACAATTTTTAGCAGTTACCAATTCATTGTGGAATACTCATGAACACCATTAATTGCTGAAACATGATGCATGTAATAAACTAAGTGAAAATCTGTAGTGAAGTTGTTAATTCATGTCTCCAGTGTTCTATACAAGTATGAGATATTTTACTATAATTGAGAACACTTTATGCCTATTTATGAGAGATGTGGGGTAAACATAGGCATGATCATACTGTTTACTATCAAATCAAATCATGGATTCCACAAAGTGCTGTCATTTAAAAAAAAAATGGTTCTTTTTCCCTTTTAAAATAGTTTAACTATAAAACTGAAAGAGTTCATCACGAGGGAAAAAACAAAGGTTTGATGGTATTCTTTAAGTAAAAAGAACAACTATTTACACACACCCACATACAAAAACCCACTTTCACTCTGAGATTTAAGAGACCTCAGGAGAAAAATAACAGCTACTAAAAAACAGTTGTGAAGAAAAGTGTCACAATGATACCAAATATGTGATAATTTAAAGGGAAATACTAATTTCCTAAGACAAAATTTAGAGTCTTTTTTAAGTTTACAAAATAAGGGAAACTTTATTAACCAAAGATGGGTATGATGCTTAAGTTTCACATAAAGTAAATCTGTCTTGCTTATTAGCTTTATATTCCAAATTTAAAATCAAAGGATAATCTGATCCATAATAAAAAGTTCCCTTCCATCTATAAAGATCAATAATGAAACTTAAACATATAACATGCTGTATACAGCCAATTATTTTGTGATTTGTTCTAGAAATTTAGAGACTGAAGTGAGTTTAAGGGTTCCCTGGAACTAGAAGTATTATAGAACTAACAGACTCAATATTAATTGTGCTGTATCAATAAATTAACCTAATGCTCTTTAAATATCATTCTTCAGAAACTCTGAAAGAAACAAAATTAACAACAAAGGAAAACTGAGCAAAGTGACAAAATTCTATCCTGACTTTCCAGAAGACCAAATTTCAATATATAGTTTAAATGAAGTAAAATGCTAGGCCTAAAGTCAAAACTAAAACAGTAAGTTTAAATTCAAAAAAGACTGGCATATTCATTCAAAGAAAGGTACTAAAATCTTGACTTTAAAGGAAGAAAAGTTTCCAAATAAACCAAGGGTTGATGTAGCTGTTATACAGAATAATATTTTATTGACTAATCCATCATAAGCACTTGGAACAGTGTCCATCACCTAAAAAACATTTAAATAAATTTATGTTGAATAAGTGAATAAATGAGTGAGTGACTAATAACGTGATCTTGCACTTGAGGTTACTTACAGAAAATTAAATAAAAAGGTTTCCTTTAAAAAAGGAACTACAGAATCAGTTCTGGAGAGGGACAATATTAAGAAATCCCCAAACCCTTTTATAATAAAATAGTACTATCCAAAGAATTTTTTAAACTCATGCAACATTTCATGCAAACAAAATTATCTACATGCAAAGTGTGCCTTAAATGAATTACTTTCAGCAAGTATCCCAGATTCTTATATATCATAAAATCATAAAGTCGTCAGGGACAGCAAAGATCCTCCAAACTAGTCCAACCACCATTTCACACATGATTACAATCTCTTCGTTTTAAAGCTTAATATTTTGTGGTTTACATTTAAAAAACAGGGGTTTGTGTTTTTTCTTTTTTTGACAATTTGAGTCTGAGAACAAATCTCAAACTTTTTCACTCTGAAATGGCAAAATGTGCAAAATTCAAAAAAATGTTCTGCCAAAAAGGGAAGGAGCAGTGTTATGAAACAGGAAGCACCAGGAATGAATTTGGGAATGTGTAGAGGAAACAACATACTATGTGTAGAAATAAGACATATTTTTAAAAACCAAGAAATATTTAAAGAGACAGTGAATGTTTAATGTAACAAAAATTTCACTGGTTTACTACAAATAAATAAAAATAAATTATTCCAGTGAAATGAGAAAGGGTACAGGTAAGGGTAATCCTTTAATTGAGTCATCATTTTCAAACAGACTAGAAATGGGTACTTTTTTCATTTATACTGAAGAGTATTCTTTATAAGAACTACTGTGCAGAATGAGATGAGGTATACTAATAAGCATTTAAAATTATCACTATCAACACAATAAACCTTAACATTTAAACTTATCACAGTCAACCCAAAACAAAAGTTTTCTTCTGAATTAAAAACTATTTTACTTGGAAATAAACATTTGAAATAAACATTTCTTTAAAATTTGACTTACTGGAATAGATATTTTTTTCAAATTACAATCCTTTTCCAGGAGCTCATATACATACTTCGTGATGATCTAAGTAGGAAAGAAATAACATATTAAGATACAATGTCATCCATTATCAAAACTGACATAAATTTTGGTAAATGATTGCAAGTTATTGCTCTGAGTAAATATCTCTTCATCTTGGAATGCTTTTATATTATATTAAGAGACTCCTAATTACCCATAATGGTTTACTTCCTGCTGCTATATGAATAACTATGAACTTTTGTATTAAGGATTGGGACCAATTAATACATATTAAATTAATACACATCAACAAAAATATACATGACTTTCTCTTTTTCAAGAGAATACTCTAAAAGTATATTTTCTTTTTTTGGTGTTTCTAAAATTTGTTTCTCCTATTATTTTCCTATAGGCATTATATTTAATATATTAATGGCACCTTAGTGACTCTGAATCTCAACACCTCTTTTGTGTTCACTGAATCGAGGAGGAAAAAGTCAGAGGTATTCTAAACAGAAAAGGAAAACTCATCCAGAAAGTCAGGGACCTGTCAGTATCACTGCTTATGCTAGGAAGAAGCACAGTTCCCCTAGATGTCCATGTTCTAATTCCTGGAACCTGTGAATAAGTTATGTTACATATTAAATGAATCAACAGATATAACTAAAGTTTAGAACCTTGAAATGGTGAGATTTTCTAGGATTATTTGGGTGGTGTATGTCTTTAAAAGTAGAAGATTACAGAAGAACAGTGGGTCAGAGAGATGCAAAGTGACTCAACTGGCTATTGCTGGCTTTCAACATGGAGGAAGGAGACAAGCCAAGAAATGTGGTAGCTTTTATAAAGTGGAACAACCTTCAGTTTACAGCAGTAGGAAAATGAGACCTCAGTCCTACAACTGCAAGGAATGGAATTTTGCCATCAACCCTCATAAGCAGTAAACAAATTCTCCCCTAGATCCTAAAAACAGCTTGTTCACACCTTGATTTTAGCCCACTGAAACGCATATGTGACTTCTGACCTACAGAATTGTTAAGATAACAAATTCATGTTGCTTTAAGCCTCTAAATTTATAGTAATTTGTTATAACAGCAAAAGAAAATTAACATACTATTTCTATTAAGGAAGGCAAAGAGTAAGGAAAGAGACATCTGGAATAAAAACAAATATTACATAGGTGGTACTAATGGTCACTTTAAGGAGTGTTTCTTCACTCCAAAATGTCTTAAGTTATCTCTGCAAAATACCTCAGAGAATAATTTTAGCAGAAACATAATTAAAAGTCAAATTTTATGAAACAAAATCACAGGATGATTTTTTTAGAAAATTAAGATGTCAATTGCTTTGGTGCTGTATTCGTAATCTAAAATAGATTCTTTATCCTGCTTTCTTCAAGGAGTCCAAAATTCTTTCTTCTATGTATACGTATTCATTTCATTTTAGAAACAGTATATTAGATGTATGCTAGAACAGCTTTATCTTGGCTGGTAACGGTAATTTCAAAAGCTATGATACTACCTTAGAACTAGGTAATAAA
Organism: Macaca nemestrina; assembly: GCF_043159975.1. Lineage (NCBI taxonomy): Eukaryota > Metazoa > Chordata > Mammalia > Primates > Cercopithecidae > Macaca > Macaca nemestrina. The sequence continues at coordinate 87,374,685 of NC_092130.1, read as the reverse complement.
ATGCTAGTTATTAAACTAATAGTATTCTTATGTTTCAACATAGCAGTTAAAATTATGTTGATTATACTTTCACTGGGAGGTAGTGGTACTGTAGACTTATAAGAGTAAACTAAAAATGTGGAGGTTCAGACTAAACATATGTATAAAGTTATATAATGACCTGCTGCTTTAAGAGAAATAGATTAAATAAGATTGGCAAAATGAGTGGTTTAACATTTCTGAAAATACTCTACTATCTATGAAATCACAAAATATCCTTACATTTGAAGTAACAACAAAACCAGTGAAACTTAATCCAAATGAATTCTACCACCATGCAAAATACTTGAGACATAATCTGAGAGTTAAAAATTTAAGTACTACTGACCTCACAAAAAGAAAAAAGCTGAACAAACTAAAGGTCAACAGCTCTTACTAGATCCATCAGTCAATCCTCAATGTTTATACTACAGGATAATATAAAATAATCCAAAACTCAAAAATTGCTTAGTTAGCTTTGAAATACACGATAGAGCAAGTCTGGAATTTGCAACATATCAAACCAAGTAATAAAACTATATATCAAGTAAGAGTTAGGGAAACACTACCTAACTTGCCTAATTTGCTTTGATCTCCAAATCCTTAACATAGGAAAAAAGCAACCATAGATGAAATCGTCTATCTTATAGGCAATTCTCCGTGTTCAGCATGCTCTCCTCAGATCTAGTCATCCTCCAAAATACAGATCACATGTCAACTCCTTCAGGTAACTCTCACGGCCTCATCCCAACCCTCCAAGGTATGGCAGTGTCTCAACCTCTATTTTCCTCTGGACATGACTGAATATCATTGTCTAACATACTACTCAAACATCGTTACCTGTCTGTTACACATCTACTTATAGAACACTATAATTTCGGTCTCCTACCTTTATTCCTTCTTGTATTCACAGGATACTCTGGGAAACAGAAGATACTTAAAATTGTACATGAATTCTCCTCTCTGTCCATCCTGTCTACATCTTTTGAGGGAGATACAAGTTCAAGATTTAAAAAAAAAAAGTTTTCTAATTGCTAAATCAAGACTTAGGAAGAAAGCATCAAGGACTCATTCATTGCCTTCCAGATTGCATAGAATTGCACTCTGCATTTAGAAAAATCAAAAAATGAAAAGATAATTTCAAAAAGGAGATGAAAAAAGTATTTCTTTCCAAATGTCATCTGTGTTCAAATGTTCACTGGGAGCTGTGTTTATAGATGGAAAAGAAAAGGCTTAAGAGACTACGCAGGCTCTAAAGTTATGTTTTCATTCTAATAAGAAACAGAGAAATTCCGTTGTCTGGTTTGATGTATATAGAGCTTGGAAGTAGGTACTACTGACCTTACAAAAGAAAAAAGGCTTAAAAAACTGAAAGTCAACAACTCTGATTAGATCCATCAGAGAAATGAGGCCACAGAGCAAACTGCTTCCCTGAAAATGGAGAGACCAGACAAGCAGATATAAAATCGGTTTACAGGGTACCTCAGTTGAAGCCAGTACTAATGTAAGAACACTTTAAACTGCAGTGGAGGAACTGCTGGCGGGGTGTGGACTAGCTTAAGAGTTAAAAACTAGGAGGAGGTTCAAGCTTAAGGGGGAGGGGACAAATTTTTATGAGTTTTATTCCTGGAGGGCTACTAGGTTCTCACTATGAAGACTACATAAAGACTCTCTCTTGTTTCTGGCTGGGGAAGGGGAAAGGTAACCATTTAAAAACACTCCAGAACTCTCTACTGTTTTCAGTAATGCCTGAAATAGTTCAAGAGAAACTATTTTATCAGAACCTAGCTGACCTGGGGGGAAGGGAAATGCCCAACTCCAGCTCACTTAAGAGATGAGACCTAAGAGAGGACTATAGAATATCTCCCCATCTACCCTAAGTTAACACCATATCAATAGAGTTCCTATAAAATACCAGGGGATTACAGCTAAAATAACTCTAAGAGTCAGGCCCTTTTTAAGGACCCTAGAAAAACCCAAAGACAACAGAGGAGACAAAAACAAAAAGCCTCTGACATGCAGCTAAAGCAAACAATAAACACAATCTAATGCCTAGCCAAATAAACATAAAATCTCACACTAAAGATCTATTTACTTCAGTTCCTTTCACCTGATATATAATATCAGGCTTTCAACAAGTAATTACCAGGCTGCTAAAAGGCAAAAACAGACAAACAAAACCCCCATGATCTGAAGAGACAAACCAAACATCAGAACTAGGCTCAGATATGGCAGAGACAGTGGAATCATCAGACTAGGAATTTAAAATAACTATAATATGGTAACGCTTTACTGGAAAAAGTGCACCACATACAGAACAGATAGGTAACGTAAGGAGAAACATGGAAACCAAGGTACAACCCAAAGGAAATGTTAGATCAAAACCACTGTAACAAAAATGAAGACTGGGTTTAATAGGCTGATTAGTAGACTGGACACGGCCAAGGAAAGACTCAATGAGCTTGAAGATAAGTTAATGGAAATGCTCAAAATGTAAATGCAAAGAGAAAACAAGAATGAAAAGACAATACAGAATATCAGAGAATTGTGGGGCAATCATACAAGGTGTAACTTATGCATAATGAGAATACAAGAAGGAGAAGACAGAAGAAACAGAAAATATTTGAAGCAATAATGGCTGAGAATATTCCAAAATTAATGACAGACAAAAAATAACAGATCCAGGAAGTGAAGGGAGCATCAAGCTGGATAAATAAAACCAACCAAACAAACAAAAAACAACTATACCTTGCCAAAGTGAAAATCTTGAAAGAAGCTGGTGGGGGAAAGGTGGAAATTTACTTACAGAGGAACAAGGATCAGAATTACATTGGACTTCTCTTACAAACTATGGAAATGAGAAGACAGAGGAGTGAATTACTCAGTGTTGAAAGAAACCCCACCAACCTAGAATTCTGTATCCTGAAAAGTTAACCTTCAAAAAGTGAAAGAGAAATAAAGACTTTCTGAGGCAAATAAAAATTTAGGGAATTTTCTCTTTTTTCTTTTTTCTTTTTCTTTTCTTTTTTTTTTCTTTTTTTTTTTTGCCAGTAGATCTGCCTCACAAGAAACATTAAAACTTATTTCAGAGAAAACAAAAATTACAGAGGTCAGGAATTTGGATCAACACAAAGAAACAAGAGTGTTAGACAAGAAAGAAGTGAAGGTAAAATAAAATATTTTGTTATTCTTATTTGATCTAACAGATAACAGTTTGTTTAAAATAATAACAGTAACAATGTATTTTATTTACAGACAAGCAGAATGAATGTCAGCAATGTTATAAGTGACAAGAGAGAAGAACTGATTATACTGTTATAAGGTACTTGTACTACACATGAAGAGGTGTAGTGTCTAGTGTCATTTGAAAGAAACACTGGAAAGAAAAATCTACTACACCTGGCAATTTTCCTGGATTCCTTCTGATTCCTAAGAAGTTGCCATAAAGATAAAAGTTAAGTGAATCCACAATGGAAGTGACAGAAAAATAATTTTGAGATTATATATTCATGGAATAAATCTCCTGACTACTAATACAGTAATGCCCTCAAGGAATTAGAGTCTGACTCTAATTTTTCTAGCTCTGAGTTTCTGCATGTAGGTATTAAAGAAAATTGTTAAAAGGAGAGCAGGGGTGATCAATGAAATAAACATAGAAATAAGGAAAATGAAGTATAATAAAAATCACTTCTCCACGGAACACTTCCACCAGAAGGGTAATATTCATCCTACTACGAATTTACTTTTGACATGTATTAAGCACTTACTATGTGCTTATCATGTTCCTCATTCATCTCAGCATTACTTCTGGTCTTAAATAAGAAGCCAGCAACGATAACCTTTAGTCCAGTAACAGCACTGAAATTATTCTAGCTGGTTATAATTTAAGGGGGTGGGGAAAAGTGACATTAAGAAGCCTCCTAGAAGGTACTACAGATCCTTTTGAGAAATAAAATGTAATACATAATATATATTACTGCATAGGTAAGGTAAATAATATAAAAATTTTAATTAAACACAAACGAACTTTATTTTATTACCAGATATTCAAGCTTTCATTCTTTCTTCCTCAGAAGAAAATCTCTCAATAGTAACAAACTAAATTTGGACTTATTGATTCATAGCAATAACAATATTTATTTTACAACTTTATTAACTACATAAGATAAAAAAAAAAAGTCTCTATTAGGCCTATTAGGAGACTAAGAACATCAGCCCAAGACATAAAACACCAATACCCATACATCACCAGTCATGCCCATCCCTATAGATGACACGTCAATGCTAAGAGAATCCTGACTTTAAATGTACAGGTGGATGAACTGAACCAAAAGAGAAACTCTAAAATATTTAAATATATCTGTAAAATTTTTATGCCTCTTTCAACCAAATAAAATCTTAGAAAACAGACTCAGTAAGTACCTGAATTAGTAAAATATGAACTAAAACATTAAAAGAAATATTTTTTAAAAAGTTTTTAAACATATGAAACATTTTAAAAGAAAAATAACTTTTAAATGCTTAAAATATTTAAAAATAAACCCTTTTTTCCATGCTTGTATAGCAGTAAGTATACCTACCTGTTACGTGGAACACTGGGGTTTGATTCTCCCCACAACCAAAAACAGAAAAGAAACAATTTGTAAACAATTTATTATTAGGATAATAAATCATTGCCTAGTAGAAATCTGTCTAAATGGCAGAATGAAATTAAGTCATTTATAATGAGTACACTTAAGTGATAATAATACTCTGTTTTCTGCTTGAAATAATTACATACATCATGTTTACATTAAATAGATACTTACAAAACAGTTGGAAATGGTTTACTTTTACATAAGCATCTTCTTTTAACATGATTCATTTGCTTAGGAAGCCCTGATTTCACAAATGAGCCCAAAGGAGTCAGAACAGGTAATCTGATTTATCACACTACAGTATATCACAAATGTAAATGAAGTTTGATATTATAAGCTCTTACTATATTGAAAGTTTAAAAATATTTTGAGGATAAACTTTCGCTTTTAACACAATATTTAGCCGGGCATGGTGGCTCACACCTGTAATCCCAGAACTTTGGGAGGCCGAGGCAGGTGGATCACCTGAGGTCAGGGGTTCGAAACCAGCCTGGCCAACATGGCTGTTTCTACTCTAGTAAAAATACACAATTAGCCAGGCATGGTGGTGCATGCTTGTAATCCCAGCTACCTGGGAGGCTGAGGCAGGAGAATCACTTGAACCTGGGAGGCGGAAATTGCAGTGAGCTGAAATAGTGCTATTGCACTCCAGCCTGGGCAACAAGAGCAAGACTCCATCTCAGTAAATAAATAAATAAATAAATAAAACAAAAATACAATATTTATTCTATATATTCTGTGTTACTCAGTTTCACTTTGCTCATTATGATTAATAAAAATACAATTTAAAATCCCCATACCATTTATTTTGAAAGGCAGAGGCTTCAAGATCTTTGTATTCAGTATGTAACTGAATAATTAGTTGGATTCCTCAATTTAAAATATACCAATAAATAGGGGATAGTGCCCCATCAGGTCTCAGGAGCAGAAGGGAGGCAGATCTCACTTCTAGAAATCTAATCCTTGGCATGGTCTGCCACTGAAGGAGTAGGGAGCGAATCCTGCCAAAATCCTCCCTGGGTCAAAGGAAATGCAAGAATGGTGCCAGTTGCTGAAGGAAGCACCCACTAAAGCCTCTGAATGGACAAGGACGGGGGAAGTAATCTCTCGCCTCCCTGCCCCTTTTCTCAGTTCACTGTTGTGGACTTGGCAAAGGCTTTTCCTGCCAGGGTTTATGAGCATGGACTTAAAGAGACAACTTCTTGAGTTTCTCCAGTGGCTCCACTCCTACTGAAGGTGAACACTGGCTGGGGGAGGGTGCTTTTCACACTTCTCCATTGCCTCTGCTCCTGCACCCACCAACCAGCTCTTAAAATTAAGTGCTACCTACTGACTGTAGCCTAAAATACACGACCAAACAAAATCACATTGCTAAAACAAGCAACATCTCAGAAAGCCAGTTAACAAACCTATCTATATCCAAGAAACCCATATAGGGCCTTGGCACCCTTAAAGCACCCAGAAACAAATCCAATCAATCACAAACAATACATATCACAGTCATACCCACAAGGGAAAAAAGAATACCAAATCAAGACGCCCCATCCAAATGATAGCAAACTAAAAAAAAAAAAAAAAAAAAAGGAGAGAGAGAGAGAAGTAGCTCTTTAGATGAGAATGAACAGTGCAAGAACTTTGGCAATACAAAAAGCCAGAGTGTTTCCTCATCTCTAAATGATCCCACTAGTTCCCCAGCAATGGATCCTAACCAGAATAAAAATTCTGAAATGACAGAGAATTCAGAGTATGGGTGGCAAAGAAATTGAATGAGACCCAGGAGAAAGCTGAAATCCAACACGAATAAATCGGAAAAACAATTCAGAAACTGAAGATGACACAGCTGCTATATTAAGAAAGAACGAAACAGAACTTCTGGTATTGAAAAATTCACTACATGGGGCTGGGTGTGGTGGCTCACGCCTGTAATCCTAGCACTTTGGGAGGCCAAAGCAGGAGGTTCTCTTGAACCCAGGAGTTCAAGACCAGCTGGGCAACATACAGAGACCCTGTCTCTTAAAAAAAAAAAAAAAAAAAAAAGAGAGAGAGAGAGAGAGAGAGAAACTCACTGCAGGAATTTCTTTTCCTTTTGCTTTTTGAGACAGCCTTGCTCTGTCGCCCGTCTGGAATGCAGTGGCATGATCATAGCTCACTGCAGCCTTAAACTCCCGGGCTTAACTGATCCTCCTTCTTCAGTCACTGAAGCAGCTGGGACTACAGGTGCATGTCACCATGCCCAGATAATTTTTCAATTATTTTTGTAGAAACCAGGTCTCACTATGTTGGTCAGGCTGGTCTTGAACTCCCTGAACTTACACAATCCTCCCGACTTGGTCTCCCAAAGTGTTAGAACTACTAACGTAATTCTAACGTGAGTAGTTCTAGGCGTGAACCACTGTGCCCAGCCAGGAATTTCAAAATACAATTGGAAGTCTTAACAACATAATACATCAAGCAGAAGAAGGAATCTCAGAGCTCAAAGACGAGCCCTTCCAAGTCAACCCAGACAAAAATAAAGAAAAAGTAATTGTAAAAACTGAACAAAGCCTTCAAGAAATATGGGATTACGTAAAGTGACCAAATCCATGACTTACTGGCATTCCTGGGTGAGAAGAGAAAGTAAGCAACTAGGAAAACATATTTGAGGATATAATTAAGAAAAGATTCTCTAATCTTGCTTAAATTGGTCAACATGCAGGTACAAGAAATCCAGAGAACTCCTGCAAGATACTATACGAGATGACCTTCCCCAAGACACATAGTCATCAGACTATCCAAAGTCAATGCAAAAATTCTTAAAAGGCAGCTATGGAAAAGAATCACATCACCAATAAAAGAAAACCCATCAGATTAACAGCAGAATTCTCAGCAGAAACCTTATAAGCCAGAAGAGATTGGGGACCCATTTTTAGCATTCTTTAAGAAATGAAATTTCTGCCAAGAATTTCATATCCCATCCAACTAAGCTTCATAAACAAAAGAGAAATAAAGTTGTTCCCAGACAAGCAATCACTAAAGGAACTGATCACTATCAAAAAATGCTTATGGGGTAACTGAACATGGAAATGAAAGAATGATACTTGCTACCACAAAAGCACATGCAAGCACATAGCCTATAGAACCAATAAAGCAACTACACAATTGAGACTACCATGCAACTAGCTAACAACACCACACAGAAAGAAAACCTCAAATATCAATATTAACCTTGAATGCAAACAGTGTATACACTCCACTTAAAAGACACTGAGTGGCAAACTGGATGGAAAAACAAGACCCATCCTTCTACTATCTTCAAGAGAGCAATCTCACATGTAATGACACACAAAGGCTCAAAGTAAAGATCTATCTATACAGAAAGATCTTTCTCAAAGTAAAGCTCTTTCTATAGAGAAAGATGCATCAGGCAAGTAAAAACAAAAAAGGGCAGAGGTTGTTATTCCTATATCAGATAAAATAGACTTTAACAATAAAAAGGACAAAAAGTAATATTACATAATGATAAAGGGTTCTACTCAACGAATAAATAGGCACCAACATTGGAGGACCCACATTTATAAAACAATTACTTCCAGACCTAAGAAAAGACTTATATAGCCACACAATAATAAGAATTTAACACCCCACAAAAGTTATTAAACAGATCATCAAGGCAGAAAACAAACAAAAATCTGAACTTAAATTTGACACTTAATTAATTGAACCTAATAGACATCTATAGAATACTCCACCCAACAACAACAAAATATATATTATTCTCATCTGCACACAGAACATACTTCAGGATTTCCCACATGCTTGGTCATAAAACAAGTCTTGGTAAATTTTTTGAAAAAGCTAAATTAAAAAATAAAATTAAAAATGAATCATACGCAACATCTTCTCAGACCATGGTGGAATAAAAATAGAAATCAACACCATGAGGAACTCTCAAAACCACACAAACTATATACGGAAATCATTACGTAAAAGTCTTGAATGACTTTTGGATAAACAATGAAATTAAAGCAAAAATCAAAAAATTCTTTTAAACAAACAAAAATAGAGACACAACACACACCTCTGGGGAGTGGCAAAAGCATTAAGAGGAAAGTTTGTAGTGCTAAATGACTGCATCAAGAAAACAGAAAAATCTTGGCCGGGTGTGGTGGCTCATGCCTGTAATCCCAGCACTTCGGGAGGCTGAGGCGGGCGGATCACGAGATCAGGAGATCGAGACCATCCTGGCTAACACAGTGAAACTCTGTCTCTACTAAAAAAATACAAAAAATTAGCCAGGCATGGTAGCGAGTGCCTGTAGCCCCAGATACTCGGGAGGCTGAGGCAGGAGAATGGCTTGAATCTGGGAGGCGGAGCTTGCAGTGAGTCAAGATGGCACCACTGCACTCCAGCCTGGGGTACAGAGCAAGACTCCATCTCAAAAAAAAAAAAAAAAAAAAAAAAAAGAAAGAAAGAAAGAAAATAGAAAAATCTCAAAATTCGTAACCTATCCTTGCACCTAAGAGAACTAGGAAAACAAGAACAAACTAAATTCAAAGCTGGTAGAAGAAAAAAATAATTAAAATCAGAGCCGAACTAAATGAAATCAAGACCCCAAAAAACCATCCAAATGATCAACAAAATTAAAAAAAAGCGGTTTTTTGAAAGATAAATAAAATTAAAAAACTGTTAGCTAGATTAAGAAAGAAAATAAATCTATACACAATCAGAAATGACAAAGATGACATCACAATTGATCCCAGAGAGATACAGAAGATCCTCAGAGACTACTATATACATCTTTATGCACAAAAACTAGAAAATCTAGAGGAAATGGATACATTCCCTGAAACACACAACCTCCCAAGATAGAATGAGGAAGAAACAACCATCTTGAACAGACCAATAACAAGTAATGAAATTGAACCAGTAATTTAAAAAAACTACCAACCAAAAAAAGCCCTGGAACAGATTGATTCACAGCTGAATTCTATCAATTCTACCAGATATGCAAAGAGTTAGTACCAATCCTACTGAAACTATTACAAAAAGTCAAGGAGGAGGGACTCCTTCCTAACTCCCTATCCCAACCTGGCAAAGATACAATAAGAAAAGAAAACTACAGGTCAATATCCCTAATGAACAGAGACCAAACAATCCTCAACAAAATACTAGCAAATCGAAGCCAGCAGCACATCAAAAAGTTAATTCACCCTGATCAAGTGGGCTTTATTCCTGGAATGCAAGGATAGTTCACTATATGCAAAAGGATTCATTACATAAAAAGAATTAAAAACAAAAACATTTTTTGTTATTTATTGTTATTGAGATGATCATTCATCTCAATAGACACAGAAAAATGCTTTCATTAAAATCCAACATCCTTCATGATAAAAACCTTCAACAAACTAGCCATCAAAGGAACATATCTCAAAATAATAAGAGTCATCTATGAAAAACACACACCCAATATCATACTGCACAGGCAAAAGTTAGAAGTATTTTCCCTAAGATGTCGTCCAGTCTCATCCCTCCTATTCAAGATAGTACTGAAAGTCCTAGCCAGAGCAATCAGGCAAGAGGAAGAAATAAAACGCATCTAATATAGTTTGGCTCTGTATCCCCACCTAAATCTCATCTTGAATTGTAATCCCCACCTCTCAAGGGAGGGAAGCGATTACATTATGGGGGGCAGTTTCCCCCTTGCTGTTCTCATGATAGTGAGTGAATTTTCACGAGATTTGATGGTTTCATTAACAGGAGTTTTTCCTGTGCTCTCACATGCTTGAACTGCTCTCTTCTGCTGCCATGTGAAGAAAGTCCTTGCTTCCCCTTTGCCTTCTGCTATGACTGTAAGTTTCCTGAGGCCAATTAAAACCCTTTCCTTTATAAATTACACAGATTTGGGTATTTCTTCATAGAAGTGTGAGAATGGACTACTACAGCATCTAAATAGGAAAAGAGAAAGTCACATTATCTCTTTTCATTGCTGATATGATTCTATACCTAGAAAACCCTAAAGATTCCACCATATGACTCCTAGACATGATAAGCGACTTTAGCAAACTCTCAGGACAGAAAATCAACACCCAAAAATTAGCATTTCTATATACCAATAACATTCAAGCTGATAACCAAATTAAGAATGCAATCCCATTTACAACAGTTACCAAAAAAAAAAAAAAAAAAAAATCTAAAAATACACCTAACATAGGAGGCAAAAGATCTCTACAAAGAGAATTGCAAAACAGTGCTGAAAGACTCATAGATGACAAAAACAAATGGAAAAGAATTTCATGCTAATGAGTTGGAGGAATCAATATCATTAAAATATTTATATTGCTCAAAGCAATCTATGGATTCAATGACATTCCTACCAAATTATCAATGTCATTTTTCACAGAATTAGAAAAAGTTATTCTAAAATTCACATGGAACGAAAAAGGAGACCAAATAGTCAAGCCAATCCTAAGCAAAAAAAAAAAAAAAAAAGAAAAAGAAAAAGAAAAAAAATCAAGCTGGAAGCATCACATTACCTGACTTCAAACCATACTACAAGGCTACAGTAAACAAAACAGCATGCTGCTGGTACAAAAATAGGTACATAGGCCAATGGAACAGAATATAGACCCCTGAAATAAAGTCACACACCACCAACCAACTGATCTTCAACAAAGTCAGCAAAAACTAACAATGGGGAAAGGATAGCCTATTCAACAAATAGTGCTGGGAAAATTGGCTAACCATAGGCAGAAAAATAAAACTCGACCCCTACTTCTTACCATATAGAAAAATTAACCCAAGATGGATTAAAGACTTACATGTAAGACCTCAAACTAAAAATTCTAGAAGAGAACCTAGGAAATACTCTTCCAGATGATGGCCTAGGCAAATAATTTGTGACAAAGTCCTCAAAAGCAAATGCAACAAAAACAAAAATTGACAACTGGGACCTAATTAAACTAAAGAGCTTCTGTGCTACAAAGGAAACTGTCAACTGAGTTAACTGACAATCTACAGAAGAAATTATTTTAAAATTATGCATCTGACAAAGGATTAATATCCAGAATCTATAAGGCGCTTAAACTATTGAACAACCAAAAAACAAATAACCTCATCAAAAAGTGGGCAAAGGTCCACTTTTGAACAGTTCTCAAAACAGATATACGAGCAGCCAACAAGCATGAAAAAAATGCTCAAATCACTAATCACCAGAGAGATGCAAATCAAAGCCACTATGAGATACTTTATCATACTATTCAGAATGGCTGTTATTCAAAAGTTAGAAAATAAAAGATGTTGGTGAGGCTGCAGAGGAAAGGGAACACTTATACACTGTTGGTGGGAATGTAAGTTAGTCAGCCCCTGTGGAAAGCAGTTTGTTGATTTCTGAAAGAACTAAAAATGGACTTAGCACTCAAACCAGCAATCCCATTACTGTGTATACAACCAAAAATAAATCATTCTACCAAAAAGATACCTGCACTCATATGTTTATTGTAGCACTATTCACGATAGCAAAGACAGAGTCAACCCAGGTGTCCATCAATAGTGCGGATTGAATAAAGAAAATGTGGTACACATACACGATGGAATACTACACAGACAGAAAAAAGAATCAAAACACGTCCTTTGCAGCACCATGGATGCAGCTGAAGACCATTATCCTAAGTGAATTAATGCAGAAACAGAAAACCAAATACTACATGTTCTCACTTATAAGTGAGAGCTAAACATTGGGTACACATGGGCACAAAGATGGGAACAATAAACACTAGGGAATCCAAAAGGAGGGAGGGAGGGAGGAAAGAAGGGAAAGTCAGGGTTGAAAAAGTCAGGTACTATGTTCACTAGTTGGGTGATGAACTCATTAGAAGTCCAAATCTCAGCATCATGCAATATACCTGTGTAACAAGCCTGCACATGTACCCCCTGAATCCATAATTTAAAAATATATAAAATATTCTTTCTATATTACAAAAAATAAAATGTACCAAGACTATAGATACCAGTGGCTGGAACGAGTGGGTTGGGGGTTGGGGATGGAATGAAGAGATGGTAGTTAATGGAAACAAACATACAGTTAGATAGAAGGTAAAAATTCTAATGTTTGATAATAGAGTAGGGCAATTACGGTTAGCAATAATATACTGCATATTAAGTAGCTAGAAGAGAGTACTTAAAATGTTCCTAACACACTGAAATGGTCAAGGTGACAGATACCCCAGATACCCTGTCTTGATCATTACACATTCTATGCATATAACAAAGTATCACAAGTACACCATAAATGTGTAAAATAATATGTATCAGTAACAGGAAATAAAAATTTACAGCTTTTTAAAAACCAGTCTTACTCATTTCATCTCTAAACAGACCAACTGCAATTGGTAGAAGATTTTAGCTTTGAGCAATGACCTGATTTAAAATGTGTTTATCCCCAGTGCTGTATGTTAGGAGCATTCACAATGTGTAATATTTACCTTTAGGGCCAAGAAGTATACTATGGTTCAATGGAAACAAATTTCATATTACACCAGCAACATAATGTAGTGTTTCTACAAATACTAAAAGTTAATAAGCAGGTGAAACCTATATATTCAACTTAATATTACAGATTAATTTTACATTTTGCAAAATGGGAAATTTTATCACTATTATTGATTAACCAAAAAAAGCAAATATTGATGCTCAAATATTAAATAACCACTCTTGGAAAATATCAAATTTTGATATTTTTACAAAAAAACCCTGCATGCATAATTAGGCTTACTTTCTACTTTTTCCTGTTCTTATGTTTTAGATGAATGTCTTATATATTACACTAAAATTTTGTTTTGTTGTTTTTAACTCATGCTGGCAAGTTTAATTCTTTGTAGTTACTGAATCATTTTATCCTGTACCTTTTATTTACCTTGCTTTTTCTATGTTTCTTTCTTTCTCTTCCTGTTTTTTAATAGGTTAAGTTTTCTTTATTTCTCACTCTTTGGTATAAAAGTGATATATTCAGGTTCTGTTCCTCTAGTGACATCCTTATAGTTTTAACATGAATATTTAGCATACTTACATCTAAAATTAATCCCTGTCTTCTTTTCTTGAATAGCTCAAAGACTTTAGAGAGATCTACCCCATCTTTTTAATGCATCTTACCTCCTTCATGTTATTTTTAAATAGCATATTTTTCTACCTTGGTTTTGTATTTGCTGTTTATTATTGTTGTTGCTTTATATAGCTAAAGTTCCTTTACACTGCTCACAGGCTTACCAATTCCATTGTTCAGCATGCCTTCTTAGTTGCATCTCACTTTCTTTCTTCTTATTAATTCAGTTTGCTTATTTGGTAGCTCTTTAGCAAAAGGTAAACTGTCAGCCTTTGTCTGAAAATATACGTATCTGAACTTAATTTTGAATTATGGTTTTATTTGAGCATATAATTCTGGATCAATAGTTATTTCCTCTGGTGTCTTCTGGTATCCACAGTTGTTAATGTTTCAGCTGTCAGTCTAGCTGAGGTTGTAGATAATCAGGCTTCATTATCTGCTTGCTTTTATAATCTTCCCTATGCCTTTGATGTGCCAAAGATTCACTATAATACCTAGGTGTATGTTCAGTTTTATTAATCATCCTGAGGACTCAATGTAGTTCCTGAAACTTTTACCAACTCAAGACAATTCACAGATAATATTTCTTCAAATATTTCCTTACTCTTTCTTTTTCTAGAACTCCTATTAAATACATGCTAAACATCTTCATTCTACTATCCCTGTTATAAGCTCTCTTTCATATTTTCCATCTCTTTTTAAAATTTTTCTGAGCTATATACTAAGTAATTTTATTGAGATAAGTTATCTTCTAGTAGTTCAATTCTCCCTTCAGCTATGTCTAATCTTCTATTTAAGTAGGATGTTTAATTTTAACTTTATTGACTATAATTTTGATTTATATACACTTCATTTGGTATTATTTAAAATCTATTTTTAAAAAATATTTTGTTAACCTTTTTAATGTTTTCAAGCATTTTAAATATTTATTTTAAGGTATTTGAATAACAGTTCTATTATCAAAAGATAATATGCCTCTAGCTCTCCAATATAGTCATGTTTTAAAAAATAAGCTTAAGGCATACCACCTTCATATAGCTTTTCCCCTAAAACATTTGCCTTTCTCTGATTTCCTTTATCAACCAAAGTCTACTCAGCAAATAATTATTCACTAGCTTTTACTTTTCTGATTGTCATATTTCTTTCTTTTTTTTTTTTTTTCTTTTTTTTTAGACAGGGTCTCTACTTTGTCATCCAGGCTAGAGTGTGCAGTGGCGTGATCTTGGCTCACTGTAGCCTTGACCTCTGGGCTCTAATGATCCTCCCACCTCAGCTCCCCAAGTAGCTGGGACTATAGGCCTGCACCACCACGCCTGACTAATTTTTTGTATTTTTTGTAGAGATGGAGTTTCACCATGTTGCCCAGGCTAGTCTCAAACTCCTGAGCTCAAGCAATTCACCCATCTTAGCCTCCCAAAGTGCTAGGATTATAGGCGTGAGCCACCATGCCCAGTCCTGATTATTATATTTAAGTCTTATTTCCTCTGCTTGATGTAAGTTCCTTGAGAAGAAAGACTGTAGTTTTACTTAATCCTAACTCAAACAAAACCAAGTAGAACAATGTACTCAACAAATTTCTGTTGGTTTTTAACTACTTTTAATCATTTTTTAATACATTAACAGAAACAGACTCTAAAAGAGATGCCTGAAACACAGATGATTTTCCATTTACTCTCCCAATTCTTTCTGGATATTTCTCAGTCCCATAAGTTTGAGACTAAAATATTTAATATAATATTTAATAAACAATAAAATATTTAATATACATGGTATTCTTAGATTTTAGGGTGAAAGGGTAGCTAATATGAACAGGCCCAAGCTTAATTTTGGGTATTTTATGATATTTTATTCAGTGTTTATATGTAAAAATACTGCAGCTAAAATCCAGCATGATTAAATCCAAAGTTAACTCATCTCACAATAAGTAATGAAGTTCATTACTAGATAATCTGAACATCTGTAGTACTTCCACTGAAAGAAGCACTGAATAAAATACTGAAGTCTGCAGAGTACACCACTTCCACAGCCCCTCCAGTCTCTACTCCTTCCTAACAGCCAACTTTACCTCTCCAGATACAAATAGAAAACATTACTTAGTCACTTCGCATTGCTAGGAGTGGTAATTCAGCATCCATTTCATGTTACTGGCCAAGAAGAGGAATAGAAGAGTCCTGGCCATCTCAAAAACGACAAAAAAAGTAATCTTCCCATCAATATTTTCGGGCTGTGATATTGGGAATGCAACGAGAGGAAGGCAGAAAAAAAAAATCACCTATATTTCTTCCTCCTTTGTCAGGTCTCATTTTTCTGTTCCAGGGCTTCATCTGAGTTTTAAAATTAAATTAAATTAAAAATTCCTTGCACTGATGTCAGTATGTACTCCTATTTTCTACTACACATACACACATATACAGATAAAATGGATATGTGTGTATATTTATATCTATCTGCATCTTATTTACTTCTAAATTTACCTATCTTCAGAAAGCAAAAACTGTGAATATACATATATGTACATGCACAGACACACAAATATATGTGCTGAGGGCCTAAAAGCACTGGCATCACTAGCAATGCAGAAATCTTGGGGTGGGGCACGTGTTTGCATGTGCATGTGTCTAAACAGTCATGCAATACTTAGTGAAGGGGATATATTCTGAGAAATGCATCATTAGGTGACTTTGTCGCTGTGTGAACATCATAGACTGCACTTACGAAACCCAGATAGCACAATCTACTACACATCTAGGCTACATGGTATAGCCTACTGCTCCTAGGCTACAAACTTGTACAGCATGATACCGTACTAAATACTGTGGGCAACTGTGACATAATGGTGTATTTCTGTATGTAAATATACCTAAACAGGGAAGGGCACAGTGGCTCATGCAGGTAATCCCAGCGCTTTGGGAGGCTGAGGTGGGCGGATCACCTGAGTTCAGGAGTTCAAGACCAGCCTGGCCAACATGGTGAAACCCCACCTCTATTAAAAATACAAACATTAGCCAGGCATGGTGGCATAAGCCTGTAGCCCCAAGCTACCTGGGAGGCTGAGGCAGGAGAATCGCTTGAACTCAGGAGGCAAAGGTTGCAGTGAGCCGAGATTGCACCACTGTACTCCAGACTGGGCAACAGAGTGACACTCCATCTCAAAACAAAACAAAACAAATACACACACACACACACACACACACACACACACACCCCTAAACATAGAAAAGGTAGAGTAAAAAGACAATATTTTAATCTTATGGAGCCACCTTACATATGTGGTCCATTGTTGACCTAAACATCATTATGCTGTTCATGGCTGTGGAGGTGTAGGGGGTGTGTGTGTGTGTGTGTGTGTGTGTGTGTGTGTGTGTGTGTCTGTGTCCGTCTGTGTCCAATTCTCCACTAAGAAGAGTCAGAGCTCACTGGAGAAAACACCGATTCAAGACCTGGAGCACAGAAAGTACAAGATAAACCCAAAAAGTATTTTTTGTACCAAAAATTAAGAAAATACTGAAAGAGTGGCTTATACATGTTAAAAGAACACAAAAATCTGCCTGATGAGGATCCTCCTGGCTAAATCTGGGATAATTTAGGCATCAAAAGAATGGCAGCAATGGATCATATCACCTATTAAATAAAACAAGAATCTATTAGTCCGTAATTATATAAATAAAGTAAAAGGGAAGGAGGAAGAATGCTCTTCCTCACAGTAGAATCCCAATTAATACATACAGAGGAAATGACATAGTTAGAAAATCAATGGATGCTAAAATCAGTAGGCAAAAGATTCATAGTTTCAAGTATCTTCCCCAAATTACTTATTAATTACAAAGATAAAAATAATAGTACTTTTGTGGTGAGATCTGAAGGACATCACCAATATTGGAACAGATCAAAATCACACGCTCTTGATATCATGCTTAGAGAATAAAAGATCACTTCGAAAGTACTTCTGCCAAAAATGCAAAACCTGAATCGAATTATGAGAAAACACATATAACTTTCCAATTGAGAGCCATTCTACAAATATCCAGTACTCCTCAAAAAATGTCAAGGTCAAGAAAGATAAAGACAAGATAAGGAATTGTTACAGAATAAAGAGACATGACAACTAAATGCAATGTGTGAACCTGGATTTGATCCTGTACTTCAAGAAAAGTAGCAATTTATTAAGTATATTATGCAACATTAGCAAAATTTAAACATAATCTATAGAACAGTATGTTATTAATGGAAAATTTCTTGATTCTGATAATTATATTATAAAGAGAATATTCTTGTTCTTAAGAAATATACGCAAATAGTAGTAAAGGGGGATAAAGTTTTAAAAATATGCAAATGTTTCAGAAGAAGATTAAGTAATATATAATACAGGAATGTTACATAATTACAAGGAACCATATATATAAGTGTGAAAATATAACAAAACAAAAAGTTATTTTAAAATTTCTGAAACTGTTCACATTTCTAGTTCAGATGCTACTGACAGTGCATCTTTAGCCACGGGTTATTTCAATAAAAATGCAGCAGATGACAAATAAGGTAATAACAAGTTGCTTTCATCAAAAGACTTTAATTTCTTAAAATGTTGAAAGACTACAACTATACTTAAGGATATTTTCACCCATTGTTGTTTGCCAAAATCAAGACAACTGAAGTAAATGCCATACTTTGTTGTTTGTGCCATTGTTTATCCCCTATATAAAATTATCTTAACTTCCCCATTTTCTTCAATTCCCCAAAACTCAGGTCAAATACTACCCTAACTGAAGTTTTTACTGACTTTGCCAATGAATTCTGTGCCCTTCTTTTAACATGTGTCATTCTATCATGATTATCTCATATTCTCATTTGCCTACTCAACTATAAGCACCTTATAAATAAGAATTACATCCTACTTCATTGTAGCATCAAACACAATACAGGTGCACAATACATGAATAACGAATGAATGAAAAAAATTTAATTAGTAGTGCCTGCAGACATGTGACACTTTTTATAAAGAACTACACGAAAAACAATCTTTTAAAAAGGAAGTTCTGTATTGTAAAATGCACAATTTAAAAATGAAAACAATATAACATGATACACATTAAGGAGTCTTACTTCCTTCACCCTGTCCTTCTCCATTGTATTCACCCTCATTCTACTCCCTACAGGAAATCTTAATATTCGTTTCTTATACATCCTTTTAGTGTTTCTCTGAGCCAATACAGTCATATAAAATTTTTATTTTCTCTTCTTTCTTAAAAAGGACAGTACACTAAACACACTGTTGCACAATGTAGTCTTATTATTCCCTCTTTCTTACAGCAGACTAAACGCGCTGTGTTACTTTATCACCTAAAAATTTATCCTGGTGAACTCCCCTGTCAGTAATAGAGATTGTCTTCATTCTTTTTTACTAGTGATAGCAACATTCCATTGTGTGGATCTATCATGGTTTAATCAATCAATTTTTAATTACTTAATGCTTCTCAAAAATATTCACTAAGAAAAACATAACATTAAGTATTGTTTATTGAATCCTATTAAAATTAAATGTAGACAAAATTATCACCTTGGGACTTAGAATCGTTTAAAATAAAGATCCACCCTGTAAGTTACCTAACTACTTAGAAAAGGATATCTTTCCCTGTTAATGTCCTATTTATCCAAACTCTACTTCCATCCTAGCCGCCTCCTAGAAGGAGTAGGGTGAGGGAGGGGGGAGGAATAATGAAGGAAGAGTCAGAGGAAAGAAAAGAAGAAAGAAAAATAAAAGTTCTTAATAATTAAAGTTTAATATTATTCAATAATGTCAGTTTGGCTAAATCTAAAAGGGCTACTCCAACATCTTTACATTAAAGAGACTATGATGTGAATAAATGCAATGAGTGGTCTAATTAGAACCAAAGGACATTTACCCTGGATTCATATCCTAAGTCAGAACTACATCTTAAATTTCACTAAAATTACCTCCATCTCAACTACATTTTTCCCCTTTAAACCTTTCATACTTCATTCTTGTGGGGTAAATTCTAAAAGGTTTTAAAAAATCTTTTGAAGTGACTACTTGCTCGGCATATCTTTGAGAAAATATTCATTCCTCCAACTTTCCATTAACATTTCCTAAGGTGTTACTCTATATCCCCAGCTGTCCTCCATTTAGATCTGCTTCAGATCAGTTGTTCTCATATTTTCCTTTAATCTGGTCTAATGAAGAGTCCTTATTGTAATCCCACCCTTTCTTCCGAATAACCAGATTCTTAAATAACTCACTAGAGAATCAGACTTGTATGTATTCAATTAACTATTGGTATCTCCTCCTAGTAATATTTCAGGCACCTTAAATATTCAAACATTTATTGAAGAGCCTCAGTATGTTCAAACTGAATCCATCTGTATATGTTCTAAGCTGTTCCTTCTCCATTCTGTTCATCAGCTCCACAAATGGCACTACCAGCCATCTAACTGCTCAGTCTATAAGCCTAAGTGTTTAACACCTCCTCCTTCATCCTCCCCTTACATTTATTCATCAAGTCCCTCAAGCTCATATTGGGATATCTCCATATCCCCATACTATGCAGTCATAAAAAAGGATGAGTTCGTGTCCCTTCTAGGGACGTGGAAGCAGCTGGAAACCATCATTCTCAGCAAACTATCGCAAGAACAGAAAACCAAATACCGCATGTTCTCATTCATAGGTGGGAATTGAACAATGAGATCACTTGCACACAGGAAGGGGAACATCACACACCGGGTCCTATTGTGGGGAGGGGACAGGGGGGAGGGATAGCATTAGGAGATATACCTAATGTAAATGACGAGTTAACGGGTACAGCACACCAACATGGCACATGTATACATAAGTAACAAACCTGCACGTTGTACACATGTGCCCTAGAACTTAAAGTATAATAAATAAATAAATAAAGATGCTGAGGGAGAGGGAGAGTGAGATGCAAAACTGGAAATTAAAGGACTATTAGTAACCTATACTAGCAGACAAACTAATTACAAAAGATGGTCTAAGTATAAGATGAGAAATTTTAACCAGACATTCTTAATTTATGGGGCATAATTCTTTTGGCTGACTGATGAAGTTGATGGACTCTTCTCAGAATAATGTTTTTAAAACAAAAATAAGATATAGGACGACAAACCAATTATATTGGAACAAAGTTGTGCAACTTTACCAAATTTATGATATAATGTACATTCTTCCTTATTAATTCATTTTAAATATAACTATACTATATATGAGAACATATGTGATTTCTATCTGTGACAAAGTCACAAGACTGTTAATATTACTATTTTTATGCCTCCATTTATAGTTAAAAGAAATTTAGGTTAGAGGTTAGTAAAATAAAAGATGTGATTTCTATTCCATGCAAGCCATCTAGATTAACAGACCCCAACCCTTAAATCCTATCATCCCAATCCCCTGTACAAGAGACCCCGGCCTAAACAGCACCACTTATATACTACAGATCCTTTCCACAATATTATTTGCCCTGGACCAAAAGGAAAAAAAACGGTCTGATCCGCATCATTTCCGTGATGCACACTATTGAGAGCACTGCTCTAGATTCATTTCCTGACTACATAAATGTATATGATTTTAACTTAAATACAGGATATATTCAGATGATTTGATGTAAAACAACAGAGCCCAGTTTTTTCTGTTTCTGTTAATAATACCAACATCCATGTTTCAAAACCAAGAAGAGTGAAGAGTCCATGGTTCTTGAACTCAGGCATTCAGTATAACAGGCCTCTAGGTAAGGAATTCCACTAGCTTTTATCTTTTCTTGTTTCTTTCTCACTCTGTTAAAGTAAATATTTATAACAAACAATCTCAAAGGCAAATAGTAATGTCTGAATTACTTTGTGCTGATCTTTATTAGAACAATCAAGGAAACACATTAAAGTTCACACATCTAAGGTAGACCAATAGATGAAAATAAAAAGGTTAGCAATACATATCAGTAAGCCAGACAAAAAAGCAAGTTATAAATCAGACATTGTACATGTAAATAATAAATTTCCTATAAATTATTTATCCTACCTTTAAAAAAGTACTCATTAAAAATAGGGATTGGGGGAAAAATCAGGTAGACTGAGAAAATTTTATCATGTCTCAGAGTAGCCTTTGCTATGCCATCTGAAAGCTTAAAAGTAATTTGTGAGAGAGATAATATCAGCAACTACATTATAGATTAACACTATGCCTCTTTATATTTTTTCAAAAGAAGATAATTATTCTCTACAATGATAGCAGAAGTAAAATGATACTATTTTCACCACTTTCCTTTTACCTTTACACATGGAGAGTTTTAACAATTTAACAAGACAAGTCTTTGTTGAGCTAGAAAAAGACAATTCTATTGAACATAATGATGTAAGTTCTACTGGGAACTACTATTGTAAGAAAGATAGGCTATCTTAAGTAAAAAGATACTCTTTCAAAACCACTGCCATTGAGGGAGGAGAGGTAGGGAACAGTTTTCTCCAATCTTCCTGTTTCTACCATGAGTAAAAAAAAAAAAAAAAAAAAAAAAAATAGCACAATAAATTCAGTTAGATTTCAACTCAGAGTCATAATAAAGTTACTAGTATTTGGACATCTGGAAATGCCTTCTCATTATAAACAACTAGACAACTGTATAAAATGTATTAAATTGTTTCAGGTAGGGGAAAACAAGCAGTATAGATCTATGATCCTTGAAAGAAGGAAAACAAAGGAGATAAGCCCCATAAACATGTTGGCTTTCTGCCTGAAGGCAGTATCTGCGCTCAAACAGAATACTGTGACCTTGCTACATTGAGAAGAGGTCCGAGTTGAGGGAAACTGTAAAGCACAATACAATTGAAAAGGGATTTATGCAGAAAAATAACTCTAGAAAGTTTCCCTAAGAGTTCCTTTAAGTCTCTGGCTGAATACTAAGCTTTATATGCATAAGGTGAAACTGCAGGAGACTAGATAAAGAGAACTACAGGAGAAAACTTACTGGACAGCTCAAAGCTGAACAATTCCCAGAGCTCATATAGGGAATAGGAGTCAGTTGAGTTGCAACTACCCAGACTGCAAAGGCCTCATGGAATACTCATATTCAGTAGTGACCTGAAAAAGGCCACAACTCATAAGAGAGCTAAACTATCCCTAGAATGATCAGGCTGCTTATAAGAAACTTACCTGCTGCCAAAATAAAGTTCAACATTTGTTAAAAGGGAGACAACAATATTCAGACATTCATCAACATAGTATTTACAATGACCACCGTCCAATACAAATTTCTAGAGAAATTCACAGAAACAGGAAAACGTGATTCGTAACCAGGAAAAATATCATCAATAAAAACAAACCTAGAAGTGACAGAGATTATGAAATTAGGAGACAAGAATATTAAGCCCCCTATTACAAAAGTGTTCAATCACATAGAGTAAAATATAAGCATAATGAGAAAAGAAACAGATTAAAAAAATAAAAAATGGAATTGCCAAGAACTGGAAAAAAAATACATTTGAGATAAGCAATATAGGATAGATTTAACTGTAGATTACATGCTACAGAAGAATAGATAAGCAAATGTGCAAATATAGCAATAAAGCTACCTCAAATAAAAGATTGGCAAGACTGAAACAATGAACACTGCTTCAGTAACCAGTGGGACAATGACAATAAGTTTAACACACATGTAATTAGAATACAGGAAGTGTGGATGGGAGAAGAGATAAAATATTTGACGATATAAGGGTAGATCATTTTCCAGATTTGATAAAAACTATAAGGCCACAGATCCAAGAAGCTCAACAAGCAGAATAACCAGGAAGAAAAGAACTCTAAGGCACATTCATAATCAAATCACTGAAAATCATTGATAAAGAAAAAAAATCTTAAAAGCAGCCAGAGAAAAACAACACATTACACAGAGGGTAACAAAGGTAAGAAATACGACTCCTCAACAGAAATAATATAAGCCAGAAGAAAATGGACCATCACTTTAAAAGTAACCCAAGAAAAAACAATAATCCCATCACCTGGAACTCTACATACATTCAAATTATCCTTCAAAAATGAAGCAAGATAAAGACCATTCCAGATACACAAAAGCCAAGAAAATTAATTGCCAGCAGACTGGTAAGACAAATATTACAGAAAGTTCTTTAAGCTAAAGAAAATGATTCCAGATGGAAACCCAGATATAGAGAGAAGTAGAAATACAACGTTATAAGGCTCTCACATTATATGTGAAGTGGCATCATTTTCTATGAAGATAAACTGTGATAAGTTAAAGATACATATTGTAAACCCCCTAGCAACCATCAGTAAAGTAAAACAAAGAAGTATAGCTCATAAGCCAAAACAGGATGTTAAGTGGATTACAACCAAATATACTATATATTCAATTAGATTTATCACTTTTAGCTAAAAATCTTTCTTATGAGTAACATGATGAACTTCTACTGAAGGATGTAATATACACCAGCCCTTTGCCTATTTCTTTTCACTCAAACATTAATTATACAGTTTTGCCATGTACATACAAAAACTAAAGCATCTCAGAATACTGATATTCCGAAAATTCAACAATTACCATTCTGCCAAAAAAGCAATTGTTTTCTACTTAGATAAAATACAAAATTTTTGACAAATCTAAATGATAGTTTTTAGCAGTCAGATCGGACTATATCAAAAGAATGGTAATTCTAAAATTTAAATTAAGATTCAGAGGTATAAATCTTTTCTCAAAGTGTGAATTAAAAATAAAACATAAAACTATTAATTACTAATACAATTCAAGACATTTCAAAAATAGATTTCATTCCAGAAAAGACCTAACAGGAAAAAAATTGTCTTTATTTCTAAAATCCATACAAGAAATAAAAACACCTTTCCAGGGATCTGCACACGATTTTAGAAAGTAAACTCTGAAGGCTTATGAATTAATGAACACATGCGAAGGAGATTACTTGTCAATAAAAGACTTCTTAAACTGAATAAAATGTACCTGCCATTTTTACATCATAGTATTTTGGCTCAATGAAGCAAACAAACACAAAATTTACCTTAAATATATAATATGTAACTTCAGTGATCTCTGAAAGCTATTTTATTATATAAAATATTTTGCTTTGGAGAGCTTCACCAGCTGGTACCATTTGCCCAGAGAGACAGCTGTTTTTTTAGTTTCCCTATCTCAGCATGTTTCCAACTGTCAGTTCTAACTATATGCAATCCCATAGTGACAGAAGACTTTAAGAGAAATGGCTCATTAACTCGAATCTACGAAGTCCACTCTCTTCAGTGAATTCAAATTAAACCCACAGACAGGCTAGCTCATAACAGAATTCCCCACACATTTTTGTTGTTATTCTTTTGCACTGTAGACTCAAAGTAAAATATTTGCGTCATCCACTATAAAATCTTTTGCTCAACCCTATAAATGCACTGACATAATAGATGGTGGTAGAGGTGGATCCCCAAAAATTTTGAATTATAGAGCTATTTTATAAAATAACTTCCAAAAAAGGAATTTCCTTTGCAATGTAAATGGCTTACAACTTTACAGAAATCAGTTTAGATAATAAAGCTCAAATTTAAAATGTACAATGGGCTGTTAGAAAATTTCCAGTAAGAGCTCTGAGACTGACCATGCAGACCTGTAATAATCACATGAGATGATATATATTAAGTATTATATATATTTATATTTATGTTTAAATAAATATTTAAAAGATTCAAAAAAAGAAAATCAGTTTTCTAGTGTATTTTTTCTTGTAAATAAATCATAAAGAATTATAACAAAATAAGTATGGGCCACCTGAGGCAAGCACATATTGTATATCTCTATATCAAGGGCATATCACTGAATGATAATCACAGTCATTTGAGCAACAAGAACTGTTGTATACTGTTGGTGGGAATGAAAAATTGGTGTGGCCAATATGAAAAACAGTATAGAGGTTCCTCAAAAAAATTAAAGACAGAATTACTAAGCGATCCAGCAATCCCTTTTCTGGGTATATATCCAAAAGAACTGAAACCAGAATCTCAGAGAGACATCTGCACTCCCAAGCTCATTCCAGCATTACGCACAATAGCCAAGATACGTAAATAACCTAAATGTCCATCGATGGCTGAATAAAGAAAGAAAATTTGGTTCACACACACAATGAAATGGTTTTCAACCTTAAAAAAAAGGAAATCCTACCATATTTGAAGACATATATGAACCTGGAGGATATTATGCTAAGGGAAACAGGCCAGTCACAGAATGACAAATACTGTATCATTTCACTTACATGAGGCATCTAAAATAGTCAAACTCACAGAAACAGAGTAGAATGGTGGCTGCCATGAGTTGTAGGAAAGAAGAAATGGAAAGCTGGTGTTCAATGGGTACATATAGTTGACCCTTGAACAACACAATTTTAAACTGTATAGGTTCACTTATACACAGATTTTTTTCAATAAATATATTGGTAAATATTTGGAGACCTGACAATTTGAAAAAAACTTACAGAGAAACCACACAGCCTAAGACATATTAAAAAAAAAAAAAATTAAGAAGCCTGGCCAACATGGCAAAACCCCTGTCTCTACAAAAAAATAGAAAAAAATTAGCCAAGTGTGGTGGCCCATGCCTGTATTCCCAGCTACTTATTTTACGAGGCTGAGGCAGGAGAACCGCTTGAACCTGAGAGGCAGAGGTTGCAGTGAGCTGAGATGGCACCATGGCTCTCCAGCCTGGGTGAGAGAGCAAGACCCTGTCTCAAAAAAATAAACAAATAAGAAAAAGGTATATATAAAAGGATAAAATATATGTAGATTCTAGTCTATTTTTATCATTTACTACCATAAAATATACAAAACAAAATTATAGAAAGTTAAAATTATCAAAACTTACCACACAAATACGGAATGTACATGGCACCATTCAAAGTTTAGAGAAATGTAAATAAAAGTAAAAGTGCAGTATTAAATCATAACTGCATAAACTCACTTTAGTACATACTGCAGTACTGTAATAATTTTGTAGCCACTTCCTGTTGGTATTGCGGTAAGCTCACGTGTTGTGAGTATCCACTTAAAATGTCATATGATGCTAATCATCTCCATGTGTGAGCAGATCATCTCTACAGTAAACTTCGTATCACAGTAAACAGTGATCTCTCAAGGTTCTCACATATTTTTCATCATGTTCAGTGCAATACTGTAAACCTTGAATAATACCATGGGACCCATACAAAGTGCAATTAGTGATGCTGGAAGTGTTCCCAAGAAGCAGAGAAGTCATAACATTACAAGAAAAAGTTTAATTGCTAAATATGTTACTATAGTTTCATGTCTGCAGCTGTGGTTGACTGCCATCTGAGAAAGGTGATTCATCTTGTAAAGAAATAACAAACGACTGTTTATTTTATTGGTAAGGCTCCCAATCAAGAGAAGGCTAATAGCTAAGTTTTAGGGGAATCAAGTTATAGGCAGATTTTCAACTACGCAAGGAGTCAGCACCCTAACTCCTGTGTTGTTCAAGGGTCAACTGTAGTTTGTTATACAAGATGAGTAAGCTCTACACAACTGCCGTACAACATTGTGCCTACTGTTAACAATACTGTATTGTGCACTTAAAAGTTTGACAAGAGGGTAGATCTCACGTTACGTGTTCTTACCATAATAATATAATATAATGAAATTTCATAGCCCTGTCCCAAATCATCACAAAAACAAAACTTGCGGAAACTAAAAGAAACTTCAGGAGAAATATAATATTGGGTATGCAGAAGTCACAAAATATGGCCCCTTCTTCATTTTCTTCCAAATACTTTCCCCTAAATATTATAGAAGCATAGAACTTGAAGGTGATCAAATATATGGAGACTAAGTCTCTTCTTTGTTGACTACAGGAACATTTTTTTTTTCCAAAATTGCCAACCACATCACTTTTGATATTACTCAGAAACTATCACTAATTAGGAAAGATGTGAAAGTTTTGGTATAATATATATTAACTATATGCCCATATCTATATCTGTCCACCTACATATATACATACACACATACATACACATGTACAAGTATACATCCATACATACTCTAAGACATTAAACAGGTTTCTGTCCTTACAAAAATAAATTAGCAACTGTTTCTCCACAGATATACATTGGGTTTTGAAAATCACATAAATACGGACAAATAGTTTTGTAAAATTATTAGAAAAATGAACAGGGGGTTTTTTGAACTTATGGGCAGTGCATTGTTTACTGACCTCAGGGTTGTGTGAGAATGCAGACAATCAGAGTGTTATACTGATTTGTGAGATTATTCAGTGCACTGCAGCATCCCAAATAAACCTTTATTGGTTCACAAATCCAAGTCAGAATTCTTGCATTGGTCCCTATAATATGTCAAACAAAGATCATCCTGCATTCAGGCAACGACTTAAATTCTTCTATAATCACTGAACTCCAATGTTATATACTACCTTAGGTCCCCAAAAATAAACTGCTTCCCTAAAATTAGATGTTCTCATTTCAATAATATTTTTATTCAAACAATTGATGCCTTGAAAATGTTCCTCATTTACCAAAACATAAATTTGCTGTTATATTCTAGGAAATAATTATGATCTCTGAGATACTTAATAATGTCCTGTTTAAAAGCAAGACAAGAACAATTCTTAACCTTCTACTGTAAGTCTTCTACTCTGATTACAGCAATGAATATGCCATTGCTCAATGTGAAGTATAATTCTTGTTCTCTGCCAGGTAGTTGGTTCAATCAACAAATATTTATTGAGAAGTAGGTGTGTGCTAGCCATTAATCCAGGAATTAGGATTATAGAATAGAAAGGACAGGTGTCTGCTCTCAGGAGACAGGTAATTAAAAGTAAACAAATAAATTTAATAGTTGCTTACCTCAGAGACTACATTAATTCCTCACTAAAACTTTCACCTCTAGTTTCTGCATGCCAAGTGAATTTGCCAGCTGCTTTTACTTCTCAGTTATCAATATGCTATGATTTTATTTAATATTTCCATCAAATCACCATCACTAAATATAAGTTGTTTGAGCACCTTGTGAGCCTCCAAAGAATATCTAGCTAAGCTAAACCAGGTTTTAGTAAACAAATATTTTATCTGTACACTGGCTATGTCCCTCAGTAGATTATAACATTAGCATAGCACTAAGACAATTGTTCTAGGAACTGGATGAGAAACGTCCAGATGAATACTGAATATTTCTTCCAAGAACTCAGTATACCCTCAACTAGTTATTCTGTATTCAATAAGATATTTCAGGATCCTAAGCAAAGCTAGAAGGTATACATGATCTTTGCGAATAATGTAGTCTACATACTTCTTAGCAATCGAAACTCACATTTAACCTTAGATTTAAAAAACCTAGTGCCTATAAACATTTTCATAAACTGGTCTTCCCTCTTTAAAATGCATCAGTTGTAACTCCTGGAAAAAGCTATGGCTGTATAAGGAGTTCAAATACCTCTACAATGTATGACTTACTAACTCAAGATTTGATAACCTCATGTATCAATTATCCTGTCTCAGATTACTTCATCTGTAGAAATAAGCCAAACACAACTTTCTGCACTGTAAACATCTTGAAATCAACTGCTAGTCCATGAATTATACTAGTGTTTGTTAAGGCATTCCATCCAACTTTGAACACTGCTATATTGACCCTCACATACTCATTTTGAATAAATTAACTTCCAGAATTCTGTCTAAATTCCTTGCCACAAAACAAAGTAATCAGAATCCCACTGTCCTGATCAAACAGTTCACAAATGCCCCCCAAAAGATTCCCATAGTATATGTGTGTCTACACACACACACACACACACACACACAGAAATACGTGGATGCATGAGTGCATTCACAAAGGAAAAAGAGGTTCAAGGAACAACTTGTGCAGTCTCTCCTGTAAAAATCAGAAAGGAACTGACAAATTCATGAAGAGGAATAAAATAAAGAGTGTAATGAGAAGGCCCATCTGCACATGACATAATAGCCAAACAAGATTTTTTAAAATATTTTTCCTTTAATTTAACAAAATGTTCTTAAAACCTAGAGAGTATTGAGATGGGGATGGGGGGTAGAAGGAGTATCAATTAGCACATACTTTGGAAGTCAAATATAGTTTATCTTTATTTGTAATAGAATTTATCCTAATTTTCACCTCGATTATTTCCAAAATTCCAATCAACTTTGATAAATGAAAGAAGGAAATAAAAAGATGTATAAATTTAGAATACATCCATCCTTCTTCTGGCTCATATCAGATATATTTGTAAAATATTTGTATGTAAAAACAAACTACATACATTGCAAACCACAGTTCATGCAAATTATACTTTGCATTAAATATTTACCTGAATAAAGATTTTTTTTTTCTGGAGCATAGAAAGATGGTAAAGGTTTAGTATAAAAGGACATTGGCTCAGAACATCATACCAGATGAACATAAAAGGTTAATTTTAATAATCAAATTCATAATTCATCTAATCTAGGAAATGCCAAGAATAGTTTAAAGAGATATTCCATTTAACATGAACTAATGCACCAACTGTCAGTAACAGTGAGGATGACTAAATGATTCTGAAATACAATATGCTTGTGTTTAATGACATCAATAGACCTGTAGGAAATTCACAATAGATTATTTGCCCAGTTACTGTAATGCTTATAAAACCATTACTAGGCTACAAATCTCATTCTACTTTTAGAACTGACCATGATCCAAGAAAAGAAAAAGAAATAGCATAAAACATATTATTCTTTTCTTAGACAGGTACATTTCAGTGCAAATACAATTTTAAGAATGTTATGCTTTGTTTCTGGCACAGAAAAACATCTCTAAGCATTATTCATATTATTTCTCTCCCCTAAAGTTAACATACTTTAATGCCATATGGGCACAAATTTACTTCTGTTCATTTAAACTTGTAATTAAACTTTATAACATAGAAAACTGCTAAAGTAAAATAATCTCATTCCACTGAAAGGCATTTTTTTTTTTTTCTAAAATAACATGGGTGATGTGCCAAATGGCTGGGGTGGTAGCTCATTATACCTTCAGAGAGAATCCAAGTTTGAGGCTTATCTTGGGTTCTCACACGTAGCAGCAAAACCTTGGAGTATTATCAAGGGTTACAAAGGGCAGATCAAATAAATGTCTGTATTCAGTGAATCCATTCAGAGAAGCACTAGTTGTTCAGTAATCTAATAAGCAATGCACTAGTAATCTATTGATGAATGCATCTTATTGTAATTTTATTAAATAACAGAGCCCACATATCTAAAATATTCAAACTATTTCACAAGAAGCCTTGTCCTGCCCAGAAAATGTTTCTTTTTTTAAGTTTTTTTAGACCAGTTTTAGGTTCACAGCAAAATCGAGAGGAAGGTACAGAGATTTCTCATGTACACCCTGACCCCACACATGAACAGCCTCCCTCATTATCAACAGCCTCTTCCAGAGTGGTACATTGACTACAATTGATGATAAGCCTATATTGAGACATCATAATCACCCGAAGCTCATAGTTACCTTAGGGTTCAACCTTGGTGGTGTACTTTCTGTGAGTTTGGACAAATATATAATGACATGTATCCATGATTACAGTACCATACAGAGTATTTTTACTCCTTAAAAATCCTCTATGTTCTGCCTATTCATCCCTCTTTGCCTCCAACCCCAATTTTACTCTTCACTATAGCTTTGCCTTTTCCAAAATACCATATATTTGGAACCATACAGTAGGTAGCTTGTTCAATTTGGCTTTTTTCGCTTAGAAATATATGGTTAAGATTCCTCCATGTCTTTTCATGGCTCAGTTTGACAGTTCATTTCTTTTTAGCACTGAATAATATTCCATTGTCTGGATGGACCACAATTTATTTATCCATTCGTCTACTGAAGACCATCTTGGATGCTTCCAAGTTTTGGCAGTTATGAATAAATCTACCATAAACATCCATGTGCAGGTTTTCATGTGGACATAAGTTTCAACTCCTTTGGTTAAATACCAAAAAGTGTGATTGCTGGATTGTATGGTGAGAGTATGTTTAGTTTTATAAGAGCCAAACTCTCTTCCAATGTGGCTGAAACATTTTGCATTCCTACCAGCAATAAATGAGAGTTCCTATTGCTCCACATCCTGGCCAGCATTTGGTGTTGTCAGTGTTTTGGATTTTGGCCATTCTAATAGATATGTAGTGGTATCTCATTGTTGTTTTAATTTGCATTTCCCTGATGACATATGATATGGAACATCTTTTCATATGTTTATTTTCCATCTGCATAGCTTCTTTAGTGAGGTGTCTGTTGACATCTTTGGCTCATTTTTAAAATGGATTGTTATTGTTGAGTAGTTTTAAGAGATCTTTGTTATTTTCAGTAACAGTTCTTTATTAGACATTCTATTGCAATTTTTTTCTCTCAGTTTGTGACTTGTATTCTCATTCTCTTAACTTTTTTTTTGTAAAAGTTTCAAATTTTAATAAGGTCCAGCTTCTTCTTTCTTTCTTTCATGGATTATACCTTTGGTGTTGCATCTAAAAAGTCATCAACATACCCAAGGTCATAGAGTTTTCTCCTCTGTTATTTTCTAGAATTTTTATAGTTTTGCACTTTGCTTTTAGGTCCATGATCCATTTTGAGTTAATTTCTGTGAAAGGTATAAGGTCTGTGACTGAATTCATTTTTTTTGCACATGAACATCCAGTTGTTCCAGCAAATTGATTTAAAAGATTATCACTGCTCCACTGTATTGCCATTGATCCTCTATCAAAAATCAGTTGACCATGTTTATGTAGGTCTATCTCTGGGCTTTCTATTCTATTCCATTGTTCTATCTGTCTGTTACTTAGCCAATATCACATCATCTTCATTACTGTAGATTTATAGTAAGTCTTTAAGTTGAGTATTATCAGTCCTCCAGCTTGGTTTTTCTTCAATATTGTGTTGGCTATTCTGGGTCTTTTGCCTCCTCATATACACTTTAGAATCAGTTTCTTAATATCCACAAAATAACTTGCTGTGATTTTTATTGGAATTGCAATGAATCTATAGACTAAGTTGGGAAGAAGTGAAATCATGACAATATTTAAGCTTCCTATCCATGAATATGGTATATCTATTCATTTAGTTCTTTGGTTTCTTTCATGATAATTTTGTAGTTTTCCTCAAGTAGCTTTGTACAAATTTCGTTTCTGATAATAATTTGTGGAAATTTTCAGTCATTATTACTTCAAATATTTCCAGTATTCCTTTCTCTCTCTTCTGTCTGTCCCATTATGTGTATTTACATCATTTGTAGTTGCCCCATGGTCCTTAGAAATGCTGTTCTTTTATTTTTCAGAATTTGTTCTTTTTGCTTTTTAGTTTTGGGGGTTTCAACTGATATATCCATAAGCTCAGAGATTCTTTCCTCAGTCATGTCCAGTCCACTAATACACTGATCAAAGGCATTCATTTCTACACAGTGACTTTGATTTCTAACTTTTTTTTGTTCTTTCTTCGAATTTCCATCTTTTTGCTTACATTACCCATCTGTTCTTGCATAATGTCCATTTATCCATTAAAGCCCACAACATATTAATCATGGTTGTTTAAAATTCTCAGTCTGGTAATTCTAACATCCCTGCCACATCTGGTTCTGATGCTTGCTTATGTCTCATCAAATTGTTTTTAGTGCCTTATTAGTATAACTTGTAACTTTCTGATAACCAAACATGATGTACATGGTAAAAGGAATTGCTATAAATAGGCCTTTAGTAATGTGATGGCAAAGTGTGCTGGGAGGGGAATGGTTCTCTGATTAGGTCTCAGTTTTTTAGTGTACTTATACCTCTGGACTATGAGCTTCACAGCTGTTTCCCAGGTTTTTCTTCCCCTCTTAGGTGGGAGAGAATGGCTAGGGTGGGTTGGAGTTGAATATTTCCCTTCTTATAGATGAGAGGCTAGAGCTGATTGAAGTTGTGTATTTCCCTTCCCCCAAATTAGTTAGGCTCTGATAATACCCCAACAAGTTAGGCTTGGTTAACTAATTTCCCCTGAGGGCAGACCTTGTTAAGAAAAACAGAAAGCTCTGGCATATTTCAAAAATGGCTCCTTTTCTCCTCCCCCTCCTGAAACACACAAGGAATATTTTTCTGATATTTACTATGAGAACTTGGTTGAGCTCTTGGAGGTAAAACACACAAAAGTAGAGGGAGAAGCCATATCCAGGTCCCTCTAGAGTTTTTAACTCTTACACTTGTCTGCACTGAGTCTCTCATAAAGTCATCAAATATAGTTCAGGTTTTTTTAC
This sequence comes from Macaca nemestrina, assembly GCF_043159975.1. Classification (NCBI taxonomy): domain Eukaryota; kingdom Metazoa; phylum Chordata; class Mammalia; order Primates; family Cercopithecidae; genus Macaca; species Macaca nemestrina. The sequence continues at coordinate 87,340,636 of NC_092130.1, read as the reverse complement.
GCCAGCACTCATTCCCTTGGTGATGTCTGTGCATGATTTTCTGCTCCAGTAAGTTTGATTCTTTGTATTCACCTGTTGATCTCTCCAACTTTGGGGTTAGCAATTTGCCCTGTGACCTCATTTCTTTTAGGAATCTAAAAAGCCTCATTGCTTTAAAAGTTTTTTATGCTTTTTATTTATTTTTAGGACAGAATAGTAACTTCCAAACTTCTCAAATGCTGGACTAGAAGTCTCTTTCTTTTTTTTTTTTTTTTAAAGTCAACTCTTAAAATAATAGTATATCATTCTGTAACTAAAAGAAATAACTTATAAGATCCTGATTTATAAGAAATCACAAAACTAATATATTTTCAAAGAAGCAAGCAGCAGGATCGAGTCAGCATCTCAGACATCCTAAACATACACTCATAAAGTGGGTAGATAAGAAGATAAGGCATCCCCAATTATAGTAGGAAGGACAAAGAAAGATTTCTAAGGATTCAGACAGCAATATGGAAAAAAACAGGAGACATAAAGCAACATTCTCCATAGTATCTTTACAATCAACAGTGCTAAATTTTACTCCATATTTGGAGAGTTTGTATAATATTATTACAGCGTCTAAATTATTCAAAATTAATAACCATATGCAAATTCCAGCTATTGGCACCATGACAAGCCAAAATATAAACAACTTCAAAAGCAGAAAATAAATACTTCCTTTTCTGAAACCAAAATACAGTCATGTATTCAATTACATTAGTCAATTTGATAGAGTATCAACAAAAAACCTATGGCTAAGATTATATTTAATGGCAAAAGACTAAATGTTTTATTCTTAAATTGGAAACAAAAGAGATTTGTACTTTTACCACTCTTATGCAACATACTGCTAGAAGTTCTAGCCAGTAAAATAAGACAACAAAAGGAAATCAAAAACATACAAATCAGAAACATAGAATTAAAACTATCCTTATTTGTAGATGATCAGGTTGTGTACATAGGATATCCCAAAGAATCTACCAAGAAAAAAAAATAGAATCCTAGAACAAACTGAGTGCAGCAAGAAGTGCAGGATACAAGATAAACTTACTATAAGAAAAATCAATTCTATTTCCATACACTAGCAACAAAAACACATTGCATTTTAAAATATATTTACAATCAATTACAAAATGAAATATTTAGACATAAAATTAATGAAATGTATAAAGACTTGTACACCAAGAACTATAAAATGCTGATGGAAAAAAATCAAAGACAGAAATAAACGTAAAGACATAACGTGTTCGTGGATATAAAGCTCAAACATAATCAACATGTCAATTCTCTGTAAATTGGTAAGTTAATGAAGCTCCTACTGAAATCTCAGCAAGATTTTGGTAGATATAAATGATTATTTTAAAAATTTATATGGAAAGAAAAAGGAATTAGAAGAAAGCAATTATGAAAAAGTAAAACAAAGTGAGAGAAATTAGTTAATCCAATTTCAAGACTTGTAACTAGAGCAATTGAAACTATGTGGTACTGGTAGAACAACAGAGAAACAGATCAGTAGAATATAATTAAAAATTCAGAAGCAGACACACATATATATGCCCAACTAATTTTTGCCAAAGCTGTAAGAGCAATTCAATGAAGGAAAGATAGCCTTTTCAAGCCTTTTCAATACACAGTGCTGGAGCAACTGGATAGCTATAAGCAAAAAAAAAAAAAAAAAAAAATGAACCTCAGCCTAAGTCTCTCATCGTACGTAAAAATTAACTCAGAATAAATTTAAATGTGAAGCAAACTATAAAACTTCTAGAAAAATGTAAAAGAAAATCTTCAGGATCTAGGACTAGGCAGATTTCACACCAAAATCATGATCCATTAAAAAAAATTGATAAATTAGACTGCATTAGAATTAAAAACTTTTGCTGTGTGAAAGACCTGTTAAGAGGAGAAAGACAAGTTATAGGCTGGGAGAATACACAATCAATTCTCATTATTCAAGGTAGTTATGGTCTATCAATTCCCCATGAATACTGAATTAGCAAATACTGAAATACAGGTTCCTACAAGCCTCTAGTAACATTTTCATCAACAAATCAATATATTACTTGTTTTATTTGTGTTCCTATTTAAAGTTACCCTATTTAATATATATTATTGATTCTTTAACATTGAACTCATGGCCAACAGTACAATAACTTATGCCAAAACAAAGCTTATCTAATATACATATTTTATTCTTGCCCTGGAAACAAGGCAAGGCCTATCACCACTTTCTTGTACTTAGGAATACTACCCAGCACCTCAACACTACACTTAGGAGCCATTTTAAGCAGTAAAATCACCAAAAAAAAAAAAAAAAAAAAAAAAAAAGCACAAAAATGCAGAAAAAAAAAAGGTGGCACAAAACAATCTGCAAAAGAGACATGTTCACAGTATGAAAAACTGAAACAAATAGGCAGAGTATCATCTTATTTGACCTCAATTGGGAAGGTACAATTTGGAAGACTCAAATTTTTTGCTTGTGTGTGTGTGTGTGTGTGTGTGTGTGTGTGTGTTTTGTTTTGTTTTGTTTTGAGACAGTCTTCCTCTGTCACTCAGGCTGGAGTGCAGTGGCATGATCTCGGCTTACTGTAACCTCTGCCTTTTGGGTTCAAGCAATTCTCTTGCCTCAGTCCCCTGAGTAGCTGGGACTACAGGCACGTGCCACCAGGCCCAACTAATTTTCTTTTTGTATTTTAATAGAGATGGGGTTTCACCATATTGCCCAGGGTGGTCTTGAACTCCTGAGCTCAAGCAATCCAGCCAACTTGGCCTCCCAAAGTGCTGGGATTACAGGTGTGCACCACCGCGCCTGGCCCACTCTGCGCATATCTACAAATGACTGAAAAAGCACTACAAGTATTGATTTTGGCATTTCAAACAAATTTTAGCAAGCAGGCAAATTTGCAAAATAATGAGCATCCACTGTATTTGCAAACCACCTATCTGTAAAAGAACTAGTATCTATAATACATAAAGAGCTCTTAAATTTAACAGTAAAACCCCAAACAATTCAATTAGAAAATAACCAAAAGACATTGAGAGATCTCACTGAATAGGACACACAGGTGTTGAGTAAGCACATGAAAAGATGTCTCTATCATTAGCCATTAGTGAAATGCAAATTCAAACCATAATGAAACATCACTACACATTTGTCAAAATGACTGAAAAAACATTGTGACAACAACAAATGATGGTGAGGATGTAGCCAAGCTGGATAATCCATACACTGCTGGTGGGAATGTAAAATGGTACAGACACTCTGGAAAACACTTTGGCAGTTTCTTAAAAAATTAAACATGCAACTACCATACAACTAGCAATTACACTCGGACATTTATCCCAGATAAATATACTCTTAGCCTGACATAATAACCTGTACATAAACATTTATAGCAACATTATTATAATAACCCAAAACTGGAAACAACTCAGATATCCATCAAGCTGGTGAATGTTAGAACAAACTTTGATACATCCCTACCATCTAATCATGCTCAGCAATATAAAAGAACAAATACTGGAACATGAAACATCCTGGATGAATCTTATGCTGAGTAAAAACAGCCAATCCCAAATGGTTACACACTCACTCCATAACTCCATTTATATAACACTACTGAAATAATAAAATCATAAATTAGAGAAAAGATTAATGGTTGCGAGAGGTTGAGGAGAGGGTTGAGACAGGCAGAAGTGCTGTGGCCATAAAAGGACAATATAAGAGATCCTTGTGATGATGGAGATGTTCTATATCTTGATTATATCAATTTCAACATTCTGGATATGATATTATACCATCAGTTTGCAAGATGCTAGCACTGGGGAAACAGGATAAAGATCCACAAGCAGTCTCTACATTATTTCTTACAACTGCACGTGTATGACTATCTCAACTTAGAAGGCTAAATGAAAACAGTGAAATGCAGTCAGATTTTCAACTATATTTACCAGTAAATCGTATTTTTTCTTATAGTGGAAATTTCTAAGTCATGGTACTAATATTCTTTATTTTAATTCATACAAATCTAATGTGAGCTAAAAGAAGAGTATACATTTTTTAAAGGCTACTAGGATACATTACAATGAAATAAAATATGAAATTGCTCATAAAATAAAAAGGTTTTACGCTTTCAGAGCAACAGCAATAACAAAGTATTTTATCACTGTTTCTTCCGCAACAAAGAAAATGAAAGTGTTAGCTATTTCCAAATTAAAACTAAAATCAAAAATCTTTTGGGTTTGAGTGCTAGTATAGCATTAATTTAGTTCTAAAGAATCTGATGTCACAAATCTGATTCAATTATAGAAACAACTATTGTTCTATTATCTTGCCACTGATTGCATCTCTAACAAATCGTATGACAAATGCATATCCCGTAAGACAAAGAGTCAGAAATTCTTCCCAAATCTATTTCTCCTTCCAGAAAAAGAAATCAAGTAGAAAAGAGTAAAATGATCTATAGATTTTAGATTGGGACCACTATCTTTATTTGTAACATATCACCAGGAACCACACATGTCATTAAGAAAAAAATTAACCCATCTCTTATTTCTAAATAGTATGACAACAATATATGTTAGCTGGTAAAGATTAAAAGTATAAAATGGAAAGAAAAGCAATAGTTGCAATAAAAAATTTAACATTTGTGCCACAGAGAAATAATAAACTTACACAGTATCTTAGATTGATCTAGTTTAACCAACTCTCAAGAACTGTGAAAGGTCTGAGATTTTACTCTACTAGCAACCTAAGAAGTTAACATACTATTGTTTCAAGGATGTTAGCAAAAGACACAAGACTGGGCGTGGTGGCTTACATCTGTAATCCCAGCACTTTGGAAGGCCAGACCGAGGCGGGTAGATCACTTGAGGTCAGGAGTTCGAGACCAGTCTCGCCGGCATAGTGAAACCCTATCTCTACCAAAAATACAAAAAAATTAGCTGGGCATGGTAGTGCATGCCTGTATTCCCAGCTACTTGGGGGGCTGAGGCAAGAGAATGGCTTGAAACGAGGAGGCGGAGGTTGCAGTGAGCTGAGATGGCGCCACTGCACTCCAGGCTGGGTGACAGAGCAAGACTCTGTCTCAAAAAAGAAAAAAAAAAAAAAGACACAAGATTCATATGTCTGAAACAAATGACTTTATTAATAATAGCACAGCAAGCAACATAAGCATATCTGTGTCATTATCTCCCTGCAACTGTGTTGTTCCATGGAAGCAACACGATGGCCTAAATGATACCTGCACATGCAGAGTATTACATTATATTACAGAGAAAATGTAGATATAAGTATTAAATAATTAAACAAAGTATTACAAAATACAAAACAGATCTGTACTTTCTTTTTTAAAATAAAATACACAAAGACATTAAATATAAGCCTACATTCACACCACACCAAAGATTCAGTACTTATGTTCACTGTAAGCTAAGTCTGGCCAGAATCTACAAAGAGAGAAGCATTTCTCTATCAACTTTTATTCACTGGGGAGGCTGTAATTGCTATAAAGAACCTAACTTTAGAAGTCTAAGACATTAGTTGCAGAAATGGTAGAAGTATATGAGAAACAGGAATAAAAAGGATTAACAGTTCTAAGAATGTTATTAAAAAGAAAGACAGGCAATATAGCTCCACACAAGCTCACACTTTGCCAAAAGAAGTTCTCTGCTTCTCACATGTTAATATGCATATCAATCATCTGGAGACAGTATTAAATGTAGATTCTCATTCAGTAGGTCTGCGGTGAGGCCTGAGAGTGAACATTTCTAATAAGTTGCCAGGTATTGTACATACTGCTGTGAGTACATACACTTTGAGTAGCAAGTGTTAGAAGACTTTCGATGAGTGTCAAATCAGACAGACTATGCAAAGTCTGTGAAGAATTATACTCTAAATTTGTTCAGCAGATTTTAACATTTTCTACCACAGAAGAAAAAGTTATATATACTACATACAATTTGTGGCTAATAATAATTAGAAATTTTACTTTCAAGTAACAACTCTAAATAAATCCATATGATTATATGTTCTATATAATATATCTGTATGCTTTTCTTCACACGAAAATATTTGGAGCATATTGGTCCTCAAGACTATCTTAATGTAGTTCTTAATTATCTTCTGGTATATGATCTATGTATAAAGGTAGTACTGATTCCAACTTCAATTAACCAATTTAGCTCACAATGTGCTCTTCCTGCTGCTAGTATTAAGAATAAACCTAAATATATAATTCATTTCTTGGCACTTTTTAAAAGGTCTTTTGATAACATTTTAGCAATATGTAGGTTTCTGTACAAGTTCAAAGAATAAACTCATTTTAACAGGGCTGTGAAAACTTACATTTTGAGAATAAACTAACGTGATTTCTGGAAAGAAATGTCAAGATTATGTATTAAGTATTATGTCTCAAAATTAGATTAGTTTTTATAAATCCTTAATCACAAGAAATATGACTTTCAGAGAATAATGGCAAACGCATCTGCTCACATTCAAAAACTTTGGCCTCAAATTATTTAGAATAGTAATAAAGGATATTATTCAGAATCAAGCATTTATATACAAAAAAATGTAATATTTACAAGTATAGCCCAGAACAGTCATTCACTGTAAAAAGAACAGCCCCGACCTGCTTTCTCCAAAGAATGGACCAATATATCAATAATTCATCCTCATCAGCATTATTTCTTTCTGTGAATTTGCTGCTCAAAGTTCCCCAGTGTAAGAAGAGAAGTCTGCATAAAAAGACCCTGAAAACTCATCAAACATAAAAATCTCACCCTGATACCAACCCTCTAAAATAAAAATTAGGGATGAATCTTATCTTATATAGAATTAATATTAAAATTTCCAAATAACACATTATTTTTTATCATATTAAAACCACAGCCATTTTAAAGAAAGCGCTAAAATTTACAATCACATTAGTGTAATTTCTCCAGTGTGATCTTTGCAACCGTGTTTTTGAATTCACCACTAAAGCCATTTGGGCCTAGAGCTTTCTTTGAGAAAAAAATTTTAAGCATTTTTAAAGTAAATATATAAGGTGATTCGGGTTATCTATAGCATTATTTGAGTGAGATTTTGTGGTGTGTGTTTTTCAAGTCATTTGTCCATTATATCCAAGTTGTTGAACTTGTCAGTATAAAGTTATTCATAAAATTCTCTACTATTGTTTGATATCTATGAGATATGTAGTGATTCTCTCGTACCTAAAAATTGTCAATTTGCATCTTTGGTCTTTTTTTTTAATCCGATTAGTCTGGCTAGCGGTTTTATAAATTTTAATGATAACACTGAAGAACCAGCTTTTGATGATTTTATTAATTTTTCTTTATTGCATTGCTCTCTTCTATTTAATGGAATTCTGCTGTTACCTTCATCATTTCTTTCTTCAGCTTACTTTGGATTTACTTTGCTCTTCTTTATGTAATTTCTTAAGGTGGAAGGTTAGGTCACACCAATCTTAAACCTTTCCACTTTTTTAATACAAAACTTTAAAGCTACAAATTTTCCTGCAAGCATTGTTTTAGCTGTATACCATAAGTTTTGATATACTGCATTTTTATTTTCAGTAAATTTTAAGTATTTTCTAATTTTCCTTGGAATTTCTTCTTTGACTGATAATTTAGAATCACTTTGCTTAGCTTTAAACAATAAAATTGGAGATTTTCCAAATAGCTCTCTAACTGAGATAGCATATTGTGTATAGTCAGAGAACATACATTTTATGACTTTAATCCTTTTGAGGTTTGTATTACGGCCCAGAATATGGTCTCATGGTAAAAGTGGAGAACTTTTCTTTCTGAAGCTTCAGCTCAAACTTTTCTTACCTTAGCTTCAAGCAATTGATGCTTTCCCAAGATCATCAGAAAAATAATAATGCCTTTTCATCATTTATAGTGTTACCTTGAAGGGATCTCTAAACTACGATCAAGTTCTCAGGAGCCTTCTCATTTACAGTCTATATAAATCTAAGAATACATTTTACCTTACCCTCAATTTCACTTTCCTTGGATTGTAGGGGTTTTCTTTTTCTATTATTACACAAAATATAGAACCACCAAAAAGTATAATTATTATTATTTCAATGGTAGGTTTTTCTATTTTACATAAAAACATACATACCTGAAGGCACAAAAGGAACATTAAAACAACTAAAAAAGTTAATAGTGGGTTGAGTGTAGAATGTGTCAGAGGAAAATGATGCTACACAGGTCAGCTGAGGCCTGTGAGCCATATTAAGGAACCTAAGTCATTGAGAAATACAAGATAACAAAATCTGTCATTCTGGAACCTCATTTTGGTTTCAGAGTACAACTGGCAAAAAGCACACTTGAGCAAGGGAGATGAGTCAGGAGAACTCCAACAGAGCACCTTTACTCATCTCCATGTGACTAAATCTAAAGACATCATTACTCCTTCCTTTGTTAGATATTCTTCACATGGCTTTAAAGACCCGGTAGTCTCATGGTTCTTCTCCCATCTCAATGGACTGTTCTTTTTGGTCCCCATTGCTGATTTCTCATCTCCTCTTCTTAATGATGAAGTGCTCCTGGGCCTAGTGCTTGGATTTTTTCTCTATATATTCTCATTCCTTTATTCAAGTCATCCTCACCAATGGCTTAAAAATTTTTTCCAAAGCACTATTACCATCTAATCACGATGTCTTTTACTTACTTATTTTGTTTATTACCTGTCTTCCCTTTCCCACAAGAATGTAATCTCTGTGAGGGAAGGGATGTTTGTATGTTTTGTTAATTATGCGCTCTCAGAACCTAGAATACTGCTTGGTAGAGAGTAGGCAGCCAACAAACACGTTAATAACTAAATGAAAGAATCAGCAAAGGAAAGAAGCCTGGACTAAAATGGATGCAACATGGGCAAAAAAGATTAAAAGAATAACCAATAGGTAATGTAGAAAGATTGGCTAGCTCTACAGATTGAGGGAAAGAAGGAACTCAAGCTTAACTCCCTGGTAGCTGGTGTGAGTGGAGTAGAAAAACGATAAATTCGGTTTTGCACATGTAGAGTGTGAGGCACTGAATAAAATGCTCAAGTGAAGATGTCTAGTCCAGAGCAGAAAGAGAAAGGTTGTAGATACATATTTAGAGTCAAGTAGCACAGACATGGTATTAAACATTATGAGAGTGAATTCATTTACCAAAGGAAATTGGACACTGATAAAAAAAAAAAAAAAGTAAAAAGACCTAGAAATGAGCGCCAACAAATTAAAGGGTAGACAACAGTTAAAAAATAAAAAAAGATAAGGCAAAGACATGGAAAATGAGTGTTCAGATAGGTAAAAGGAAAACCAGAGACTAGTGTGACATGAGAGAATACTTAAGATAACATATTAAGAAGGAAAAAGTTACAGTGTTAAATATTGCTAAGTGAGAATAATAATCCTAAAAACATTAAGATGGGGCCGGGCGCAGTGGCTCACACCTGTAATCCCAACACTTTGGGAGGCCGATGCCGGCAGATCACGAGGTCAGGAGATCAAGACCATCCTGGCTATCACAGTGATACCCCATCTCAACTAAAAAAAAAAATTAGCCAGGCATGGTGGTGGGCACCTGTAGTCCCAGCTACTCTGGAGGCTGAGGCAGGATAACCGCATGAACCTGTGAGGTGGGGCTTGCAGTGAGCGGAGATCGTGCCACTGCACTCCAGCCTGGGCGACAGAGTGAGACTCTGTCTCAAAAATAAATAAATAAATAAAAACATTAAGATGGGAGGATAACATCAGCGATTGTGACAGGAGCATTTTGTGTTTTTTCTCTTACTCTTGCACCTGTGCCTCTGCCATGAAAACATGCCAAGGTTAAGCTGCTGGAGGATGAGACAACTGGAACAGAGCTGAGTTGCCCGCACTGTGCTGGCCAAGGCCATGCTAAATCAGCAGAACCTCTGTCAACTGCCAGGTGTATCAGGCAGCGAGTCAAGACCAGAACTGTCCAGCCATAGCCAGTCTAACCTGCTAACCCACGGGCTTATGAGCAAAATAAATGCTTACTGTTTTTTTTGTTTTGTTTTTAATGAAAAGACTGTTATCAAACAAAATTCTGCCTCATGTGCTAGGAGCCAATACTATAACACTGGGTTTTTTGAGAAAAGAAAAGTTTTATATTGCAAATCTCCTCACAAGGAGACAGGAGAATCAAGCTCAAATCTGTCTCCTTGTGCCAGCTTTAAGGCAGTAATTTTATTAGAAAAGGGCTACAGGGTAGATACTGGCATAGCAGTGATTGGTGGAAAGAAAGGGGATGTCTGGAAAGTCTCAGGCATGTGCAGTTATCTCTTCATGACTTCTCATAGGTCCCACGTGCAAATTCTGCGGGAGTTAGTAAGAAACACACGATGAAAATTCAGTCTGTGACACAAGCAAACTCGTTTTGCAGAAAGTCTAGTTGGTCATATTGGTTCCAACTGATTTCAACCAGTTTTTAAATCTCATAAGCAGAGGGAGTTTCAGTAAGTTGTTTTTTTTCTTGAGACAGAGTCTCGCTCTGTCACCCAGGCTGGAATGCAGTGGCGCAATCTCAGCTCACTGCAACCTCCGCCTCCTGGGTTCAAGCAATTCTCTGCCTCAGCCTCCTGAGTAGCTGGGATTACAGGTGCCCGCCACTACCTCCAGCTAATATTTGTATTTTTAGTGGAGACAGGGTTTCACCATCTTGGCCAGGCTGGTCTTGAACTCCTGACCTCGTGATCCACCCACCTTGGCCTCCCAAAGTGCTGGGATGACAGGTGTGAGCCACCGTGCCCAGCCAGGAAGTTGTTTCTTTATCTGCCATCCTGTAAACTCAAGAATTTCTGTTAGTTACTGGTTTCTTTAACTCTTTGGGGCATGATTTCACTTGTGCATATTTAAATGTGGACGAGAAAAAGCCAATACAGAAAATACAATGAAAGATGAAGAGAGCAGATAATTTACAGAAGATGGGTCACAGCATAATAGTACGTGCCAAAATAGGAAAAAAGGGAAAAAGGGACATAGGTATCCAGTTCTAAGATGGTGGAATATAAAGAAGTTAGTGTCACTCTCCCCTACAGAAAAACAAAAACAAATACACAGCACTGAGATTATCACTCTTTTAGCATACCCGGTTAATACTGGCTGAAGGGCAAACTTATGTGTCTCTTGTTTTACAGTACCAGTCATGGGAAACATTCCCCATCAGATACCATATGCATTCCAGTAATAAATTCAGGTAAAGGATACTTCACATAACATCTGTTCATACATTCTAATTATCATCCAAACTTTTATCTTAATCCCATCACCCATAACATTCCCATATCTTTCCAAACTGAGTTTTATAAAAATGTTTGGAATTGGGCTTCTGTATTAAGGAGTCTCAGAAATTTTCTTCTTCACCTCGGGTGACATCACACTACCTGACTTCAAACTATACTACAAAGCTACAGTAACCAAAACAGCATGGTACTGGTACCAAAACAGATATTTAGACCAATGGAACAGAACAGAGGTCTCAGAAATAACATCACACATCTACAACCATCTGATCTTTGACAAACATGACAAAAACAAGCAATGGGGAAAGGATTCCTTATTTAATACATGGTGTTGGGAAAACTGACTGGTCATATGCAGAAAACTGAAACTGGACCCCTTCCTTGAACCCTATACAAAAATTAACTCAAGATGGATTAAAGATTTAAATGTAAGACCTAAAACCATAAAAACCCTAGGCAATACTTTTCAGGACATAGGCATGGGCAAAGACTTTATGACTAAAACAACAAAAGCAATGGCAATAAAAGCAAAAAATTGACAAATGGGATCTACTTAAACTAAAGAGTTTCTGCACAGCAATAGAAACTATCATCAGAGTGAAGAGGCAACCTACAGAATGGGAAAAAGTTTCTGCAATCTATCCATCTGACAAAGAGCTAATATCCAGAATCTACAAGGAACTTAAACAAACTCACAAGAAAAAAAACAAGCAATCCCATCAAAGAGTGGGAGAAGGTTATGAACAGACACTTCTCAAAAGACGACATTTATGCGGCCAACAAACGTATGGAAAAAAGCGCATCATCACTGGCCATTAGAGAAATGCAAATCAAATGATACCATCTCACACCAGTTAGAATGGCAATCATTAAGAAGTCAGGAAACAACAGATCCTGGAGAGGATGTGGAGAAATAGGAACGCTTTTACACTGCTGGTGGAGTGTAAACTAGCTTAACCATTGTGAAAGACAGTGTGGCAATTCCTCAAGGATCTAGAACCAAAAATACCATTTGACCCAGCAATCCCATTACTGGTACCCAAAGGATTATAAATCATTCTACTCTAAAGACACATGCACACATATGTTTATTGCAGTACTATCACAATAGCAAAGACTTGGAACCAACCCAGATGGCAATTAATGATAGACAGCATAAAGAAAATGTCACATATATACACCATGGAATGCTATGTAGCCATAAAAAAGGATGAGTTCATGTCCTTTGGAAGGACATGGATGAAGCTGGAAACCATCATTCTCAGCAAACTAACACCGGAACAGAAAACCAAACACTGCATGTTCTCACTCATAAGTGGGAGTTGAACAATGAGAACACATGGACACAGGGAGGGGAACATCACACACTGAGGCCTGTCGGGGATGGGGGGCTAGGGGAGGGATAGCATTAGGAGAAATAACTAACGTAGATGATGGGTTGATGAGTGCAACAAACCACCATGGCACATGTATACCTATGTAACAAACCTGCACGTTCTGCACATGTATGCCAGAACTTAAAGTGTAATAATAATAAAAATGGTGACATACATGATTAACAGTGGTGGTTGGTAAACTGAGCAAGGATCCAAGGGCCTGCCCAAACGTGTAAGTCTAGATAATTTCCTTGGTAGGAGTCACTGCCGCTACCTCACAGGCTACTAAAGATAAATGGCTGTGCCTTCCTACTCTGGAAATTACACAAGAAACCTAACACTTAGTTGGGTGGTTGTGATTAGAGAGGGTACATATTGTAGATCTGATAATATTGCTAACTCCTATCCATAAAGCTATGTGAAAGAAGGTCATATTTAAATAGAGGTCTGAACCACAACAGGCTATGTCTGAACTACAAAAGGCCAGAGGAAAACAATCAATACCTTTGGGTTCTTATGATCCGCATTTAGATATGACTTTGGAAGTGTCTACACACTAAAACTTACAGCAAAAGCCCATGATTGCTGTCCAGCATTGACTGCTGGGATTTTAGACAAGGAAATTTCCAGATGTAGCAACATAGTACATCCTGCTTGAAAAACACAGATGATGAGTTGATGGGTGCGGCAAACCATCATGGCACGTGTATCCCTATGTAACAAACCTGCATGTTCTGCACATGTATCCCAGAACTTAGAGATAAATAAATAAATAAATAAATAAATAAATAAATAAATAAATAAAACAAACACTGGCTTGTTATTGGTTACTAACTGAAACTGCCTCCACAACTGAAAAAAAAATCTTGAAACCTGCAATACACATAACGTTTTGGGTTATCTCAGAGAAACATTCTAACAAGGAAGGTAATACTGAGAAGTTTCATAATAAAATGGAAATGGTTTCTACAGGAAAATAGAGAAAAGCAAGGAAATACCCATCATATTCACAAGCAGATAGCCTCTCTTCACTTAGGACTGATTCTGGAGGCATCTGGAGAATTACTAGATCCTACTGCCACATACGTGTGCCCTTCTTCCAGGCCCTAGTTGACAAACAAAAAGCCACTTGATTTACAGATGGCAGTTCCAAGGTGATGGACAGCATTCTGTTTGGAAAGCTGCCAAACTGTGACTAACTGATGGAAAAAAAACTGATCAAGGAAGGTAAGAATAAATCAGTTCACGTCAATTACATGCTGTTATCTGTGCAGTAACAGAAGACATAGATAATAGCAAGAGCTCTGAAGTTTGTATGTATTCTGACTCATAGATGGGAGCGAACAGCTTGGTTATATGGTCAAACAGATGGACAATAAGAAACTGGACTACTGAAGTAATGAAGAAATGGAGACTGGAGTTTACAGCCCATGAGTGCTACTCATGAGTATAAGGTATGACTCTACAGAAACTTAAGGAACTCATTAAAGTAGGACATGTTGATACACATCAAAATAATTCTCTTAGAGGCCAGGCACAGTGGCTCATGCCTGTAATCCCAGTACTTTGGGAGGCCAAGGCAGGTGGATCACCTGAGGTCAGTTCAGGACCAGCCTGGCCAGCATGGGAAAACCCCATCTCTACTAAAAACACAAAAACATTATCTGGAAGTGGTGGCATGTACCTGCAGTCCCAGCTACTAGGGAGGCTAAGGCAGGAGAATCACTCGAACCTGGCAGGCGGAGGTTATGGTAAGCCAAGATCGTGCCACTGTACTCCAGCCTGGGCAACAGCAAAACACTGTCTCAAATAATAATAATAATAATTCTCTTCCAGAATCAAAGGATGATTGAAACCAACAGGCAGAGGTTGCAGTGAGCCAAGATCGTGCCACTGCACTCCAGCTTGAGCAACAGCAAAACTCTGTCTCAAATAATAATAATAATTATTATTATTATCTCCCAGAATCAATGGATGATTGAAACCGGCAAGTGAATACCTTAGGGTGCTCACTCCAGGTAGCCACTTGGGTTCATAAAGTGTGTATGGACACAGATGGTGGCTGATCATCAGCATATTCCTCTTGTATTCTCTGAGGCACAAGATGGCAAAATGAACAGTCCAATCTACCAGTCAGAAAGACTGCATACAAAGATGAGACAGATGCCCTAGGGTAAAGGCTCTGCACATAGCTGGAAAACAGACTATGTTGGACCACTGCCTGTAGCCCTAGGAGGCTGTAATGGGTGTGACAGGAAAAGACATTTACTCCGGACTGGGCTTTGCATACCTGGTAATAGACACAAATACTCAAAACACAATAAAAGGACTGGAGAAAACAATACTATACTAATTTGGAAAGTTGAGTTGCATTTGTTCAGTTATACCTGTTATATTTGTACATACTGTCCAAATATGGGCAAAGAAAGAACTCATGAAATTGACACATCAATTTGCTTACCTTCAAAATAAGATGGAACAGGAAATTGAAAGTAGAAATCAGAGAACTGCAATGGGCAATTGAAATACTTGTTATGAAAAGTGGGAGAAAATAAAGGCAAGAAGCACTGGCTTGCAGGCCTTCACAAGTGTACACTCATGCTCAACACAAAGCAGACCATGGGAAGGTCATGCCCCATGAGTTAGGATTCTTCTGCTTTTGTGAGAGATTTGGGATGATGACGTTAAGGAGGATACTAGTATGACCATACAATTCTTCCCCACATCACCTCAACACTCATTTCCTACCCAATAAAGTAATTCTAGAAACTAGGACTTGAACTGTGAGAGTGCTGGAAGCAGAGATAATCCCTAACCGAGAAACTAATTATACCTTTAAATCTTTATGCCAGAATATCTAAGGACCTGATAGGATGAATTCTGCCTTCACCCAATCTGACAAAATTGTGGTCGACCGTAGCTGCAGTTATAACACCCAGTGGCCGAGATAGCCCACAAGTTCTATATCTGTGTAATCTTACCCTATATGAATGGGAACGTACTGAAGGGGGAGCACTTGGTAGACCCATATCGCTATCAGCACCATAGGTGAACCCAATGTCCCTTCCAAAGATAGAATGGTTTGAGTTAAAATCAATGATAAATGGAAAGAAGAAACAATAGCTGAAGGTATATGAATGAATGAAAAGGTACTCAGTGAGGGAAATCCAACATTACACTGGTATCTTGATGAAGGTTCAGAAAAAGAGAACAATACTGTGTATTCAAGTAATTACACCAGATGCCTGAAGGGATGAAGTCATGTTTGCCAACACCACCTCTGCTTTGGAACCTGATGTGGTCTAATAGCAACCTGCAAATCTGACTGGCATCGAATTGGAGACATTTTGTTCATTCACTACGATGAATAAAACCAACTGCTGATGACTGAATGGAACTCCAGTAAGGTACCAGTATTTTTTTTTTTATTTTTTTATTTTTCAGGTTACATCTACTACAAAGGATACCATTTGGGAAGAATTTTCAGAAACTGTTCCCTGCTGGGCTATCAAATTATGCAATATACAACTCCTAGAGGACTGATCAATGTGTAACAGTAAGCCTCAATGACTAAAAGCTTAGAAAAGTTCCTGGTTACAATGGACAAAATAGAGCTTCTACATGCCTGTCATGCCATAGTGTGCAGAAATACATATCAACCTTGCTTGTGGGTAGAAAGCTATTAGACAAGATAGAAAGAAATGGTGGGTTTCTGGTGGGAATAAAGCAGTAAGCATTAACTGGTGGGCTTGAATCCCCACAGGAAATGACTTCACCTAGAGCCTGAGAAAAACTTGTGAGGTCTTATGGCATACTCAGACTAAATCACATCTAGGTGTGATCATTATATGTGATGGCTAATTTTATCTGTCAATTTAGATGGACCACATGGTATAGATATTTGGTCAAACACTATTTTGGATGTTTCTGTGAGGATGTTTTTGGATGACAGTCACATTTAAATTGGTGGATTTTTGAGTCAAGCAGATTGGGTGAGCCTCATTTAATCAGTTGAAGGCCTTAACAAAATAAAGGCTGACCTCCCTCAAGCAAGATGGAATTCTGCCAGCAGACTGCTTTTGGACTCAAACTGCAACTCATTCCTGAGTCTGCAGCCTGCCGGCCTCCCCCATCAGATTTTGGATTTGCTGGCCTCCATAATCACATGAGCCAATTCCTTAAAATAAATGTCTTTATGTATGTGTGTATATGTGTTTATATAAACATACATACATACTCATCCTGTTGGTTCTGTTGGTTCTGTTTCTCTGGAGAACCCTAACTATCCATCTAGCCTTGGTGGGGATGAACTCACTCCCTACCCTGCCACCCCACCACCACACACCTAGTAAAGGCAGAATAATATATTAAACACTAAGGGAAATAATATGTTATACATGCTACAAAAGAATAAAAGAATTATTTTAAAAACACACGAGACACAAAGGAGAGTGAGGTCATTCTAGCCTATGAGGATAAGAGAAAGCTTTCTTAGAGGTTGATCTAAGCTTGAAAGATGAATAAATATTCTGCAAGCAGATGGGAGGGAGGTGGTGAAGCAGCATCCCTGGCACCAAATGCTCTGTGCATGAGTAGAGACCCAGAGATATAAAACAGCATGATAAACTAAAAAAACGCAAGTAGGTTTATATAGCTCATGCATAGGGTGAATAGGGACTGGGACAAGAGGGAGGCAAGTGATGAAGCTTGAGAAATATAAAAGGGCCAACTCATGAAAGGTCTGATATGACAAGGCAGGAAGCTTGAATTTCATTTTGCAGAGAAACACATAAAGGCTCTAAAAACATAACAACCTGATCAAAGATGCAACTTTAAAACATACTTCTGACAGCAGTGTTAAGCTTCAAAAAGATTAAAATGGCGGGAGCAAAGCAGGCATGGTTGGACTACATTGGAGGTAAAGTGTCTTAGTCATCTTGGTCTGTCATAACAAAATACCAGGTACACGGGGTAGCTTAAATAACAGACATTTATTTCTCACAGTTCTGGAGGCTCAGAAGTCCAAGATCAAGGTGCTAGCCAATTTGGTTCCTGATGAGGGCTCTCTTTCTGCCTAATGGGTGGCTGCCTTCTCACTATGTCCTCACGTGACATTACTTCAGTGCATGCACACATATAGACACCTCTCTCTTCTCCTTCTTGTAAGGCCACCAATCCTATCATATTAGTACCCTACCCCTTTTAACTTCATTTAACCTTTAGCTCCTAAAAGCCCTACCTCAAAATACAATTGCATTGGAGGTTAAGGCTTCAACATATGAATGGCGTTGGGGGTGGGGATACCCAGTCCAATAACAGTAAGGAATTACAGTAATCTAGTCAAGAGACTAGATAAAGACCTAAGCTAAACCAATAGCAGTGAAGATGGAGAAAGATGTGATGCTAAGAAGGTAAAATGACAAGACCTGTTCACCAGACAAATATAAAGAGTGACAACAGTGTGAAGTTTCTGCTTTAAATAACGGAATGAATGTTGGTACTGTCCATTTTAAACAAGGAAAGCAGGTTAATAATGATATGGGATTTTTCTCAGTCACTTTGCCAGGCAGAGACCTCTGGCCAGTGACGCCACTGTCCAGGCCTTGCTCAGGCCCAGGTTCACCACAGAAGATGCTCTGTCCGATCAGAAAGACCACAGGGCCACACCCAGCCTGCACTCTGGCACAGATGCTGTAGCCACTGCAGCTGCAAGCTCAGTCCCCAGTGGACCTTGGCTGTGTGAGCGAGCGAGTGCAGGGTCCAGTTGGCTGTTCCAGGCAAGTGTGAGCAAAGAACTGGGCTCCATATGGGTCCTGCAACTGGACCAGGTGTGTTGCAAGCTACTCCTGCAGTGGACTCTGGTGTCCACACAAGGGGAATGCAGTGGTGCCCAGGCAGGGGTGACCACAACGATAAAGCTCCAGAGAGGATGTTACAGCATACTAAATAGCTTTTTTAGTCCTACCGTCTGTAGCCTGATGGATAACAGTAAATTAACAGCTCTGTCAGCCCCTAGCCTCACTCCAGCCTGCGGCTCCAGGGCTGGTTTGGCCCTGCTGCTGCTTCCCGTTGTATGGAGTGGCTGCCCTCTGCTGGCATAGGGCAGTGGGCCACAGCTGTTATATCCTTTGGTATGCCCACCACCCACATCCAGTGGGTCTTGAGTTCTTGTCCTGTGTCCAAGAAGAATGAGAGCACGCTGACAACTGAAGGGCGAGGAGGGCAAAGAAGAATTTTATTAAGTGACGAAACAATTCTCAGTGGAGAAAGGACACGAGGATGATTTTTCTCTCAGTGTGGCTGAGTCCAGAG
Organism: Macaca nemestrina; assembly: GCF_043159975.1. Taxonomy (NCBI): domain Eukaryota; kingdom Metazoa; phylum Chordata; class Mammalia; order Primates; family Cercopithecidae; genus Macaca; species Macaca nemestrina. The sequence continues at coordinate 87,321,664 of NC_092130.1, read as the reverse complement.
CTTTATGGGCTCAGAATGGGGGAATGCGTGCTGATTGGTGAGTATGCAAAAAAGGTTAAAACAAAGGTACCACTCAAAGGTGGGCACAACAGTGTAAACAACCAATTAGGGAAGAGTAGGTATACGTAAAATAGGTAAAGGGTAGGGATCAATCAGAGGAAAGTATGCCAAATGGGAAGACAAGTTCTCAATCTGGCCTGTGGATTTGACTTGTAGCTTGGCTTTCAGGCTTTAAACAGGCTTTGGCTTGAAGGTTGGGTTTCATGGGGGCCTGCCTCTATCTGCCTAGGATTTGTCTGCCTTCTGTCATTATCAACAGCCCAGCCAAACCCTAGTAGCTTCAGACTCTGAAAATGCAGGTCTAATGAAGAGCAGAAGTGAAAAGTCAGACAAAGCAGGATTCCTGAAGATCTATGTACTGAAGATTCAATCATCACTGAAGGGTTTGAGATTTTTACTCTACCTAAAGCTAATCAGTTAGCCTGTTACTGTTTCATGGATGCTGGCAGCAGACATAAGATTCCTGGGTCACAAGACTTTATTAATCACAGCACAGCATCAGTTTATTTGCACTGGTTCCTTGGAACCCAACATCCTTGGGGGTAATAAGATATGAGTCCAGCTAGACGGTGTGTAGTGGTAGAGATCGAAGTTGAAGAATACCAAGCTTGGGAGCTGTGATATTGTGAACTATATATTTGGTCTTCAACCATGGCATACACTTCCTAAAATCCTCAGAAACTCCTACCTGATGTCTTTTTGTATATTAATGAGATGACTGCTGGTAGGAAGCCCTTTGGTAGCTTCAGGATTGGGGCTAGTCACCACAAAGACAAAGGCATGATTAGAAGGTTGGGACTTTCATTTCCCACCCTCACCTCCAGGGAGGGGAGATGGGCTGAAGGACAAGTTGATCATCAATGGGCAATGGTTTAATCAGTCAAGCCAAGGTAATAAGACTTCCATAAAACCCCAAAAGGAAGGACTGGGTTTGGAGAGCTTCTGAATAGTTAAACACATGGAGGCTGACAGGAAGGTGAACAAGAATTCATTCATGTACCCAGCCAGAAGGGTGGTGCATAGGGACAGAAGCTCCAGTGCTTAGGAAGCTAGGACACTTCTAGACTTTATTCTATGTATTTCTTAATCTGGCTGTTTATTTTTATCCTTTAAAATACCCTTTGTAATAAACAAGCAAACATGTTGCCCTCAATTCTGTGAGCCACTCTACCAAATTAAACCCAATAGGGGTTCATGGGAGCCGAAACTTGGGGTTGGTCAGATGTCCCAGAGCCTGGACTTGAGACTAGTGGGAAGGAGGGGTGATCCTGTGGGACTAAGCCCTCAATCTGTGGTTTCAGAGGCTAGCTCCAGGTAGACAGCATCGGAAATGAATTGAATTAGAGGACGCCCCAGCTGGTGTCCATTTGCAAAACTGATTGCTTGTTTGGTATATAGAAAGAAACACACATGTAGTCAAAGAAGTCTTCTGTGTCAATTGTTGTTGTGTTGTAAAAGCAAAGAAAACACAGTTTGAGATTTTTTTACTCACAAGAGCCTCTTATTTTATAGCAAGCTGTAAGCAAGCCTGTTCTGTCCCAGAGACATTATCTCATCTCTCAAGGTTGCTCTCTACAAACACAACCCTGAGAAATGACCCAGGTAAAAAGCAGTCAGGGCCTTTCATTCTTGGCAAATCCAGTAAGACATGTAGGAGCAAGAGAGAATAATGGAGGACTGTCTCTCACAACACTCACCCACCTATTTCATTCCCTCCATGATCCCAAATGCAATACAGCCAGCAGCCCTGGTATGTATGCTCCAGGCAAAATATTAACTGACACACCTCTTTTAAAAATGGAATAAACTATTTAGAGACAATTCATGTGCTAAAATGGATACTGTCACCCCAGAAAAAAAGTATTCCAAATCTAGTATTGAAAGGGACCAAAATAAAACAGAATTATCCAAGAACACTAAAATGAAGCCTGCCAGTAAACTATCCTCACTCACATACAAGAACCTCCTTCAAGCTTTCTAAAACTTTCTTCTCCATTTCTTTTAATATTTAATTTTGAAAATGTTCAAACATATAAAAAAGTTAAAAATAGTACAAAAAATCACCTTTACACCAACCACTCTGAATGAACAACTGTTAACATTTTTGCCATAAATGCTTCTTTTTATTTCTATGGTTTTTTCTCTCTTTTTAAATAAGCATTTAGAAATAACTTTCAGGCATCATGACTTTCTTCCTAAATACTTTTTATGTATCTCCTCAGAATATTTTTCTACATAACCATAATACTGTTATCTCCCTTAAGAAACTTAATAAATCTTTCCCAATTGCCCCTAAAAGTATAGGTATTTTTATTAGTTTTTAAACCAAAATCACAACAAGGTTCACATACTGAATTTGGGTGTGTGTCGGGGGGATGTGTTTTGTTTTATTTTGTTTTGTTTGAGATAGAGTCTTGGTCTGTCACCCAGGCTGGAATGCAGTGGAGCAATATCCGCCTCCCAGAATCAAGCGATTCTTCCACCTCATTCTTTCGAGTAGCTGGGATTACAGGCACGTGTCACCATGCCCAGATAATTTTTGTATTTTTAGTAGAGATGGGGTTTCACCATGCGGGCCAAGCTGGTCTCAAACTCCTGATCTCAAGTGATCCACCCGCCTCAGCCTCCTAACAGGTGTGAGCCTAGATTACAGGTGTGAGCCACTGCACCTGGCCTGCATTTGGTCTTTATAGCTCCTTAATCATTTTCATGTATAACAGTCTCCCTGATTTCCAATACATTCATCTTAACATTTTTAATGACATTTATGTTTTGAACAGACCAGGCCAATTATCTTTTTGTATGTCCTGTGTTCTAGATTTGTCTAATTGTGTCCTTGTGGTGTTAACTTTTCACCTATCCCATGTATTTCATTAAAATTGGAAGATGCACCTAAAGGTCTGATTATAGTCAGATTCAACTTATAAAAGAATATGCACAGTTAATGCTATGTGCTTCAAGTTGCATCACATCAGAAAACACACAATGTCAGCTTGCTGTATTATCAGTGATCCTAACTTTGTTCACTCAGGTAAAGTGGTAACAGCTAAATCTCTGTTGTACGGTATAGTCTTCCCTACACAATTCCAAGAAATCTGTGAGGTGATACTTTGGTACTGTGAAAATATTCTATTCCCTCACATCCTTTCACCTAAAGGAATTAGTGTCCATTAGTGACCCTAATCTGAATCAATTATTTCAGTGAAGGGCTGTATAATGGTGTATTAATCTGTTCTCACTCTTAAAGACATACTCGAGACTGGATACTTATAAAGGAAAGAGGTTTAATTGACTCACGGTTCCACATGGCTGTGGAGGCCTCACAATCATGGCAGAAGAGCAAGGGGCATCTTACATGGCGGCAGACAGGAGAGAGAGTTTGTGCAGGGAAACTCCTCTTTATAAAACCATCAGATTTTGTGAGACTTCTTCACTATCATGAGAACAGCACAAGAAAAACTTGCCCTCATGATTCATTTACCTCTCACCGGGTCCCTCTGATGACACATGGGAATAACGGGAGCTACACAACTTGAGGTGTGGGTGGGGACACAGCTAAACCATATCAATTGGTTGTCTATCACTGTTGTAACAAGCAAGACAATTCAGCATCTCACAATTTATAGATGAGAAGTCCAGGTTGATTCCACTGGTTTCTCTGCTACAGGTTTCAGAATGCTAAAATCAAAGTATCAGTCAGCTGGGCTCAAATCAGGAAGTTCTGGAGTCTGCGTCCAAGATAATTCAGGTTGTTGGCAAAATCCTGCTTATTGTAGTTGTAGGACTGAGATCCACATTTCATAGCAAAGTCATTTGGGGGACATCCTTAGCTTCCAGAGGCCTCTTTCTGGTCCTTAAGCATGGGCCCCTATATCTCAGTGCCAGCAACAGTGCAATGAATCCTTCTCATGTGTGGAATCTCTGTGGCTTCCTCTTCTGCTGCTACTACTCTGTAACAGACTCTTCTGCCTTCCTCTTCTGCTTTTAATAGCTCACATGATACGCTGGGTCTACCCGGATAATCCAGCATGCTATGGTTTGGATGTAACTTGTCTACACCAAAACTCATGTTGAAATTTAATTGCCAATGTAACAGTATTGGGAGGTGATGCCTTTAAGAGGTGATTAGGTCCTTAAGTTTAGATTAATGTCTTTCTTGCAACAATGGCTTAGTTTTTGAGCAAATTGATTAGTTCTTGCAGGAACTGATGAATTCTGAAGAGAATGGTTTGATATAAAGTGAGGTTGCCTCTCATATTTTGCCCTTTTGGAACACCTGTTTCCTTTTCCACTCCTCTACCATGTTATGATGCAGTACAAGGCCCTCAACAGAAGCCAAATAGACAATGGCAGCAGGATTCTTTTACTTGCCAGTCTCCAGAATTGTGAGCCAAATAAATCTATTTTCTTTATCAATTACCCAGTCTCAGGTATTCTGTCATAATAACACAAAACAGACTAAGATAGAAAATTGGTACTGAGTAGCGATGGAAGCAGCTTTGGAACTGAGTAATGAGTAGTGGCTAGAAGAATCTGGAGGAAGAAGCTAGAAAAAAACCTGTATTGCTGTGAGTGAAGCACTAAGGGCAATTCTGGTGAGAGCTCAGAAGATGAAAAAAAAAAAAAAAACTAAGGAATACCTTAAGTGGTCATGACCAGAATGCTGATAGACATATGGACAATAAAGGCCATTTTGATGAGACCTCAAATGGAAACAAAGAATATCTTACTAAGAACTGAAGTAATGGTCGTGCTTGTTATATAGTAACAAACAACTTGGCTATACTGTAGCCATGCCATAGGACTTCCTAGAGGGCCAAACTTAGGGCACTGGAATAGCCTATATGGCGGAAGAAATGTCTAGGCAGCAAGGCAGTTAGAAGTAACTTCTTACGGTGACCTGCTACAGAAAGCAAGCTGTGGGGAAAAGAAAGAAAGATCAGACTGTTACTGTGTCTATACAGAAAGAAGTAGACATAAGAGACTCCATTTTGTTCTGTATTTGAGATGCTGTTAATCTGTGACCCTACCCCCAACCTTGTCCTTCCAAGAGACATATGCTATGGTGACTCAAGGTTTAAAGGATTTTGGGCTGTGCAGGGTGCTTTGTTAAACAAGTGCTGAAGGCAGCTTGCTGGTTAAAAGTCATCACCATTCTCTTAATCTCAAGTACCCAGGGATACGCACACTGCCAAAGGTCGCAGGGACCTCTGCCTAGGAAAGCTAGGTATTGTCCAAGGTTTCTCCCCATGTGATGGGCTGAAATATGGCCTCGTGGGAAGGGAAAGACCTGATCGTCCTCCAGCCTGACACCTGTGAAGGGTCTGTGCTGAGGAGGACTAGTACAAGAGGAAAGAAGGCCTCTTGGAGGTTGTTGGCAGTTAAGATAGAGAAGAGTATCTGTCTCCTGCCCATCCCTGGGCAATGGAACATCTCGGTATAAAACCCGATTGTATGTTCTGTTTACTGAGAAAGGAGAAAACCGCCTTAGGGCGAAAGGCGGGACTTGCTAGCGCAATGCTGCTCTTTAGGCACTAAAAAGGTTTATGGAGATGTTTACATATGCATATCAAGGCACAGCACTTTTCCTTAAACTTATTCATGTCACAGAGATCTTTATTCATATGTCTTACTGCTGACTTTCTCCCTACAATGATCCTATTATCCTGCCACTTCCTTTTCTTTAAGATGGTAAAGATAATTATCAATAAATACTAAGGGAACTCAGAGACCGGTGCGGCATGGGTCCTCGGTATGCTGAGCGCCGGTCCCCTGGGCCCACTTTTTCTTTCTCTATACTTTGTCTCTGTGTCTCATTTCTTTTCTCAAGTCTCTCGTTCCACTAACGAGAAACGCCCACAGGTGTGGAGGGGCAGGCCACCCCTTCAGGAAGCAGAGCAAAAATACTTGGAAAATTCCCAGCAAGGCCATGTAGTAGAGAATGAAAGAGCATTTTCAGGAGAGGAAACCAAGGGTGTAGCTCACAGACCATTTGCTAAAGGAATTAATATGGATAAACAGAAGTCAGGTACTAACCATCAAGGCAATGACTAAAAGGCACTAAAAGCATTGCAGAGATCTTCAAGGCCACTGTTCAAGTGTCTGCTCTCCATATGTCTGCTTCCTGAAATCCAGTCAGCCCTCCTCACCCATTCCAGCCGTTATTCAATAAGCCCATGTGTGGCTTGACTTGCTACTCCAAAAAGTACAAGCCATAAACCTTTGTGGCACAATGCCACGGCTCAAGTGAACCAAAATGCCACTTGTGCTGCTGCTCTCAAACCATAAGCTCTGATGGTGTCAACAAGGTGCTGTCTTTGAAGATGTGCAGAGTGTGCAGGCCGGAGGATTGTGTTATCTTCTTCCTAGATATTAAATGATGCAGCAAATTGCCTGGGAGCCCAGGCAGAATCCTGATGCGGGATGGAGCCCCAGCAGAGAATCCCTAATAGAATGCATAGTGGAGTGACAGGTACAAAGTACCACCTTCAAGACCCCATAACTGTAGAGTGACCAGCAACATGTAACTCTATGTTAGGCTGTTTTTCCACTGCTTAAAGAAATACCTGGAACTGGATAATTTATAAAGAAAAGAGATTTTATTGGCTCATGGTTCTTCAGGCTTTAAAGGAAGCATGGTGCTGTCATCTACTTGGCTCCTGGGGAGGCCTCAGCAATCTTACAAGCATTGCAAAAGGCAAAGAGGAATCAGGTGTCTCACATGGCAAGAGCCAGAGCCAGAGACAGGTGGGGAGAGGTGCCACACACATTTAAACAAGCAGATCTCGTGATAGTTTACTATCACAAAATAGACACCAAGGGAATGGTGCTAAACAATTCATGAGAAATCCACCCCCCATCATCCAATCGCCTCCCACCAGGTCCCAACTCCAATACTGGGGATTACAAGGCAACATGAGATTTGCTGGGGACATATATTCAAACTACATCAAATGCCAGTCTGAGAAAGCCACAGGCACAAGCATGCAACCCCAAACTGAGAGACCAGCATGTGGGCTCCACCCAGCAGTCATAGGGGCAGGACTTCCCAAAACCAAAGGAACCTCACCCTGCAATCATCCTGCAATTGTGTCCTGGAGGCAGCACATAAAGTGAGAGATAGTTCTGGAGTTTTAAGATTTAATACCTGTCCTGTGGATTCCAGACTTGCTTTGAGGTGGTTACTCCCTTTTTTTTTTTTTTTGAGACGGAGTCTCGCTCTGTCGCCCAGGCTGGAGTACAGTGGCCGGATCTCAGCTCACTGCAAGCTCCGCCTCCCAGGTTTACGCCATTCTCCTGCCTCAGCCTCCCGAGTAGCTGGGACTACAGGGGCCCGACACCTCGCCTGGCTAGTTTTTTGTAATTTTTAGTAGAGACGGGGTTTCACCATGTTAGCCAGGATGGTCTTGATCTCCTGACCTCGTGATCCGCCCGTCTCGGCCTCCCAAAGTGCTGGGATTACAGGTTTGAGCCACCGCGCCTGGCCGGTTACTCCTTTCTTTCTGTGCATTCCTCCCTTTTGGAAGGAACATTTATGATAAAGGTTAGGCTTTGTGTCCCCACCCAAATCTCATCTTGAATTGTAATCTGCAAGTGTTGAGGGAGAGAACTGATGGGAGGTGATTGGATCACGGGGGTGGTTCCCTCCATGCTGTTCTCATGATAGTGAGTGAGTTCTCATGAAATCTGATGGTTTTATAAGTGTTGTGGTAGTTCCTCTCTTGCTCACTACTTCTCTCCTGCCTGCCACCATGTAAGACATGCCTACTTCCCCTTCTGCCATGACTGTAACTTTCCTGAGGTCTCCCCAGCCATGTGGAACTGTGAGTCAATTAAACCTCTTTCCTTTATAAATTACCCAATCATGGGTGTTTCTTTGTAACAGTGTGAGAACATACTAATACAGTTTACCCCATGCCTATCCTGCCATTGTATTTTGGAAGTAGATAACTTGTTTCTTATTTTACAGGCTCACAACTAGAAGGAGTTTGCCTTGAGTCTCACATGAGACTTTGGAATTTGGACTTATGAATTGGTGCTGGAATGAGTTAAGATTTAGGGGACCTTTGTGATGAAATGAATATATATATGTATGTGTGTGTGTGTGTGTGTGTGTGTGTGTGTGTGTGTGTGTGTGTGTGTGTTTGAGACGGAGTCTCGCTCTGTCACCCAGGCTGGAGTGCAGTGGCATGATCTCAGCTCACAGCAAACTCCTCCACCCTAGTTCAAGCAATTCTCCTGCCTCAGCCTCCCGAGTAGCTGGGATTACAGGCACCTGCCACCATGCTTGGCTAATTTTTGTATTTTTCGCAGAGACGGGGTTTCACCATGTTGGCCAGGCTGGACTCAAACTCCTGACTTCAAGTAACCCGCCCATCTCGGCCTCCCAAAGTGCTGGGATGACAGACACGAGCCACCGTGTTGGGCCGAAATGAATATATTTTGCATGTAAGAAGGATATGAGTTTTCGGGAGCCACAAATTGAGTGCTATGGTTTGGATGTCATTTGTCCCTGACAAAAGTCACATTTACATTTAATTGCCAATAAAATAGTATTGGGAGGTGGTGCCTTTAAGAGGTGATTAGGTCCTTAAGGTAGATTAATGTCTTTCTCTCAAGACTGGGTTATTTCTTGGGACTGGATTAGTTCTTGTGGGAATGGGCTAGTTCTCTAGAGAGCAGGTTGTTACAAAGTGAGGTTGTTTCTTATGTTTTACCCTTTTGGAATGTCTGCTTCTCCTTCCCCTTCCCTGCCATCTTATGATGCAGCATGAGGCCCTCACCAGAAGCTGAGCAGAGACCAGCGTTATGCTTCTTGGACTTCCCAGCATCCAGAATTATCAGCCAAATAAACCACTTTCTTTATAAATTGCCTAGTCTCTGGAAACAAAATGGGCTAAGACAGGATAATATCCATATCTTAAGTACAGCTGTCTGGCAACCTTAATTATATATGCCAAGTCCCTTCATAGCAGTACTTAGGTTCATGTTTGATTGAGTAAGCAGGAAATGGAAAGTTTTGAGGAACATGTTTAGAAGTCTGTCCGCCACACAGGGCAAAAAGTTGATTTTTCTAATTCTATCATGTTCATTACCTTCATCAGACTGTATTCTTCGATAAGGAAGAACATTCCTTCCTCCCCTGCAAATAAACCACAGTTCTTCATAAAGAGGCCAACTGCTTAATTCTTTTCTCCTGGTTACCAATTTCCAGATAACTTTAATCTAAAAATGGCAAATTGGCTATATTTTTAAAGAGACTATGAAATCATGAATGTTTATTAAATGTTTTATTATCAATAAGAACTCTTATTTTATCCTCAAATTGTACCAACTTTGCCCAAAAGAAGCCCTTTCTAGTTGGTTATTCTGTCCTTTTCATATGCGTCCATCAGACAGAGTGCTTGCTTTCTGACAAAGCACAATGTTATAGGCCAGGGGTCCCAAACCCCCAGGCCGCAGACCAGTACTGATTGGTGGCCTGTTAGGAACCGGGCTGCACAGCAGGAGGTGAGCAGCAGGTGAGGGAGCATCAGTGCCTAAGCTCCACCTCCTGTCAGATCAGTGGCGGCATTAGATTCTCATAGGAACACAAACCCTACCGTGAACTGTACACACGAAGGATCTACGTTGTACACTCCTTATGAAAATCTAACTAATGCTTGATGATCTAAGGTGAAATAGTTTCATCCCGAAACATCCCCTACCCCCGGTCCATGGAAAAACTGTCTTCCATGAAACCAGTCCCTGGTGCCAAAACGGTTGGGAACCGCTGTCCAGGGCTCATCTTTTATTTTCTTAGTTCCAAATTTGGAATCAGCCTTTTCTCCTAGGAGCCCTGGCTCTTTTCACTAAGCAATGCATTTAGAAACCAGGATCTTACACATACATATACATATACATCACTATATGTATGCATGGCTACTAGGAAGTCAGTAGTTCTAAGCCCTTTTGGTGAGTAGATCTAGGAAATACATTTTTAAAACATGATCAGTTTATGGTGAAATTCCCAAAATTTCGTTTTCTGCTTTGATTTTATATTCATGTCTTTCTCTAATCCTGAAATTCTTGGTTCATAATTACATTTACATATTTATTTGCTTTAATATACCATATTGATAAACTTGTTTCAAAATTATTGCACCACTATCAGTGTAACAGTAAAACCAGTAAGTTAACTTTAACATTTCACTGGCCATTGTTTTTATCCTGAGGATATATCCAGCAAAAAAAGGACCTGGAACCAACCCAACTGCCCATCAATGTTAGACTGGATAAAGAAAATGTGGCACATATACACCATGGAATACTGCACAGCCACAAAAAAGAATGAGTTCATGTCCTTTGCAGGGACATGGATGAAGCTGGAAACTATCATTCTCAGCAAACTAACACAGGAACAGAAAACCAAAGACCGCATGTTCTCACTCATAAGTGGGAGTTGAACAATGAGAACATAGGGGCACAGTGAGGGGAACATCACACACCAGGGCCTGTCAGGGGGAGGAGGAGGCAAAGAGAGGGATAGCATTAGGAGAAATACCTAATGTAGATGACGGGTTGACGGGTGCAGAAAACCACCATGGCACATGTATTCCTATGTAACAAACCTGCATGTTCTGCACAGTATCCCAGAACTTAAAGTACACATATATATATATACACACTTTATATATATATAATATATATATTTTTTATATATGTGTGCATATATATATATATAAAGCAACAGTAACAACAACAACAAAAAAAACAGTAAAACCACTTCGTTAATTTTAACATTTCATTGGCCGTTGTTTTTAACCTGAGGATACATCCAGCAAAAGGACAATGTACTGACTGTATTCCAAATATCTGAAGTATTTTCTTTTTCTCTGCTCAGTTACATTACCAACTAGATGCATATTTAAGCTCACATGTTTCATTTTCTTTTCAATTTCAGGGTATTCTTTCAGCATATCAAAATTTGTATATGGTTCAAATATCAAAGTTACACAAAAAGGTATTAGAGAATTCACAAGGCCATCCCTTCATCCCATTCCTCCACATTCCCCATAGATAAAAGATAAATGTGGTTATCAATTTTATCTTTCCAGTTTTTTCCACAATAATAAACAAACAACAAATATATGTATTTGTTTCCTTTCTCATACAAACGGGAAAATACAACTGTAATTTCATAAGATATTGGTAATTTCTCCTTTCAAGGAATTTATTACTTTACACTCCCACCAGCAAGATATGAGAAGTCCTGTTTCTGTATAGCCTCATCTACCAAATGAGGTTAAACATCTTTTCATATGTTTACAGACTATTTGCATTTCTTTTCCTATGAACCATTGGTTCATGCATCATACCCACTGATGTATTTGCAAGGGGGGTTTGGTTTGGGTTTTTTGTTTTGCTTTGTTTTGTTTCTGTTGTTGTTTTGGTCTTTCGCTTCTCGACTTTTAGAAAGGCAAGTAGTCTTTGGAATCTTCCTTGCTAGCCAATGAGACAAGATATTCCCGTTTCATGGCACTCATTTCTTGCCCCAGACAGGAATCAGATATTTCTCCAAATAATTCAGGTTTCTTTATTAGAATCCAGGTTCTGTTATTAGGTTGGTATTTCGAGACCATAATCAGTGCCCCTGGGTTGGTAGGTTTTATTTCATTTTTTGCATTTAGATCTCTGATTCATTTAGAGTTAATTCTGGTGTACACAGTGATGAGGAGTCAACTTTTATATTCTTATGGGTGATTACCTATCAATTGCTAAAAGTCCCTTTTCTTCCACTGATTTATAACTGCACCTTAACATAAAATATATTTCCTTGTGTAGTTAGGCTTTCTGTGTATTTCTGCGCTTTACATTCTGTTCAGTTGGTCTGTGTGTCTGTTCATGTATCAATACTATATTTTTAAAAGAGGCTTATAGTTTTTCTTAACCACAAAAACATAGAAAATTATGTCAGTAACTGTTTTTTTTCAATTCTAAAACATCTACTTAGTAATACTATCCTATATGTAACATTCCATTTAAAGGAATGGATATTAGAGAGAGATGGAAGTAAAAGGAGTCTGCTAACAAATTCTGGGCCAATGGTCATTTCTTCATCTCCCCTATAGAAAGATAAGCTTGATGTCAGTAATAATAAGTAGACAGAGTGAGCAGAAAGAAAATCAGCAAACTAAACCTTTATAATATCAATAATAAATTAGAAATCTTCTTAATAGCCTAATCAATACATTTTCTTTCAATCCTCCTAACATTTGCATAGCGCATTAAAGAATATAAAATAATATCGTATCTACCCATCTTATTCTTCACAACAAAATAAATAATTTTATTCTCATTTTACAACAGAGGCTTGCAGATATCACTTTTCTAAAGTCACACAGATGTGACTGAGTCAGAACTAAGACCCAGATCTCCTGATGGCCAATATAAGATGCGTGAATTTCACATTACATAAAGGTATCAATTATACACAGAAAATCACATTATGTTCAAATATTTGGATGTTAAAATAATGAAGTTTTTTCTAGTTTCAAATATATAAATACAGCCATTGAAAAACTCCTATGAGATGGCACTGGCCTACATTGTTTAATCTCATTTTTAAAATCTAGTATTTTTAAGTAATTTTCCATTATTTTAGAAAACATATTACTAATTTAGGTCCAGAGAATAAAATTGTACTCTTAGTTGTTTTTATAAGTGTGATCCTATCCATCAATAAGAAAACAAGCTTATAAGATTACCTAATTGCCCTGAATTCTTTCTTGTGCAAGATACAAAAACCCTCTCCTGGGGTCTGATCAGGACATCTTTCCTGTAACATCTTTCTGGCAACTGTAGAAGGTACTATAGTGTGGAAACCCCCAAACCAAAAGCTAACTTTGGGTAAGTGGTGGGGTCTGGTAACATCTTTCTGGCAAACTGTGAAGAGATGATAGTGAAGAACCCCCCTGCCAATCCCCACCCCTGATCAAAAGGAAAAAGACTGCAGCACTTTGGGTAAGTGGTGGGGTACCAGGCTAAACGATGGGATTGGGTTAGAGGCCCAACTTAGGGGAGTTAGAGTGTCTCCTAAGATAGAGAGGGTTGGAGGTACCTCTTAATAAAACCTCTTTTCAAAACACATTGACAGGCCGGGCGCGGTGGCTCAAGCCTGTAATCCCAGCACTTTGGGAGGCCGAGACGGGAGGATCACGAGGTCAGGAGATCAAGACCATCCTGGCTAACATGGTGAAACCCGGTCTCTACTAAAAAAATACAAAAAAAACTAGCCGGGCGAGATGGCGGGCGCCTATAGTCCCAGCTACTTGGGAGGCTGAGGCAGGAGAATGGCGTAAACCCGGGAGGTGGAGCTTGCAGTGAGCTGAGATCCGGCCACTGCACTCCAGCCTGGGCGACAGAGCGAGACTCCGTCTCAAAAAAAAAAAAAAAAACACATTGACAATTTATTAATTCTTAAAGAGGTTTTCAAGATATATATCAAAGAAAACACAAAGACCAAAATTAGGCAAGAAAACAGAATCTTTCATTATAATATCTGCCGAATTATAAGTTCTCCATTTAACATTATAATAATTCAGTACTGACATGAAAGAGAAAACTGATAAAATTTCACAAGTTACATGCCGTTTCTACCATCCTATTTACTACTTAATATGGTAGCCTTTCCAGTCTTTCTCTGAGTTTAACAGAAACATTATTTCTTGGCATTCAACTCCAATATACATTATATATACACTAAAGTACTAAAATGGTACTCTGAGAGTTACCATTTCACACCACTCTCCCACCTCCTTAAGCTGATAGTATTTTTCTAAATTTGGAGAAATTATCCAAACTTATTAAGGGCTGTGTATTGTTTTCAAGCTCTATGTGGATAGTATAAAAATATACACATATTAGCAAAAGCATTTGTTTGACTATAAAAACATAACTGTGTGAATGTAAAGAATATTGTTTTGTGTTTTATGGCACTGCATTCTAAAAACAAACTGAAATCTCAGTTTATTTTACTTACACAATAAGTTTAATTTACATATAAATGATAGTGCATTTCAGGAGCAAGACTTAAAAACAATTCCTACTGAATGACTGCTATAATAATCTCCTTACGAAAGAAATAAATGTAAACTAAAACAACAGTTGTGAAACATATATAGTAGCGCTCAGCTGAAGACAAAACTCGATATTCAGTAGGAAAATGCTAAAAAAAAAAAAACAAAAAAAAAATACCAGAAGGGGTTTCTGTTTAGATTTCTAGTTGAAATCAAAATCTGTTTCCTTAAGTCTTCAACCTTTAGTATATCAAAAGCTATTTATTAAGGCAGGCTTTCAGGCAGTAAATTCAAATTTCCACTATCCTCTGTATACTCCCCTATGATGATCAATCAGAAGAGAAGATGGTTTTTAGTGCTTCTGCGTCCAGGACTTGATGAAATCCTTTCGACAGGTTCTCAGTTAATGAAACTAACAAAGTACTAAATTATTTCCAGAATTTAAATACAAAGGTTCGTCTGTTTTCTAGGAACTGTGGAAAGTTACATAAGAACTTACGTTTTCTAAATTATAATGATAAACATTCGAAGTTTGAATACAAGTGTCAGAGGTGTTTGAACCAAAACAACTTCATCTGGAATAGGAGCTGGGTAAAATGAGGCTGAGACCTACTGGGCTGCATTCCTAGACCATTAAGACATTCTAAGTCACAGGATGAGATAGGAATTCGGCACAAGACGCAGGTCATAAAGACCTTGCTGATAAAACAGGCTGAAGTAAAGAAGCCAGCCAAAACCCACTAAAACCAAGATGCCCATGAGAGTAACCTCTGGTCCTCACTGCTACACTCCCACCAGCACCCTGACAGTTTACCAAATGCCACGGTAACGTCAGGAAGTTAACTTACGTGGTCTAAAAAGGGGAAGCAGGAATGATGTATCCTTTGTTTAGCATTAAGAAATAACCATAAAAATGGGCAACCAGCAGCCCTCAGGGCTGTTCTGTCTATGGAGTAACCATTCTTTTATTCCTCTACTTTCTTAATAAACTTATTTTCACTCTATGGACCCGCCCTGAATTCTTCCTTGTGCAAGATACAAGAACCCTCTCCTGGGGTCTGATCAGGACATCTTTCCTGTAACATCTTTCGGCAACTGTAGAAGGGACTATAGTGTGGAAACCCCCAAACCAAAGGCTAACTTTGGGTAAGTGGTGGGATCTGGTAACATCTTTCTGGCAAACTGTGAAGAGATGATACTGAAGAACACCCCCCGCCACCCCCCACTCCTGATCAAAAGGAAAAAGACTGCAGCACTGATCGGCTGACTTTGGGTAAGTGGTGGGGTACCAGGGTAAAGGATGGGATTGGGTTAGAGGCCCAACTTAGGGGAGTTAGCGTCTCTCCTAAGATAGAGAGGGTTGCAGGCACCTCTTAATAAAAGGCAAAGACCGACCTTGGGTTAGAGGCCCAACTGAGGAGGGTTAGAGTCCCTTCTTTAGGGGCTAGAGGCCCCTCTTGGTAAAGTCCCTTTAGACTAAGAATGAGTTTGGCCTCACAGGATGTTAACTGCTTTTCTCTGAATTAATCTGCCTTGTACTCTTTGCTATTGCCTACGGGTGACAGGATTAGGCATGTACAGGATTGTGAGACATGGGGAGCTTTTTCCTCTCTAAAAGGGAAAACTTGAGAGCTAATGGGAGTGCTGGAAAAGATCCCTTCTTGACTGACAAGCGGCTGCCTGAACTTTTGATTCAGTGTGGCTGCAATGGGTGGGTCTTTCTCTGGCCTCCCTGAGCTCTTCACCTTCCTCACTATGCCACAGGCAATCCTTTTATCTCTCTCCATTCCCTTTCTTATCTCTTCTATTACTCAGGGCAACCATCTTGCCCAGAGATCACAAGTTGAAACTCCTGGTCGGAGGTTGGATTAATGATGACAGGGACCAACAGGGGGCAAGTTTGAACCTTGCCAGTTTGATATTGGGGGCTAAGCAGAAGGGCTAACATCTGTGTTTTGTCACATGTATTTTGCTCTGGCCAGAAAAGAAAAAGATAACTTTCCTCTGTGTTGTGACTTGGCCCCCAGGGCTGTGGTGCAGCCAGCCAGGTTACCAGGGCTGCTGAGGAAAAGGCAACCCAGAAGCCTGGCATGTCAGCAAAAGGGTAAGAATTTCTTACTAGTCAGACTTCTGGCCTCTCTGTCTCTCTCGGTCTCTCTCTCTGTGCAAACCGGTTGAATAAATGGTAAAAATCACTATTTATCTCCTGTAAAGTTTTGATTAATGGGAAAAAGGATTTGTGCGGCTAGTGTTAAGCTGCAGTAAATCTAGTGTGCTTCGTGTGTCCTTCTGTATTGTCTGTCACAATGAGGGGCACCTTAGGATAGAACATGAGCTTAGGACACCTGTAAGCCCACTTTTCAAGATGGCCCTGCAAACTGGTCAGTCATGTCCTTGGGAGCTTGACCTTGTAACCACAGGGCTGTGCTTTATCTTTTCACAATGGCGGCCCAGGTTTAGGGTCCAATTCCTGGTTTAGGGAATGGGTCCTTTATCTTCTGTCTCTCTGTGTATTTATATGTGTTGTGTACGTGATGTTTATATATGAAGGAGCTCAAATTAATTGGTTTAATAATAATAAGAGCTTAAATCAAATATATTGTCAGAAAAGTAAAAAGTATAATGCCTTTTATTCATGTGACTTAAGTCATCTTTGGCAAACAAAGACAGTTTTAAAGATTATTGGTAAAATAAAAATATCTTCAAAATGTAAACATTTGGTCTAAATTATGTAGGTCAGATATTAAGTTTCCTAAAGGCTTTGAGATCATAAACTGCTTCTTTGACTATTAAAAACTGCTCAATTTACCTACTTTGGAGCATTAGATCCTAGATAAGGCCTGGGAAATGCGGAGTTACCCACATCCCCTAGCTATGATGGAAAGAGTCAGCCCCTATCTGCACTCTGCCTGGTGTGCCTTAGGCTGGTCTCCACATGTAGTACATAATTAAAATCTTGAACTTACCGAGATTTTTCACGAAAAATGAAAGTTACTAAGAGTTAACAGTGTAACATGTAACTGAGACTACAGAAGAAACAGTTATACATGCAAGGTATGTAAAGAAAGTGAAATGTGTTTTTGATAAAAGATTATAAGAAGGCATGGGAATGTGAATTTCCTGCCTACATTAAAGGTTTAAAGGACTGTTTTAAGTTAGATGAAATAAAGCTGAAGGTTTAAGCAAGTTGTGGAAGGTTTGCAAAAACTTAATCTCGTAAAAAAAAAAAACTCTGTGGGTGAACATATTGGCTAAAGTAAAAGGAGCATTATTCAGTTTTTCTGCAAACTGAACATTGGAATAAAAGTACAACAGGTTTTTCTTAGAGCACTGATCTGCTCTTTAACAAAAGATCTGCTTTTAACAAAAATTTGTAAAGGGTTATAAAAAGTTTATGAGAATCTTACCTTTTGGTCAAGCATTAAAATTGGGTAGATATGTCTATAAGGCTTTCTTAAGAATTGGGTGTAACATTAATAGTTCACTAATTCAAAGGTAAAATTTGGCTTATTTGGTATAAAAGTCATACAGGAAGTATAATCAAATGTGAAATAGTGTTTAACTTTCTTTGGGTTATATTTACATAAACTTGTTATTAGTATGTGTTACAAAATTGTGTAAGATTCCTATAATTCTGATATGCCTCAGTATATGTCATCAGTAATAATAATAATTGTTATATAAAATCACTATATGCCACAGAGGTAACCAAATTTCTTTGTCAATCGTGCTTTTGACTGTGGCTGCCCTAAAATATTTTGTCATACACAGGCAATTGTTGTCTTGTTTTAATCCTCTTTAGGAGGTGGCTTATAATCAACTATAGAACTCTAACAGGTGTTCTTAAATGAAGGTTTCTGATAACTTTGGAAACTGTGACATCAGAATAGAGGAAAAAAACTTTCAGGACTCTCATGGAGACCTGAAGTGTTCCTGAATATCAAGCGGAACTAAGGAGTTAACTAATAGACTGAACCAAAAGAAAACTAAGGTAATCTTTCTAACTGTGCTTGAAACACTGCTGATCTTTTTGTTTTACAGTCAAGAAAACTTTTCTTTTGAGCTATTTACAGCTTTTAGCAATTGAGTATACTCCTGTGAACAAAATTTGGAGGATAGTTGCTTCTCTCTACCTGATTTCTCCAAAATTTGGAAACTAGTTGTGAGTATTCTTAAGTTACAGCAATATAGTTAATTGCATAAGTGCAGTAAGAATCTGTTTTCTCTTGTAACAGGACACAATTGGAAAAACTGGTTATTTTACTAAGTCTTTGAAACAGTATGCTTTCCTTTAAGGAATCAAATTTGACTTGTAGAGCCAATAAAAGCCTCTTGCAGACCTGGCCTCATACCTTGCCTACACAGTCCCTGTACAGGGCTTCTGACCTGTGGCAAATAAAAAATGTCACTTTCTAACAGGTCCAGGAGACCCAAGTTATCTTGGGACCTCAAAAGGAGAAAATTTACCCAACTCATAGGTATTTGAGGGTACAAATCCATGGCTGGGCTCGGCTTTTAAAAAGTCTTATCTGAGATTCCCTATGGAACAGAGTTCCATCAAAGCCAATTTTTAAAGCCTAAGTATAGAATAATTGTTCTTGCTGCACTTTATACAAATAATCAGGCCAAGTATAATAAAGCAAATTGGTCTTACCGTGATTTGTCTTTAGTAAAAATGGAAAACTGGAGAGAGAAATTATGTTTCAAGAACTATGGTATACTTGTTACTAATTTCTAATCTCATCAGTTGTTTTTAGGTTTGCTTCTGCAATTTTGGCTAACCCTGCTTATTCCTGTGAATGAACCAGTGGTCTCTGACTGCTACTCAGAAAAAACAAGAGGGTTGGGTAATATAAAAATCTGGATCAGTAGTCTAATTCTGGGCATGTATTGGAATTGGCTAGCAACCCCATATCAGCTTGATTCCAACAGTTGCCCAGTTCATGGAACACATTCTAATTTAGTTTACTTGGGATAATTTTACTTATTTTGCTTTAGTATTGTGGAATATATTGCTGTTGTACTCTTCGTGTAGGAATGCACAATAAGCTTACTCAATGTTTTCCTAAATTGAACACTTATTAATAGTCCAGATATCACCTCTTGTCAGAACTCAAGAGTCATGAATGACCCATATCAACACTTTCTGACTGAGCTCCTCTCTACCACATATACAGAAAGAGATCCTCAGAGTCAGGCAGGAATATCATCGCCCCTGTTCAGCCTGAAGAAGTTACAGAAGATAGATCTTCATCCCTCTGCAACCCTTAGGATGAAGGGTTCTCCTATAACAGGGAGGGTGGAAATGTCAGAGGCGTTTGAACCAGAGCAACTCCATCTTGAATAGGAGCTGGGTAAAATGAGGCTGAGACCTACTGGGCTGCATTCCTAGACAGTTAAGGCATTCTAAGTCACAGAATGAGACAAGAGATCGGCACAAGATACAGGTCATAAAGACCTTGCCGATAAAACAGGTTTCAGTAAAGGAGTCGGCCAAAACCCACCAAAATCAGATGACCATGAGAGTGACCTCTGGTTGTCTTCACAGATACACTCTCACCAACACCCTGACAGTTTACGAATGCCATGGCAACGTCAGAAAGTTACCCTATATGTGGGAGGCCGAGGCGGGTGGATCACCAGAGGTCACGAGTTGGAGACCAGACTGGCCAACATGGGGAAACCCCATCTCTACTAAAAAATACAAAAATTAGCCAGGCGTGGTGGTGCTTGCCTATAATCCCAGCTACTTTTGAGACTAAGGCAAGAGAATTGCTTGAGCCTGGGAGGCTGGAGTGCAGTGAGCCAAGATCATGCCACTGCACTGGAGCCTGGGCAACAGAGCAAGACTCTATCTCCAAAAAAAAAAAAGAATAAAAAATAAAATAAAATAAAAATAAAAAGGAAGTTACCCTATATGGTTTTAAAAGGAGAGGCATGAATAATCCACCCCTTGTTTAGGATATCATCAAGAAATAACCATAAAAATGGGCAACCAGCTGTGTCTATGGAGTAGCCATTCTTTTCTTCTTTTACTTTCTTAATAAAATTGCTTTTACTTTACTTTATGAACTCACCCTGAATTCTTTCTTATGTGACATCCAAGAACCCTCTCTTGGGGTCTGTCTCAGGACCCCTTTCCTGTAACGTAAGTGTTAAAATCTTCCAATAAATTATGCCATATATATGTCTATTTTTATCAAATACTTTTAAATCACAAAAGCCTTAATAGTATGAAACTTCTAGCTCTTAAATGGAAATTGAAATAATTAAAATTGTTTAGCTTAGAAACAGGAAAATTATCATTTTCCTTTCTTCAATAAGAAAATACACATCTTTAAGTTTAAATTAGGAACATTAAAAAATCTCTAAAATGCACAGGTCCGGAATTTATACTAAACAGTTTATCTATTTGTATCACACTATTTATTATTCAACAAATATTGTGAGGACACAGAAAGTTTCCCCCAAATTACTTAAAAACATACATTTTTTAAAAATGCAATGCAGAGTGATAAGTAGCATAAGAGATATACAGTAAACTCATCCATTTACTAACATTGCTTCCGTTTTTAAACTCTACTTATTTGAGTTTTCCTAAATGGCATTCATCTTTAACATCATCTTAAATCATTTTTCATATAAGATAAAATAGGTAGAAAAACAAAATGGAAAGAAAAGAAATCAGGAGAGATTATAACAGAAGCGATGAGGGAAGGCTTCCTAAAGGAGGAGACATCTGAGCCAAAACAGGAAGACAGATGGAGGTGGGATACAGTGACAAGGGGAGAAGGACATTTCAAAGGGAGAAAACAGTGTAAGATAAAAGTATAAACTGTGAATGAAGAATAGAATAGTAGTTGGTTAAATTTCACTTGAAGGCATGGCTCAGAAATGGAAATTATGGAACATTGTAGCAAAGAATCACCATTTTTCTGAGACAGAGTTTAATTTTTTTTATTATTTTCTCTTATTTTCTCCTTTTCCCCTGTTCCTCAGCTTCCTATTTAGTCCTTTAGAAATGCAAATATAACCCTTTACCTCCTCCTCACCAGACATTCCCTACAGGGTAAGTTTATCTAACTGTGCTCCAAGAGGAATCTCTCCTCAAGAGTTGACAGTAAATTTGCAGACCAAAGTATGCCCCATGGAACTCTCACTCTGGGACAGGGAGGAGGGGGAAGAGGGAGCTGGGGGGACAATCCTGGAACTCATACCCACCAGGAGGGCATGTGGAAAGCATGCCCACTTGGCCACTTTTACAACTTACTTCTACCCAGGAAGGCACCAACTTAACTGCCCAGTAGATAAGGAACCAGCTAGCAAGGGGATTCCCTGCCCTTGCTTGTTCCCTCCTCTAACTTATAAAAGTGTCTGCTTTCTGCTCCAAGAGTAAAGTAGTACATTTAAAGGTAGAATGTTTGTGCCTCTTTCCTCAAGCTAGTTTCAGGATAAATTCACTTTTTTTTTGTACCAGACCTCACTCCTGCTCATGGGATTCTGCACACAGCAAGCAACTAACCTGCTTTTTGGTTACAAAATGAATGAAAAGACAGGCCACAGATGCATTAAGTCCTGCTATCATGAATTCCAAACAACTGATTAACTAGATTGAAAACTGTGTCATTACTGGGATATACCCAGAACTCATACAACTAACTCCTACGATGTAGGAAATAAAATTCAATTAATAATTAACTTCCAATAGTGAAATTATGAATCAAAACAAGTATTCCAAACATGACGTGAGAAGCAAGATGGTATGGTACAAATACTGTAATAACCAGACCTTCACTCTCCAATTCCTAGGTCTTTTTGTGTACTGAGTTTTACGTTAGGAAAATATGTTTACTTTTGATCAATATATTCAGAAGGAAAAAGGTTGGTACTTAAAGCTGAGGAGTCCACTGATCTAAATAGAAACACTGCATTAAAAGTTAAATGCTATGGCCAGGCACAGTGGCTCATGCCTGTAATCCCAGCTCTTTAGGAGGCCAGGGTGGGCAGATCACCTGAGGTCAGGAGTTTGAGACCAGTCTGGTTAACATGGTGAAACCCCATCTCTATTAAAAATACAGAAATTAGCCAGGTGTGGTGGTGCGCACCTGTAATCCCAGCTACTCAGGAGGCTGAGGCAGGAGAATCACTTGAACCCGGGAAGTGGAGGTTGTGGTGAGCCGAGAGTAAGCTAAGGCACCTGGTGCCTGGGTGACAGAGTGAGACTCCATCTCAAAAAAAAAGTTAAATGTTATAATTTTGGGTAATCACTTGGGTCCAAATTGATTGTGAACACAAATGTGATAGCAAGCACAGGAGGCAGTAATGTAGACAATACAGAATATGCTCTCTCTCTGTAAATAACCATCAGAGTAAAAACTCAAATATTTTGATTTCTTGTCAACTAAAGTCCACCAAAAATAAATCTGTGACCCTCCATATATCCAAAGAATTAGGTATAAGATCCTAGACAAAAGGAATCATTTACACATGGAATGACCTAATAAGACACATAGCTGGAGTTTGATATAGATGATGTTGGAGGATACAAGTTGATGGCATAAATGATGCAGATGCCAAAAAGGACAAGGTATATTTGGAGACTAGCCACCTGTCCAAGTGAGCTGGTGGTGTACATGGCTTATGGAAAATAGTAAATAAATAGTCCCATTTAAAAACAAACACAAAAATCACAAGCTCTTTTCTAAGGCCATTATAGTATGGTTATTCTATAATCAAAATACTACCAGTTTGCAACATATAAATCAAGTGGAAATCGGTTTTTTTTTTTTTTTTTTTTTTTGAGACAGAGTCTCACTCTGTCCCCCAGGTTGGAGTGCAGTGGCACGATCTTGGCTCACTGCAACCTCTGCCTCCTGTGTTCAAGTGATTCTCATGCCTCAGCCTCCTGAGGAGCTGGGATTACAGGGGCACACCACCATGCCCGGCTAATTTTTGTAATTTTAGAAGAGATGGGGCTTCACCATGTTGGTCAGGCTGGTCTTGAACTACTGACCTCGTGATCCGCCCTCCTCGGCCTCCCGAAGTGCTGGGATTATAGGTGTGAGCCACCATGCCTGGCTGGATAAGCTTTTTTAAAAGTGCAGCAGAAATTATTCAGGGCATTGAATATATTTAGATTATAAATGCCGTAGAACACTAACAAGAACTGTGAAGATTCTTTAACTGTCAGATTTTACACTCCATAAAAGCTAGCAAGTTCGCCTGCATAGTCATGGATGCTGTCAGATGACATCAGTCTTCTGGATCAGAAACAAAAATTAATCGGGGTACAGCAGGCAGCATGAGCTTCATGTTCTCATGAAGTCCAATCTCTTGCTCCTCAAATCCCAAAGAGGCAGTGTCAACAGGCCCAGGTGGATGCTGAGCATGCAATAGGATTGTATCACAGCTGAGGAACCTCAAACTTAGGAAACCCAATCTTCTAAAGGGGCTCCTAGCAATCCTTTGCCATCAGTGGGGGAGGGAGGAGCATTACCTTTTGATCCTGGATGGCAAACTAATCTGCCTACTGCCTAGGAGGGAGACACAACCTCTGTCTTTGAAGCCTGTTTCCGATACAGTTGTCCTTGGAAAGATGATCCAGAGCAAAAGCTGTCAAAGCCTTTGCTCAGAGACATACAGAAATGCAGGAGATCAAAGAACTGTCTCCCAGGAAAAGATATATTCTTCATGCTATTATACTTATGTTACCAAATATTCTTTATGTCATAATTTAACCAAATAGTTCATTTTTACTACTCTATTTAAAAACAAAAAAGGAATACAGAAATTTCAGCCTTTCCTTAGAAAAGTAAGGTAGCTATCTAGTTATCACACTAAACTTACGTGTCCATATGCATTTTTACTAAAAATAAAGACTTAATATGACACAGAATGAGTAAAGCTTTTCACTTTACCAAACTATTCACCTAAACGGCAAAAGACATTTTCAAAGGTTCCTACAAGCAGTACCATGTGAAGTACGTAATGTTCACAAGGCCTACTCCTTTATCCAGTCAAAGATAAGTAGGTTAAATTCAACTTATTAGTCAAATACCAATATTCTTCACACAAATAAACACCTGAAAGAAAACTTATTCATTCTGGCATAGTAGGGGATTCAACCTCTTAAAAACATTTTTAGGCTCGGCGCAGTGGCTCACGCCTGTAATCCCAGCACTTTGGGAGGCCAAGGCAGGTGGATGACTTGAGGTCAGAAGTTCAAGACCAGCCTGGCCAACATGGTGAAACCCCATCTCTACTAAAAATACAAAAAAAAAAATTAGGTGGGCACGGTGGTGCACACCTGTAGTCCCAGCTACTCAGAGACTGAGGCACGAGAATCGCTTGAACCTGGGAGGCGGAAGTTGCAGCAAGCCAAGATCGTGCCACTGCACTCCAGCCTCAGTGACAGAGTAAGACCATGCCTCAAGAACAAAACAAAACTTAAAAAATCAAATTAGAATTTCGCATAAATTGGTTTTCTTATGTAATGACTCACCACGAAATATTATAGTCATGGGAAGAATAAGTTTGTGTAAGAACAGAAGCTTTTTCTTTTTTTTGAGATAGGGCCTAACTCTGTCAGCAAGGCTGGAGTGCAGTGATGTGATCACAGCTCCTTGCAGCCTTGACTTCCTGGGCTCAAGTGATCCTCCCACCTCAGGCTCCCAAGTAACTAGGACTATAGGCACATACTGCTACTTTTGGCTAATTTTTTATTTTTTGTAGAGACATGGTCTCACTATATTGTCCAGGCTAGTCTCAAACTCCTGGCTTCAAGTGCTTCTTCGGCCTTGACTTCCCAAAGTGTTGGGATTACAGGTGTGAGCCACCACAGCTCGCCTAAAAACAGAAACTTTTTTTTTTGAGACAGAGTCTTGCTCTGTCACCCAGGCTGGAGTGCAATGGCACCATCTCAGCTCACTGCAACCTCCACCTCCCGGGTTCAAGCAATTCTCCTGCCTCAGCCTCCTGAGTAACTAGGACTACAGGCACGCGCAACCACGCCCAGCTAATTTTTGTATTTTTAGTGGAGATGGGGTTTCACCATGTTGGCCAGGCTGGTCTCTATCTCTTGACCTCGTGATCCACCCGCCTCAGCCTCCCAAAGTGCTGTCATTACAGGCGTGAGCCACCGAACAGAAACTTTTAAACTGAGAATACGCTTCTAACATAACCACTAAAAATAAACAAAAAAAACCCCAAAACATTTTTTGAATCACATTTTGTAAAAAGAGTACATAAACTGCTGCATCTTTAAAACTTTTATTCTGAATATTTAAAATTGGGAAAAACAAAGTTAAAGTAGTATATGTGACATACCTCTCCTAGAGCCTCGTATCTTTTCTGGTTCCATCTGTGCAAATCTTCCCGGTAGTTAAAAACAAATGGTTCCCCAGTTTTTATGTGTCTTAACTGTCCCTCTAAGAAGATAAACAAACAATATTGCTATACTTCAAAGTATATTTACAATAATACAAGCAGTACAACAAAGAATGTCTGATAAAAATTTAAAATAACTTTCTCAGAACAGTTTATCTTTTTCATTAGATTTTTTTTCTTCAGATGTCAATATGACACAAACATACAGATTATATAACTAAGAATGGTCCCCAAGTACTCAAAAGTTATTCTTCTTGACCTTCATCTCTCTAATCTAAAGCAAACTAACAATATTTTAAAGCCTAATACGTATAAAGACCTCTCTAGCTATTGCCATGAACATAGGCCCAGTCCTCAAGAAGCTTAGAGGTTACCTGAGAAGTCAAATCATAAATACTAAGAAGTTAAGCAACTTTTCAGGAAGCTAAACAAACTAGATTGGAATACGTCAACAGTCTAAAAATCTGCCACTGGGGATTCATATAGACAATAAAGTCTAGAATGATTCTGGAAAAATGAAAACTATCTGTGGGCTAGAAGAGGTTCAGAAGGTTTCGGTGAGATTTCTCAACTAGGTCTTCAAATATGGGTAGGATGTCAAATGAAAACTGGAGAGAAGCAGTGAGCTAACACAGGCTCAGGCTATCAAATCACACTCCACAAAGCAAAGATCTTTACCGATAATGACTAAGCTTTACTAATAATTTCAAGGGTACAAGGAATCAAGAAGCACAGGCAAGGCAGGGAGAGGTCTGCAGCATCTGGTCATTTCCCCCAGGTCCTTTCCTCTCATTGGATAGCACTCTCTGGCCCAAAGTAGATGAGGACTCTACGTGTGCATACAGGTAATCTCACCCACTGGTGAGCATTTGGGTTATAAAATATTTCCATTTTATGTGCCAAAGAGTTGTCCTGCTTAAGTGATATTCTTCAGAGAAACATTCCTCATATCTAAACCAGTCATCTTGCTCAAAGTATTCTATAGAAAAGGACTCTCCTCAGAGCAAATGTTAGTCTACGCTTACTTTATTTATTTATTTATTTATTTATTTATTTATTTATTTATTTATTTATTTTCAGGTGGAGTCTCGCTCTGTCACCCAGGCTGGAGTGCAGTGGCCCAATCTCAGCTCACTGCAGCCTCCACCTCCCAGGTTCAAGTCATTCTCATGCCTCAGCCAGCAGTAGCTGGGACCACAGGCATATGCCACCACACCTGGCTAATTTTTGTATGTTTTAGGAGAGATGAGGTTTCACTATGTTGTCCAGGCTGGTCTAGAACTCCTGACCGCAAGTGATCCACCCGCCTCTGCCTCCCAAAGTGATGGGATTGCAGACATAAGCCACCGTACCCAGCCAGTCTAATTTATTAAATGAGTTAATTATCAGCACGTTTATAAGGAGAAAACATGAAGCCACTTGTCTCCTGAACAGGATTTTTTCCCCAGGGGTATTCCCGGGGTAATCAGGAGAGAAATACAGTACAGGCCAATTGCTTAAGCTCCTCTTCCCCTCCACACAACAAATATTACTACTTCTACTGGCATAAAATAACTTTTATTAAAAAGCATAAAAATTAATATCAGAGAAAAGATCAAAGTTTCTAGTCTCTTATTTTAAACTCAACATCTTAGTACACAATGACTGTCACCATAACTCTTAATATCTATAACTGATATTAGAAAGGAATATCCACTAATACAGTGATGACAAAGCACCAATTCAGTTAATGCAGAACAACCAATAGAAAACTACAACTCAAATGCACCTACCCTGTAATAACACTACCCTTCAAGTGTAAGGGTGTATTATTAATCCAATGAATCATGATTCTCTGTTCCAGAAACATCTTTGCAATCTATACTATGTTCCTCCACATCCCAAGTGTAAAGGTTATTTTATTCAGAACTGAATTAATAAATTTTAAAACAAGAATGTTGCCTGAAAAATCATGGAAAACTACTTTAAAACATTGTCACAGATAATTACTGCCAGACATTTTGTTCTAAATAACATGTGAAACAGTAGCATCTTTCTCTATAATTTAATTAGGAGTTCAAATTGGATACCAGGGAGTTGAAAGCTCAAGGTTGAAATGCATAAGCTGAATCAAATTCATGACCATTAGTTTACGTAACCTGACAACTACAGAAAATTGTTACTTGGTTCTTTCACTTGAATGAAGAATTTCACCATGCCAGGATGTCATTATTTCTCAAAAGAATACAGAAAACATTCTACTTGGCCTTTAAAAGTAGCAAATAATATCTGTCTTACTATTCTATCAGCATTGCTAAATAAATTTTGCATATACTATATATATATATATATATACACACACACCACTTACTTTCATTAAAAGCATATTCAAATCCCTCCAGGGTATCAGGAAAATCAAGAGGAGGTTCATCTTTTTTCATTAGTTCATCCAAATCTATCCTAGATAATAAATCTAGAAGAGAAATGATATGAAATTTACTTATATTTATTTTCATAGTTTATAACAAAGATATTTTAATTTAATTTAAAGTATTCTTTGTTCTATTAATTTTTATGTGTTGCTTTAACTGATAATGCTACTAAATTGAATTCCCAAAATACTATATTATAATCAAGCACAGTATTAACATAAGCACTTTCAAAATCATAATTCTCAAAACAACTATAACTCAGATTCTATACACCATTATATCAAACTTTAACTTCTTCCCTTCAAAATAGACAGCTATTAATTTGTACCTTATTCACCTCATTTAAAAAGTTTCAGACATTAACGTGACTTTTAAAAAGTCATCAAATCTTATATATAACGGAAACATTTACGAAGAAACACGAATGTAAATAGTATTATTATAGCATATTATTCCATTTTTAGGGGGAAAACTGTTAAAATAAAACATGCTAACTAGCAAAAATTATTTCACATAGTTTCTGTTCTTCACATCATTTGATTCCATGCAAGCAAGAAAACTCTGTCAAGGAGTTTTTCTTTTCCTTTTTTCTTTTTTCTTTTTGAGATGAGGTCTCACCCTGTCACCTAGGCTGGAGTGCAGTGGCACAATCTTGGCTCACTCTGCAACCTCTGCCTTCCAGGCTCAAGTGATCCTCCCACCTCAGCCTTCCGAGTAGCTGGGACTACAGGCGGGTGCCCCCATGCCGGGTTATACTTTGTATTTTTCACAGAGATGGGGTTTCACCATGTTGCCCAGGCTGGTCTCAAACTCCCGGACTCAAGTGATCTGCCCACCTCAGCCTCCCAAAGTGCTGGGATTACAGGCTTAGCCACCATGCGTGGCCGTTTTGGAGTAATTTTAGATTGATGGAAAAGTTAAAAGACAGTACGAAGAGTGTATTATACCCTTTACTCACTTTCCCCTATTAGTAACATTTTATAACATCATGGCACATTTGTCAAAATGAAGAAACCAATACTGGTACATTACTACAAACTAAAGCCCAGGCATTATTCACATTTCACAAGTTATTCCATTAATGTTCATTTTCTTTTCCAGGATTCCATTCAGGACACCACATTACATATAATTATTATCTCTCCCCAGTCTCTGTGGTCTGTGACAATTCTCAATCTTCCCTTCTTTTCCATGATCTTGATTTTGAGGACTATGTGTCAGGTATTTTATAGAATGACCCTCAATTTGGGTTTGTCTAATGTTTCTGCTTATGATTAGACTAGGGTTATGATTTCTGGAAAGAATATCACTGAGATCAACTGCCATTCTCAATAGATCATGGCAAGGGGAACATGATATCAACAGGACATCACCAATGATGTTAACCTTCATTACTTGGTTAAGGTACTATATAATATGCCAGGCCTCTCCACTATAACATTACTGTTTTTCCCTCTTCATAACGTATTCTTTCAAGGTGACTATGTCTGGCCCACCCTCAGGGAAAAAGAGGAGGAATTATTCTCTACCTCCCATAGCAAAGAACATCTAAATATATTATTGGAATTATTCTGTATGGAAGATTCATCTCTCTTCATCCATTTACATATTTATTCAATCACTTATTTATATCAGTATGGACTTGTGGACACTTATTGTATACTTTAGGTTATAATCCAATACTACATCATTCATTTTGCTCCTCAAATTGTTCCAGCCATGACTATTGTAAGCTCTTTCAGATGTCTCCTGTGTCCCTTTGACATGCTCTTACCATTTTGCTTTTCATGCACTTCCTTACTTTCTACTACTAAAAGATGCTCCAGCCTCATCTTGTATCTTTCCTGCACCAGCCCTAGAATCAGTCTGTCAACAAGTATTTAATATATTTTAGGCTCATATTGTAGGATGAGGCAAAAGTTCTCACTATCTGTCATCAAAGAGTCATTTATAAAATCACACAAAAAAATTTAAAACTTCAAATTTACTCATTTCCAAACAGATGTGGAATTATTTTTGTCTAATCAATAAATAAAGGTTAGGTTTTCAGCCTCTTCATTCTAACTCAAGTTCCTGAAGACAAATGCTCTTAGAATATGTTGTGAGGCAAACCAGTCCCTTTCCTACAAAGGAAGTATCTCAGAAATAACACTTTATTTCTGTCTCTCACAGAAATATAACAAATCCTTCTGTATACAACATCATCAAAATACTCTACCTCCAGTCACTAGCCTCTCTCTGTAGAACACAAAAACAAGCCATCGAATCCTTCATTAAAAGAATCACTGTTTAGCACTCTTCAAACTCATATCAAATTCAACTCACATAAAAATACACTATCCTCAATATAAAAAAGTTTGTAAACTCTAGTAAGACAAAAATGTTGCATATACTGGGCTTAAACAGGGACATATGCTGACAATTCTTCATTCACTAGTAAAGTTCTTGCCACCTTGTAAATCTTTTCAAAATAAAGACAGAAGGGTTTTAATATCAAAAATTGACTTGCAGTGACTAGAACGTTCTCACTTTTCTTCTTCCAATGAATTGAGGCTCTGGGGCAAAATCAGATTCCTTGACTTTGCAGTCATCTACAATTCAAAACTTGCAAACCTTTTAATCAGAATAGAAACTGTTCACACATAAGCAGATTTTCCTTCTAATAGCTCTTTTCTATATCTATTAGCTTAGACCATAAATGCAGCCTTACATCTATATATCACTTTAAAGATTTCAAAGCACTTTCATATACATTACTTCATTTGATCATCACAATCCTATGAAACAGTAACAAGTATTATCATCTTCACTGTCTTTCAGACAAGAAAATGAACTCAGGTAAAATGGCTTGTCCAAAATCACAGATTAGTAGTAGATGGGATTAATAAAATAAACATATCTCTCAAAGCCAAACCCAGCACTCTTTCAAAATCACCACACTGATTCTATATGCTATATCAACCTTATAATATTCTAGCCCCCCTTTTCTCTGATTATATAAACAGTTATGAATACAAAAATGTGCTTTGGCTTTGCTCAAAATGTTCCTTTGAATGATAAAATGAACAATTAAATAAAAAGATGTTCCTCAAATTTTTCCTGTCAACTAGAGAATTGGATATAGATTTTTTATTTCATTAGCATTGAGAAGACATATAGAAAGGAACTTTCAGAAATTATTTTTCTGCTTTGTAAAAGAAAAGCAATACTGTAAAGCTGAATTTTACCCTGAGACTGGGTTCCAAAGGCAGATTATGCAAAAATCGAGTATAATGAAATATTTCCGTTGAAAATCCCTTCAATAACCTATAAAATACAATAGATTTGAATCCATATAACCTAAGTATGCATCAGATATGACATGACTGTTTTTAAAGCATGGCTCTAGTGGTTAAAGTGATCCAGCAACTAGAATTCTAAACCTCAACTAAGCATATAAAACAACTGTATAAAAATACCATTTCATACCCAAAAGGAAGCAAGAACTCAAACAGATATACTTGTACGTTAATGTTCATAGGAGCATTATTCACAATAGTCAAAAGGTAGAAGCACTCCAAGTGTACATAGATGGGTGAATGGTATGACAGCTAATTTTATGTGAGACTGGGAAATAAGATAACCAGATATTTAATTAAATATTATTCTGGGTGTGACTGTGAGGATGTTTCTGGATAGGATTAACATTTGAATGGGTAGACTTAGTAAAGCAGATTCCCTCCCCAATTTGAATGGGCCTCACCCAACCAGATGAAAGTGTATATAGAGCAACAACGCTGAGTAAAGGAGAATTCACTCTCTCTGCCTATCTTCAAGCTGGGAAATCAGTCTTCTGCCTTCAGATTTAGACTGGAACTCAGTTCGAGCTGGGAAATCAGTCTTCTGCCTTCAGATTTAGACTGGAACTCACACCATCAGCTCTCCTGACTTGAACTTTACTGTCAGCTCTCCTGGGTTTCCAGCTTGCTGATTACAGAACTTGGGTCTTCTCAGCCTCCATAATTGTGAGTCAATTCTTTGTAGTAAATATTTCCTTAATAAAGAAAGACATTCTTACCTAAAACTGATGTACCTTGAAGATATCATGCAAAGTGAAATAAGCTGACAGAGAAGGACAAATATTACATGACTGCACATTTCTGAGATTCCTAGAGTCATCAAACTTATAGAGACAGAAAGTAGAATGGTGGTTGCTAAGGGCTGGGCAGAGAGGGGAATAGGGAGTTATTGTTTAATGGGTATAGGGTTTCAGTTTTGCAAGGTGCAGAGTTCAGGAGATGGACGGTGGTGATGACTGCATAACAATGTAAATGTACTTTATGCTACTGAACCACATATTTAACAACAGTTAAAATGGTAAGTTTTATATTATGTCTATTTCACCACAATAAAGAAAGTACCATTTGGCATCTTTATTTTTAAAAACTGTATTAAATAAATGAGTATTTAAAACACTATTGGAATTCTACTTCTGGCCAAAATAGAATTAACAGGAACAGAATTATTTTCACTTTCCTTAAACAACTGGAAAGCAAGAAGACACATGTAAAAGAACAGTTGGACAACAGGCAGCCAGAACTGAGAGAAAAAGAAACAAACGACATAAACCCCTTGATGCCCTAGCTTACTGTGTGGAGACAGTTTAAGGCACAGCAGGAAGGAAGAACCCAAACAAAGAATGAAGATCCTGCTGAGCTGATGAGACAGAGATCAGAATTTGAATAATCCAAGGTGGCTGGATTTGGAAGCAGAGAAGGAGGGCAGGGGAAACTGTTTAGAAAGAGAGACTGCTGGGCCGAATTTCAGAGGGATTCACTCATGTCTTTGACTATCCATACACACGGGATAAAAAAAATTACCCAAGGACAGGGAAAGCAGCAGGATGAACAATTCCTGAAGTACACACAGAGCTGCAAATATGTATGCCTATCAGCCCTAAAGAAAGGAGACTCTAAAACTGTCATATCAAAGATTAAAAAAAGCCTCCAAGAAAAAAAAAAGATACAAATAATATAAATACCTGTCAGAACAAAGCCCTACGTTCTTTAAAAGAATACCAAAAAACAAAGTAAAACAAAATTTAAGCAACAACTTATTCTTTAAAGGAATAGAACACAATCCAGCACCCAATAATGTATAATTTACAATGTCTGGCATCTATGAAAAATGATGATAAGGCATGTAAAAAGGTAAAAATTATGATCTATAAACATGCAGAAAATCAATCAATAAACCAAGAAATGATAAAGACAAAGGAATTAGCAAGAAAAAAATCTATTTCAATGTGATCTGTATGTTCAAAAAAAATTTTTAATCATTAATATACCAAACTGAGAACTGGAAGAACTTTAAGCTTCTATATATAAATAAATTCTATCTAAAATTAAAAATAGACTGTTAAAAATTCACAGCAAATACAATTACTGGAGATGAGATCAATGAACTTTGAGACCTAACAGTAGAATTCTCTAAAATGAAGCAGAGAAAAATAATAGTTTAAAAATGAAGAAAGTATCACTGACCAGTGTGACAATGTCAAGTTGTCTAATATATTTTAAGTGTGTTCCAAGATGAAATCAATGCTGGGAAGTGACATAGTTTAGATGTTTGTCCCCTCCAAATCTCATGTTGAAATGTGACCTCCAACGTTGGGGGTGGCCCTAGAGGGAGGTGTTTGGGTCATGGGGGCAGATCTCATGGAAATACTCTATGAGTTCCCTGAGATCTGGTTGCTTAAAAGAACGTGGCACCTCTTCCTTCTCTCTCTCTTGTTCCCTCCCTCTCACTATGTAACATACAGGTACCCCTTTGATCTGCCATGATTATAAGTTTCCTCAGGCCCTCACCAGAAGGATATGTCAGCACTATGCTTCAGGTACAGCCTGCAGAACTGTAAGTCAAATGAACCGCTTTTCTTTTAAATTACTCAGTCTCAAGCATTCCTTTATAGCAACACAAACAAACACTGAGAACTGAGAAAAAAAATTTTTTTTTAAAGTGGATAAAATGTTTTCCAAATATGATGAAAACTTTGACCACAAATCCAAGCAGAATAAACACTGAGAAAATGATACAAAGGTATATCATAATTAAATTTCCGAAAATAGGTGATAAAGATAAAATCTTAGGGCCAGGCACAGCTGCTCACGCCTGTAATCCCAGCACTTTGGGAGGCCAAGGTGGGTAGGTCACTTTAGGTCAGGGGTTCAAGACCAGCCTGGCCAACATGGCAAAATCCCGTCTCTATCAAAAATACAAAAATTAGCTGGGTGTGGTGGCATGCACCTATACTCCCAGGTACTAGGAGGCTGAGGTAGGAGAATTGTTTGAACCTGGGAGGCAAAGGTTGCAGTGAGCTGGGATCGTGCCACTGCACTCCAGCCTGGGTGACAGAGTGAGACTCTGTCTCAAAAAAACACGATGAAATCTTAGAAGCAGATAGAGAAAAAAGGAACAAAGATAATAATGACAGAAGACTTTTCAGGAGCTAGGCAAACAAGAAGACAATGGTGCAACATTTTTCCATTAAAGAAAAAAAAAAGTCCATCAACCTCAAATTCTGTGCCAACCAAAAGCATCTTTCCAAATAGAAGAAATAAAGATTTTTTTCAGACACAGAAAAGTTGAAATAATGTATTGCCAGCAGGCCTGCAGAAGAAAATGGTAAGAAAAGTTCTTTGGGTTGAGGCAAATGATACTAAACAGAAATACGTATCCACATAAAGAAATAATGTGTACTTCAAAAGAAAATTATATGACTAAATAAAAGCATTTATTTCTCATTGTTAATCTCTTTAATAGGAAACAGTTAAACAGAGGATATCACTACAGACCCTGCAGCCACTAAAAAAACAAGAAGGGGTCAGGCACAGTGGCTCACGCCTGTAATCCCAGCATTCTGGAAGGCCAAGGTGGGCAGATTATGAGGTTAGGAGTTCGAGACCAGCCTGACCAACATGACCCCATCTCTACTAAAAATACAAAAATTAGAAGGGTGTGGTGGTGTGTGCCTGTAATCCCAGCTACTTAGGAGGCAGAGGCAGGAGAATCGCTTGAACCTGGGAGGCGGAGGTTGCAGTGAGCCGAGATCGTGCCACTGCACTCCAGCCAGAGCCACAGAGCAAGATTCCATCTCCAAAAAAACAAAAGAACAAGAAGAGAATATTAGTGACAACTCTATACACATAAATCATACAAATTAGATGAAATGGTCTGAGACCTCAAAAACCACAAACTAATAAAACTCACCCTATATAAAATAAACAATATGAATAGTCTTATGACTATTAAAGAAAGTGAACTTGAATTAAAATCTCCCCCCCAAATTTTTCAGGTCGAGAAAGTTTCACTGGAGAAATCTTCGAAATATTTAAAAATAAATTAGTACCAATTCTACACAGTATCTTCCAGTAAATAAAACAGAAGTGAGTATTTCCTAAATCATGTTAGAAGATCAATGTTACCCTGATAACAATTCTAGACAAAGACAGTACAAAAAAAGAACACTACAGTTCAATATCTCTAATGAACCTGGACACAAAAATCGTCAATAAAATATTAATTCAAAACCAGCAATATATAAAAACAAATTACATCAGAACCAAATAGGGCTTATGACAGAATGGTTCACTATTCAAAAAATCAACATGTAATCCATTATTTCAACAGGCTACAGAAGAAAAAAATACATGACCCTATCAATTGATACAAAAAAATACAAGCATTTGACAAATTCAACATTCACTCACGATTAAAACCTCCCAGGAAGCATCTAATAAAAGGAACTTCTTCAACATGATAAACAGCGTTTACCAAAAAACTTACAATTAACATAATGTTTAATAGTGAAAGACAATCTTTTTCCCCCAACGTTGAAAACAAGAAAGAATATCCATCCTCACTATTCTTGTTCAACATAGTACTGAAAGTCCTAGTCAACACAGGTCACAAAGAAAAATAAAAGGCACATAGACTGGTTAGAAACATTATCCAATTTGCAAATGACATGATTGTCTATGTAGAAAATCCTGAGGAACCCACAAAAGAATCTCCTAGAACAAACAAGCAAGTTCAGGAAGATCACAGTATATAATATCAACACACAAAACTTAATTATATTTTCATAAACCATCAATAAACATGTGTAAATTGAAATTATAAACATAACACCATTTATAATCACTCCAAAAAATTAAAATACTTACATATAAAGCAAATAACAGGCATAGGATTTACATGCTGAAAATTACAAAGTATTAATGAAAGAAATCAAGGAAGATTTAAATAGACATATCAGGTGAATGGATTAGAAAACTCAATATCGTAGATATCGATTCTCCCAAATTTACCTAAAAGTTTAAATACAATTCCTATCAAAATCGAAGTAAAGTTTTTTGCAGATATAGACAAGTATATTCTAAAATGTGTATATAAAGGCAAATGACCTAGAATAGCTAAACAAATTTCTAAAAGAATAAAGAAGGAGGAATCACTTTGTTCAGTGTTAACTTACTATATAGCTACTGTAATTAAGAGTGTGGTATTGGTAAACACATAGATCCAGAAAACAAAGAACTCAAAAACAACTGCCCAAGTGTGCCCAATTCATGGTTGACAGGCATGAAAAAGCAATTCAAAGATGAAAAGACAGTCTTCTTCACAAAGGGTGCTGGTATAAGAAGAAATCAAAATGATAAAAATGAACCTCAACCTATATCTCACATCTTACATAAAATTTAACTCTCAATGAAGGGGAGGTGCTTCAAGAAGGCTGCCTAGAGGCATATGGTACTCACCTCATCTACGAAGAAGAGCCACAATGCAAGTAAATAATCACATTTCAAACAGGACATCGAAGAGAGAACACTCTAATTTAATAGAAAAGTGACAAGAAACACCCAAAAAGAAAGGATAAAAAGGGAAAGGAGGCAACCTGCTTAGCTGAGATCAGCTGGGAGCCTGGAGAGTCTCCCCAATGTAGGAAAAGGGTAAGTGAAAGACCCCCAGCAGTTCAAACTCCCACCACAGACTCCTGCAATCCTAGCCATGCAAGAGCCCCTCCAACCCCATGGACCCTGAGAATAAAGTAGGAAGTTGCCTGAAGACTGTGCAATGCCATGGCTCTAGAGGAGTTCATGCTGAGCCACACACAACTCCTGAGTCCCAAGCAGCTACAGTAAGGTGCCATTTTGAGAGCCCAGCCCCTATAGAGCTGCATTCTGTCCCCAGGGGCCAACAGCCCCCACATCTCCACATCACTGGACCCCCACTGACGTCACCTGCCTACAGAGACCGCTGCAACTGGCTAATGCCACCTGGGCAAAAATGCAAGCCATTAGCAGCAACCCCATTGCCCCAAGCAGCAAAACCATGGCACATTTTCACATGTCCTAAGGATACACTCCCCTACCCATGGGACCCACAGCAGGCTGCTGCCACTGGGGCCAAAGCACAAGCGAAGCATGCAATCCCAACCATATATCTACGGCTAGAGCCACTGAAAGCAACTTCACCCTCCCTAGTATAGGGCGGTGGTGCAGTCACTGCCGCCCCTACTTAAGCATTCCACAGAGGGACCTAGAAGTAACCCCATCCCTGCCTACCAGAGCCAAGGTCTACACGTACCACAGGTGGGGGGAAGAAGGCATGTTCACCTGGCTTGGCACACCCCCTAGCAAGAGCCTGAGCATGCCATCCAGGGGCCTGGGATTGCCAAGCACCAGTCCACCACCACTGTCACCTAAGCACTCCTCCTAGGGACCTCAGAATGGGTCCATCCAATTGCTGCTACCAACACAGTCAAAAACCTCACACATGCCACCTGCAGGCCTGGGCACTGCTCTGCCTAGCCTGTCGTAGCTACCACCAATAAAATCCTGAACTGCTCAGAACTCAGAGGTTAGCCCTACCACTGCTACTACCATAGCCCATACCATACCCACTGTTCAGAGACCTAAGAACCCATCCACTGGCCTGACCCACTGGTGCCACTATAGGCACACAAATAAACCACCTAGAGATCCAACAATCAACCCCAATAGACTACCCAACACCAGTGCCAGCGCATGCCTCCCTGGAACCCAAGGACAGGTAGGCTGTGGCTGCGCTGCCAACACTAGAGCCCAAGGAATAGCATACCTGGTATCCTTGTCCCCAGCAAACCTCACCACAGCTTCCGCTAACAACTGCACTCTGAGCCACTGACACCACTAATGTGGTTTACAGCTGAAGAAATCATACAGAAATTACATGATTGCACACACACAGAATCAAAGTCAAAGTACCCTACTCAACCAACACCATAGATACATTTTAAGAAAAAAAATCCATTACGATAGCAAATTCAAAAAATTGGAAGAACTGATTGTCACACCAGATACCCAGATATTAATGTAAATATATAAGATATCAATGTAAATATATTGTGCTTCAAAAGGAGCACAATAACTCTCCGGCAACAGATTCCAATCAAGAGAAATTTATGAAATCCCAGAAAAAGAATTTAAAATATTTATTTTAAAGATGCTCAGTAAGATACAAGGGAATACAAAAAAGTAATAAAAAGAAATCAGAGAAACAACTCAGGATATGAATGAGAAATTTACCAAAAAGATAGACAGATATAAAAAAAGAACCAACCAGAAATCCTGGAACTAAAGATTTCACTGAATGAAAGACTAAACATATCGAAAAGCTTCAATAACAGGCCAGATCAAGCAGAACAATGCATTTCAGAACACAAAGACGGGTCTTCTGAAATAGCTCAATCAGACAAAAAATAAGGAAAAAACAATGAGCAAGGGTTATGTGACATATGGAATACCGTAAAGCTATAAAATACTTGAATTTGTGGTGTCCCAGCAGGCAAAGAGAAAACAAAAGGATTAGAAACCCTATTTAATACATAGCTAAAAAACTTTCAACGTCTAGAAAGAGATTTAGGCATCCAGATACAAGAAGCACATAAATCCCCAATCAAATACAATGTAAAAAGATCTTGTCCATCACATATTATAGTCAAACTGTCAGAAGCCAAAGAAAGAATTCTAAAAACAGCACAAGGACAATAGCTAGTCACTTAGAAGGGAAATTCTATCAGACTAATAGCACATTGCTCAACAGAACCTTACAGGCCAAGACAAAATGGGATAATATATTCAATGCCTAAAGAGAGAAAACCGCCAGCCAAGGACACTACGTCCAGAAAAGTTTTCCTTCACAAGTGAAGAAGAAATGAAGTCTTTCCCAAACAAGCAAAAACAGAGAATTCATCACCACTAGACCATATCTAAGAGAACTGCTTAAGGGAATCTTAAACCTGGATGCAAAGGGAAGATATCTAGCATCACGTAAAGGCACAAAAGCATAAAATTAGCCAGGTGTGGTGGTGGGCACCTGTAATCCCAGCTACTCAGGAGGCTGAGACTAGAGAATTGCTTGAACCCAGGAGGCAGAGGTTGCAGTGAGCCAAGATCGCGCCATTGCACTCTAGCCTGGGCAACAATAGTGAAACTCCTTCTTAAAAGGAAGGAAGATAGATAGATAGATAGATAGATAGATAGATAGATAGATAGATAGATAGATAGAAAGAAAGAAGATAGGTGGATGGATAGATGGATGGAGAGAGAGAGAGAGAGAGAGAGAGAGAGAGAGAGAGAGAGAGAAAGAAGACATGTAGACTAATAGAACAGAATAGCAGAATAGAGAACCCAGAAATAAATCCATATATTTACAGTCAACTGATTTTCAACAAAGGCACCAAGACTATATATTGGGAAAAGAACAGCCTCTTCCAGTAAATGATTCTGGAAAAACTAAATATCTATACGTAGAAGAATGAAACTGGAGCCCCATCACTCATCTATAAAAATCAACTCAAGATGGATTAAAGACTTAAAATGTAAGACCTGAAATTACGAAGCTACTAGAAAGAAACACAGGGGAAACACTTCAGCACACTGGTCTAGGCAAAGATTTTTATGGCTAAAGCCTTTTGAGAAAACAGAAACAAAAAACAGACAAATGGGACTACGTTAAACTAAACAGCTCCTGCACTGCAAAGAAAACAATTAACAGAATGAAGAGACAAACTACTGAATGGGAGAAAATATTTACAAACTATTCATCCAATAAAGTATTAATAATCCAGAATACACAAGGAAATCAAACAATTCAGCAATAAAAAACAAAAAATAATCCCATTAAAAAGTGGGCAAAGGACACAAATAAACATTTCTAAAAAGAAGGCATACAAATGGTCAATTGGTATGTTAAAAAATGCTCAATTTCACTAATCATCAGAGAAATGCAAATTAAAACCACAATTAGATATCCTCTCACCCCAGTTAGAATGGCTATTACTAAAAAGATAAAAAATAACAGAAACTGATGAGGCTGTCGAGAAAAGGGAATTCTTATACACTGTTGTTAAGAATGTAAATTTGTACAACCTCCTTGGAAAACAGTTTGGGCATTTCTCAAAATACTACAAATGGAACTACCATACAAGCCAGCATTTGCACTACTGGGTATGCATTCAGAAAAGGAATCAGAATATCTAAAGGATAATTGCATTGCATGTTTATTGCAGCATTATTCACAATAGCAAAGATATGGAATCAACCTAAGTGTCCATCAATAGATGAATGGATAAAGAAAATGTGATATAATATACACAATGGAATACTATTTGACCATAAAAAATGTGGTATATATACAAAAAGGAATACTATACATCCATAAGAATAAAATCATGTCATTTTATTCATGTCATTTATTCAGCAAGGTAGATGGAACTGGAAGTTATTGTGTTAAGTGAAATAAGTCAGGTACAGAAAGACACACAGTGCATGTTCTCACTCATATGTGAGAGCTAAAAAAGTTGATCTCATGGAAGTAGGAAGCAGAATGATAGTTATCAGAGAAGT
Source organism: Macaca nemestrina (assembly GCF_043159975.1). Taxonomy (NCBI): domain Eukaryota; kingdom Metazoa; phylum Chordata; class Mammalia; order Primates; family Cercopithecidae; genus Macaca; species Macaca nemestrina. The sequence continues at coordinate 87,280,825 of NC_092130.1, read as the reverse complement.
ATGTGGGTGATGGTGCACAGGAGGAAACAATGAAGAGAGTTTGTTTAATGGGTAGAAACATACAGTTAGATAAAAGGTATAAGTTCTAAGGTTCAATAGCATATAGGGTGATTAAAATGAACAAAAGTATTATGTATTTCAAGAGATAGCTAAAAGAGAGGACTTAAAATGTTCCCAACACATAGAAATCATAAACACATAGAAATCATAAATGGATAATAGAAATATCCTAACTTGATCATTACACATTCTATGCATATAACAAAACATCACATGTACCCCGTAAGTATGTACAAATACATATCAATAAAACAAAGAGAATGAAAATACAATCCAAAGACTGGTAATGTTTACTAATCACATATCTTAAAAAGAAGTTGTATCCAGAACATACGAACAACTTTTAAAACTTAACAAAAAGAACACAAACAAAAAAAAGGGCAAAATTCTAGACTTTACCAAGAAAGATGTATATATGGTATATAATTCACCATTAGGAAAATGCAAATTAAAACCACATAGAAACAAAAATCTGTGACAATGAGAAGAAAAGTCAACACACCTGTCAATATTAATTGCTGATAAAGATGACAAACTAAGAGAACCCTCATACGTTATTGGTGGTAGTGAAAAATAATACAGTTACCTTGAAAAGTGGTTTCTAGTTCTTATGAAGTTACCGTAGACATACCATATTACCCAGCAGTCCTACTCCTAGATATCAACCCAGGACAAATGAAAATAAATATCCACATAAAAACCTGTTGATGAATGTTTTCAAAGACTGTATTCATAATCACCCAACCCTGGAAACAACACAAATATCTAAAATGTGGCAAATGGATAAGTAAAACGTAGTTTATTCAACAGAATAAAATTCAGCAATGAAACGAAACCTACTAACATATGTTTAAAAATTAACTGAAAATAGATCATTAATTTAAATGTGAAATATAAAACAAAACTTTTAGAAGAATGCATAGGAGAAAATCTTCATAAACTACGGCTGGCTAGGGAAAGAGTTCTTTGACATGACACTAAATGTACAGTTTATAAAAGAAAAAAATTTATGAACAGGACTTCATCAGAATTAAAAATGTTTGCCCTACGAAAGATCTGTTAAGAGGGTGAAAGACAAGCTACAGACTGAGAGAAAATATTCACAAAGAATATATTCAATAGAGACTTGTATCTAGAAAATATAAAGATCAAAGCTCAATAGTTTTAAAAAATCCATTTAGAAAATGGACAAAAAATATGAACAGGTAGCAAGGTACAGATGGCAAATAAGCACATGAAAAGATGTATGGTCAACATCACTAGTGAGATGTCACTATGTACCTAATAAAATGGCTAAAACTAAAACATAGTAATAATACCAAATGCTGAGGAGGATGTAGAGAAAGTGGGTCTTTCATACATGACTGGTGGGAATATAAAATGGTACAGCCACTCTGGAAAATAGTTTGGTATTATCTTATAAAGTTAGAAATGCATTTACCATATGACCCAGCAATCACATTTTTGGGCATTTAACCTAGAGATATGAAAACTTACATTCATATAAAAACTTATACATGAATATACACAGTAAATTTATTTCTAATAATCAAAAACTGGAATCAATCCAAATGCCCTACAATGGGTTAATGGTTAAACAAAATGGCATATCTAGACAACAGAATATTACTCATCGGCAATAAACACGAATGAACTACTGATATTTACAAAAACTTGGATGGATCTCAAAGGCATTATGCTTATTGAAGAAAGCCAATCTCAAAAAGTTACATACATTATGATTCCATTTCTATAACATCTACAAAATGACAAAAGGGATGGAGAACAGATTAGTGATTGCCAGGAGACAGAGATGAAGCTGGCAGTTGGGGACATTCCTACAAATGGGTAGCAGAACGGACTTGCTAGTGGTAGAACACTTCTGTATCTTTGTTTGTGGTCATTGTTGCACAAGACAATACAGAGGATCAAACTGCACAGAACTCCAAACACACACATACACACACACACACACAAATTACTGCATGTGAAACCTAATGAAAATTGGATAATGACCGTGTTTTAGTTACCAGTACTGTACCAATAAGAATGTCTTGGTTTTGATGTACTATTAGCCATATAAGATGTTACCATTAGGCTATCACAAATAATGATCATAATAACTCAACATTAGTGTCCAGAATAATTTTTAATAAAGGCACTATGGCAAAATGTAGGCATTTTTGAAGGGGCCTGAGGTTAGAGGATGATGGTAAATAAAAACTAACACATATGAACTAAGAGAACTAGATACAGAACATATTTTCAGAAATCCAGGTAAAATGGGTCAACAAATCAATAAGAGGCAGTAGATAAACTAAAACCCTGTAAAACTGGCAAAGGGAAAAAGTAATATTTTTAAGAAATGCAAGAATTCTTTACAAGCATATCTTCATTGCCATCTCCAAAAGAGATGACATAACTTTCTTGTGCATAATATGCCTTCCTTTAATTATAACAGTCATCACCATCTTCCTTACCATCTTCATTATCACATTACAGCAAACTAATTCAAACTACTTACTTCCAGCATGCACTGCTTTAACCCTGCTCATCTTGAGTTTTACCTGACATTTTTCTCACCACTAATATAATTTTATGAGATTTTTCCACCATCTATGCCTTATCTGAAGCACTTTTCAATTAGCAGAAAGTTCAATCACCTCCAAGAGTGCATCTTGCCATGTAAACCTGAAATTCTCTAATGAACAGCAGAGTGATCATTATTAGTTCACTGTTTTACATATCATAGCCCAGTTTTGAATAAACTCAAGAATAAAACTGTCTTCCTGTTAAAGGGATAAAGTTTAGAACAAATCAGTTTGCTAAGTTGTTCTGAAATATACTATGCATTTGCCATTTTATTTTCTAATATTTCCAGTTTACTCCTCCATTAACCCTTACACCCCTATCTGTACCCAGCATTATTATTCCCACAGTACAGATGAAGAGATTCAGAGAAGTTAAGCAATTTGCCCATGGTAAGAAGGAAAACCTTGAATTTGAATCCAGATAGTTCTATCTCTAGAACCGATCTACTCTTTTAACATCACTATAAGACCTCTAAAATCCAGAAAATCAATCTGAACTCACATACTGCTTGCAAGAATATAAATTAGAACTACAACTTGGGAGATCAAATTTTCACATTAAGGCTGAACATGCACAAAATCTGTCTAGGTTGAAACCCAGCATGTCTATTTAGATGGAAACTGTGACATACATTCCTTGCCCTCATTCCTAAATTGTCCATTATTCTGAGTGTTCTGGATCCTTCCCAACAACATACAAGCATGTAGTAAAATCTTCTGTAGGGTTGTTTACAACTGTCTCCAATTCCTCTCTTTCCATTCTCTGCTGAAAGTTCTCCAACCAGGCTTTCATTTCTAGTTATTGAAACAGCTCTTTGTGAAAGTCACCAATGATCACCACATCGTCAAATGCAGAAGTAAATTCTCAGTTCTCATCTAATCTTACCCATCACCAGATATGACTATAATTAATTACTCCCATTTAATTTTTCCATTTGCTGTTCAGGAGCTCTCTCTTGTTCCTGATTCTTTACCTATTTTACTAAAAATTACTTTTCAGCCTCATTTGCTACTTTCTCCTCAGCTTCCTGACCCTAAAGTTCTCAGTGCCCATAGCTATCTCACAATTCAATAACAGATACTTCTTTTAGAAGTCGAATTAATTTAGATAGCAGATTTATTTTTTTAATTCTAGGATTCAAAATTCCCTAACAATGTCTAACGCAGATTCCTTCTAAAACATTAATATGGATAAACCTCTCATAAAATATCAGTAATGCAATGCCATAAAGGCAGAATACAGAAACAGACGGATCATTACCCTCATCCAGTATGATATTCCAAGCAGAAAACATAAGGTAAAGGCACCAGCCTTGATTCAAAACACTTATTAGTTTTGTTATTAAATGTATAACATTGAATAAGAAAAGCATTAAGATTCTTATAGATGCAAAATTACATGATCCTGTGATTTATTTACTGAGTATATACATCTCAGATGCAGTAATAGTTGCTGTGAGGGATATAAATAATTGGTACTTATATTCTTATTTTAGATTTCAAATGAATGGAAGGTCACCTAAATATTCCTACACCTTTATTAGGCACAATGAAAATTTCCTGAAAAAGCAAATTAAGTATGTACCTTTCAGTGCGGTAGTCTTTTCTTTTTCATCTGGACCTCCCTGCTGGATTTGTGCCATGTTTATCCAAATTGGCAACAAAATTAAAGAGCTCAAGGAAATAGACATCAATCTTCAGAAGACAGTCTAGAATGAATGAAAGCAATAAATTAAGTTCTACTCAAAACCTATCTATTCCATGAGAACTTCCTTGATCCTCCCAGTCAGGATTAATCTCTCTATCCTAATTTCCCACTTTGTTGATGCCTATACCATAGTACTTTTTATTGTCTGCTTTGCGTTATACTTATTTATGAATTTATCTGAGTCAGCTAATGGTATACAAGCCCCAGGAATAGAAATAAAGTTTTTGTCATCTTTCTCTGGTGTCCACCAAACACAATACTTTATACATTACAGTTACCTAATGTTTGCTGAATTTAGCTAAACTTACCATTTAGTTTTAGTTACCTATCACCTAATGTTTTTAAAAAATATCTTTGGGTAGTTCCAAAAACTTAAAATTTCTTTTAAAATAAATTGTAAGCATAGGCCATTTACAAGGTAGAATGTCTTCCTTTTGGAACAAGCAGATAGGAAGAGGCAAATACATATAAAGTATCTGCAAATTTCCTATAGTGTAATTAAAAATACAACTTTCAGGGAAAAACTAGTCCTTTTTAAATGAAACGATGTCATCATTGTCTGGAAGCCATACTCTATAAATGGTACTCCAGTAAACAACCATACTATAAAATTATGATTTATTAAAATCTAATTCTGCTCTACTTTGGTCAAAGGGAAAGCATTACGACTGAAAATAGATGGCTTTTTCCAGAGTCCCCATGAACAGGAAAGCTAATTAGCTGTAAAGTTTAAAAGGAAAAAAAGTATATCTCCTACAATACTTAGCATAAGTATCTATTATTTTTCTTCTGTGTATAGGTAACTCAAAACTCTATAAATTCTACATGAATAAAATGTGTCTATATCCCTTCAAGAAATATATCCTAGTATATAAGGTAGGCAATGGACAAGACTCTGGGGGTACTACCGTGAGTAAAACAAATATTGTCACTGCCTTCCTATGGCTTACTTTGTAGCTGACAAACCAAACTGCCAAGCAGCCACAAAGAAAATACATCAGACCTAGACTGATAATCACAATAATGTTAAAACAAATAAATATTTGCAAGGGCTGTATATTTCCATTCAGGAATTAGCCAAGTCCTACATAATGATGCACAAATTTCACCAACAACTTTTCATTACACATCATCTTGTAGCAGAAATTAAAGAGAAATGTTCTTAATGAGGAATTCCACACAGCACCCTTTGCTAAATATTCCACAACTAAGTTAACTACCTACAGGAGATTCCCTTCACTAACTCAGTATTTCTTCCAAATATAAACTATTAGATTATTTTTCATTGGCCCCAAATTGTCTGATTCCTGAACAGAACAATATATATAAGTATGTCATCGTGATTGGTTTAACAAAGATAAAATTATAAATAATGTCTTCAGTGCTAGGGTTATTATCAAAATTCCTATTTCAATGAATCACTTTCAAGATTCCAAAGATTAAATAAAAATTAATAATCATTATTTTATGAGACAACCTAAAAACTCACAAAGCAATTTACTGGAGTAATAACATATAAGTTAAAAGACTATTGGCTGGGTGCAGTGGCTCACGCCTATAATCCCAGCACTTTGGGAGGCCGAGGAGGGCAGATCATGAGGTCAGGAGATGGAGACCAAACTGGCTAACATGGTGAAACCCCGTCTCTACTAAAAATATAAAAAGTAGCCAGGTGTGGTGGCACACACCTGTAGTCCCACCTACTCAGGAGGCTGAGGCAGGAGAATCGCTTGAACCAGGGAGGCAGAGGTTGCAGTGAGTCGAGATCGCACCACTGTACTCCGGTCTGGTTGACAAAGCGAGACTCTGTCTCAAAAAAAAAAAAACAAACCACTAATTACATGTGACCCTAAACTTTACAGTAGCAGATGCAAAGCAGGTAAGCATGAAGCAAAAGCGATTTGTCTGTTGCTCTCTTAACACAGTGTTAGATTTTTACCCCCCTGAGTTATTTTTCCTGGCTGTGGCACAGCTGGTGAAGCTAAATCAAGAACATTATAAATTCTCAATTTAGTGTTTCCTAATAAAAATTCAGAGTTATAACCTGCATGACCACAGATAAACACTACTGAAACTGCAGCCAGCAAGCTGTTTGGCACATTTGATAGATATTAATATGTGCACTCGACAGTTTATTTGGCATTATCTGATGGAGGTTGGGTTATAGAGAATAAAGTGGTGGAAGGTTCTTACTGATGTGAATTGGGACACAGTTGACATGTTGTACACTTCATGATAACCACTGCTGTTTAAATATGGTTTCCTAGAAATGGTTACAGTACAAACTAGATTCAAAACATCTCAGTTTGCCATTCTATTCTGTGAACCACACAAAGCTATTATCATTTTTCCTTTCTATGATTCCAACAGAGAATCTACTATGTATAAAGCTATAAATAACTTGTCATGTGTAATCTTTATCTAGTCAGCATTTGAAAATATGAAACAGTACAATATTTCTTATTTGCCCTGTTGGCTCAAAATGCGGCATATGCACTTATAAAATGTACAGAAAGATACACAGAAGCCTTATTTTTCTACATTTGTTTATTTTTAGTCAGGTATTAAATACAAACTAGATATAGGTGATTTTGCAACAGAAGACCTTTTCACCTCATATTCTGAATGCATTGATGAAAGTACAAAATATATCACAGAACACATAAAACTGGATTAATTTTCTAAGGTTCCCAGGACTGGTTTGGTTCCAGTCTGGCCCTAAAGATTCTATGCTCACTAAGTGAGACTCTTTAAATCAAGTTGAAAATAGCCTATGCAACTGAAATTATAGTAAATAGAATTGGTACAAGGGATTTATAAGGAACCAAAAGACCCACCCAAATTACAGTTAAAATATTCACCAGTTGCTCATCAGCAAAGATTAGTTCATAATAATGCTGGACAGCATTATTCTGAGGCTACAGTGAGAAAAACATTGTTGTGTGGGTACTGGGAAAGAAGCTGAAGAATGAAGACATCAGGTTGAGCAGACACAAGACAAAGCCCAGGGTAATATGGGCCCCTGGTGTGTAGAAAATGGTAGCTTTTATAACAAATGCAAAATTGTGTTTGGATCAAAGTTTCAGAGCCAAACCTCTTTGTTCCTGAGACTAAGAATACCCGGTTCCAATCCAAGTATATCTAAAATAAATCCTTAGTTTTACAAGCAACATGACATAGATTTGGAATGAGAAATCTAGGTTTTAATTTCAGTTCCACCACCTAGTAGATAAGTGACCTTGAGGATATTACAACTTCTCTAACCTAAGTAATGGGAAGAATCATGAAAATAAGAGCAGTTACCTTTGCAGGACTATTATGAAGATTACATGAAAAAATGTATATGAAGCATTTTATAAACTATAAATCCCTTTAAAAATATTAGTAATCCACATAAAATCTGAAATAACTAGATTCCAATTAATCTGTACTCAAACCCACAGAATAACAAAATCAATCAATTCACAGAAATGAAAACCTTTTAATATGCATCACTTGGATGCACTCTATGCACAAATTATAAAGTCTCACAATAAATATCTGTTGAGTTAACTTGGGTTTCCACGACTATATTGAAAATAATTACAATAGAACTTAATTTTTTGACATAAATAAATTATATTTACATTCATTTCATTATATTTACATTCCTTTACATTCCTTTCAAGTCTTATTGAAATGCATGCTTGAACAAAGATCACATATGTGGGTTCCACCTTCTTTGCCCAAGGAAAAACACTCTTCCAACTATCTCATAAATGTATACACTGGTCACAAGATGACCAGTTCTATTCTTATTCATTATCTTATTAGGTCATTGCCACAACTGGCAGGGGTAGGCAGAATTAACACACCTGCATTTCTGGGCTTTGAAAAGCTAAGTGTGCCTCGTTCAGGCATCTCAGATGTGAAGGGATGGCTGAGATTCTAACTCAGGTCTTCTGACTCCTAATTATGAATGAGTTTCTTCTATTCTAGCATGTTGACACAGTCAAACAAAACAACTTCACTAGAAAAATAATTCCAGTTTCTTCATTCTGCAAAAGATTCATACCTACTCTTATGTACTAATTTCTGTTATTAGGAAGTATTACAATTTGGAGTTTGGGCAAATTGGACACAGGTATCTACAGACTAAACTTGTCAACCAAAACTGTCTTGGTATATTTGGTTTGCTATTCAGAATTAAGACTGATACAAATTACTTATCATCATCTCTCCCAATACTTCGGTAAAACAAGCAACTGTAAAAAGGGCCAAAAGTTAAGAGATATCAAATAAAAGTGTTTTAAAAGAATTAGTATTGCACTACTATGTCTTTTTAATAGGTACCCAAATTGGTAATCATCTGTTTTAGGTATTGCATTGTTTTCTGGCTAGCAAAAAGGCAGAAACTCAACAAGGCGGGAATATAAAATCTTAGAATATCCGTGACAATGTTAAAACTTAAGAAATTAAACAAAGACTAAGATGATTCTCAATTCTGAATCAAATTTCAAAAGAAAAGAATTAGTCTTTTATGAAGTTTTCATAATATGTAGCAGATATGGGAGAACAACGGCCAAGGACAAAATAATTCTCAAAATGAATATACCACACTCAAAATTTTAGAAAAACAGAGTATATCAAACAAACAAACATAAAAAATTGCTTTTATATGAGGCAATTATGAGCATCATATAAACTACTTAAGAAACTCTAAGTCTGTAGTAAACATAAATAATAAAACATAAACAATATTATAAATGTACATAACTCCAGGCCAAATTATCTTCAGAAGATTTCAAAACAGCCTATACCATGAAATAGCAGTCATAACATATTTGTAAAATCGGAATCAAATTTTCAATTTTCTCATGCCATAAACATGCTCCTAGAATCTCTGTTAAACTTAGTGAACTCGAGGTTCACTAAGATTTTAAAATATAATACGCATGTGAACCATCCAGATGCCCCTTCAAGGGGAATATGCTGCTCAGCTAGAGAGTGCAGTTAGCAAACAGACTCCATCTGTTTATCACTTCAGAGCTGGCCTCAGGGGCAAAGTGCTGCTCCATCCTAGGTCATAACTTTCCACTGCTGACCCTCCTTCAGTGACTAAGTCAAGTGGTAACATGAAGGCCCAGCCATCTCAGCCTAATGCAGGACAACCCTGATAGGCAATATTTGCTTCAGAGCTTGCTGCCAGGTTGGTTGAGGTTTTGCCAGACCTCCATGTAAATTCAACTTTTCCCTCTGACCAATCCTGCTCTCCTCCTTCCTTTCACAATGCTATGATGTCTAAAAATACTTTATACCCCAAATTCTGTCTCAGCATCTGCTCCCAAAAAACCTAAGCTGTAACAATGCCCTTTTCTAATGGTTTTCTGAATACTAAGCAAAAAAATATTGTGATGTTAAGAGACCAGATGTATCCAGAATATATAAAGAACTCTTGCAACTCAATAATAAAAAAAAAATTTTAAGTGGGAAAATTATATAAGTACACATATACAAATGGCCAAAAAGCACATAAAAAGATGCTCAATATCATTAGTCATTTTAAAAATGCAAATCAAAACCACGAGATACCTAATTCACAATAACTAGCATGGCTATAACCGAAAACGAATATAAATCAAGATTTGTGACAATGAGAAGAAACTGAATACCTGATATATTGCTAGTGTGACAACAATTGCTGTGCAACGCAGCTACTTTAGAAAACAGTTGAGCAGTTCCTCAAAATATCACACACAGAGTTACCATATGACCCAGCAATTCTACTTCTGGGTATACACCCAAGAGAAATGAAAATACAGGTCCCCACCAAAACTTATGCACAAATGTTCACAGAAGCATTATCCATAATTGCCAACAAGTTGAAACAACCTGTCAACTGATGAATGGATAAATAAAATATGGTATATCCATACAACAGGATATTATTCTTTAATAGAAAGGAATGAAGTACTGATACATGCTATGACATAAATGAAAATATTATGTGCTAATTACAATTACAAAATGAGGCCAATTACATGAAGCCAATTACAAAATGAAGCCAATTTAAAAAAAAAACACATATTGTATGATTCCATTTACATGAAATGTCCAGAACAGGTAAATCCATAGAAACAGAAAGTAGATTAATAGTTTTCAGGAGTTGGGGGAAGAGAAAAATGGGGTGTGACTGTTAAAAAGATATATGGTTTCTTTTTGAGGTGATGATTCCAATGGTTCAAGACATACACTTGCATTGGGGTAGTGTTTCTGTGTATTAAATGGTTCTCTCTCCATCTCTTTTCTACAGCTCTAATGCCAAAGGTCAAGGCAGTCTCAAAAAAAAAAAGAAAAAAAAAAATCTTGACTGTCTCACTAACCACTCACCTTTCCCTTTACCTTCTATAAAACAGAAGCAAGAAGTAGACTTCAGGCAGACTCGTTTAAAGAACTTCTCTCTTGCAATGTCCCAATCATCCCTCTCTCCAGAGCCAGGCTAGCAATTGTCTAGGCGTACTCTAGCTAGATATTAAGAACAAACATAATATTTTCTAGGTATAAAAGAAGAGCATTATATAAAGTTTTTGAAAATCACAGTGCTGTGGTCTAGCTTGTTCTAGTTCTCTGCATTGGCAGTTCTCTGTCAATGGTAATTTGCCTCCCTTGCCCATCAGTATCCCTGGCATACAAATTCCAATGAAAACCTGGTCAGAAGCACTAATTCACTTTGGTCATGATTCAGTTAATACCCTAAGCACATACCACCTAAAAGCACCTCAATCCCACCCAATTTCTAACAAGGATTGAAATTTGGTAATAACTTTATTGTTATTATTTTGATCATTATCATAACTGATCCCAGACACTGTACCAAATTACTTCAAAGTTAGAAATGTACCACTTGCTACAGAAAAGAAAAATGAAGAGAAACTTGAGCATATAATCAAGCAGTTGATTAAGCCTAGTAAGCCATATGAATGACACCAACAATAAAGTTTAATGGCACATTTAAGTTTTGTGCAGATCATAATTGTACTGCAAACAAGGCATTTAAGTACCACTCAAATCCAGTATCTACTGACAGTGCACTCCTTACTATTTATTCAAGGGGAAAATTTCAGTGAAGTCTCATTTTACCTAAATGTGTTAACAAGTGGGAATGTAATTTACATGCCTTCAGAATAGATTTTTTTTTTTTTTTTTTTTTTGCTTCTAGAATTTCCCAATTCTTTATGGAGTGATAATACTTTATAGCATTTCATGTTTGTGTATTTAAATAATCCTCACATGCTGACACCAACAGGGGTATAAACTCAGAGAACTCTTGAGGCTCCATATTGCTGTGATACTACAAATATCTGATCTTAAAAAAAGAGAATTAGAAATCTGAAACTTCAAGTCACATTTTTAAACTACATATAAGTTACAGTGGTTATTTACTTTATTAACAAAGGACTTGAAGCAGGAAAATTCTCCTGTTCCAAAACCAATCAAAGAGCTCCAAATCCTCCTTTTTTCTACAAAATATTTTTTCCCCACAAAAGACAACCATTGCTTAGCCATACTGTTAGTTACAGGAAATAAACTCTGTGACACTGAAGTTGCCAACACAAGGACACTTTGCTGAATGTTAGCCATTTATGTTATGAGACCTATGCTTAAACACAGTATGCCAAATGGCTCTCATTACTATTTTCTACATAAGCACAAAATGATAAAGTCCCTTCCTATGATCATAAGAGTCAAGAATTTTACAAGTAGACTTCTCCTTCCACTATTACAGCCAAGTCCCCCAAGGAATCTTCCTGTGTAGTAAAACCTAGGAAGCACAATACAAAACATTAGAATATCTATAAATTCCACTCATGAATATAAAGAAAGAAAGCCATAATAACTTCAACATCTGCAGAAAAAGCATTTGATAAAATTCAAAATCTGTATTTGGAAAAAAAGTCATAGAAAACTAGGAATCAAAGGAAACGTCTGTAAGCTGACAAAAAGGTTAAAAAAACAAAAATAACCACTTACAACAAAATTACTCTTAATGATAAAATATTTATAAAAGTCTCTTCAAAATCCAGAACCACAAACGAATGCCCATCGTTATCACTTTACTATTACCACTTCTAGTCAAAGTTTGTTTGACATTCTATCCAATGCAGTAGGACATCGAAAATAAATAAAAACATAGTAACAATTTTAAAAAGGAAATCAAAGTTATCATTATTTTCAAATGACATAACTATCTAAAACAACAACAACAACAAAAAAAAACAAAAAGAATCAAGAAACAACGTCCTCTAAAATTAAAAAAAAAAACACGAATCTCTGTATCATTAGGCATAAAAAGAGAATTCAACAAGATGGTTTGCTCTAAGATTTATATTAAAAAAACAAGTATATTTACAAATACTAGCAATAATCAGTTATAAAGCACAGTTTTTTAATACATCATTAATAATAGCAAAAACTGGCCAGGCGCGGTGGCTCATGCCTGTAATCCCAGCACTTTGGGAAGCCAAGACGGGTGGCTCCACCTAAGGTCAAGAGTTCAAGACGGGTCCGGTCAATATGGTGAAATCCCATCTCTACTAAGTATACAAAAATTAGCCAGGCATGGTGGCAGGCACCTGTGATCCCAGATACTTGGGAAGCTGATGCAGGAGACTCACTTAAACCCAGGAGGCAGAGGTTGCAGTGAGCCAAGATCACACCACTGTGCTCCAACCTGGGCAACAGGAGCAAAACTTCGTCTCAAAAAAAAAAGAAAATAGTAGAAATTAAAAACTTACATGATTAAAATAAATCTAACAAAAGATGTTATACCTATATTAAGAAAATGATAAAATGCTACTGAAATACATTAAAGATGACTGAAATATAAAAAATATATTGTATCTATGAATAGAAAGACTCACTAGTGTAACAATATCAATTTTCCTCTACTTTATATGTAGATTCAAGGCAATTCTACTCAAACCCCAAAATGTTTTTCATAGAACTTGAAAAACTAATTCAAAGTCATATGGAAAGAGAATCGTCAAGAACTGATAAGACACTCCTAAAGCATATGATAGGAAGAATTGCCTTGCCAGGTTTCACAGTAATTAAGAAAGCATGCCATTAATACTAGCATAAACAAATTGACAAATAGAACAAGATGGAACTCCAAAACAGCCACATAACAGATCCATATGACACAATCATATCACTAGGGAAAACAGGGACGTTTTTAACAACTGGAAAAACTGGTTAACAGCACAGTTATGAAAAGAAAAAGAAAAAGAAAGAAATTGGACACCTCTCTCACTCTATACATGATTAATTTCAAATGGTTTAAGGGTATAAATGTGAAACTCAAACTTTAAACCTCTTAGGGAAAAATACAGTAGACTACTACTTTGATGTTTGGGCAAAGAAAACAACCACAATGAAATATTTACACTCATTAGAAAAAATTTAAAAGTCTGACAATACCAAAAGTTAAAAAGAATGCAGAATAATACAGATTCTTATTCACGTTTCTGGTCAAAAGATAAATTAAACTACTCTTGAAAAAACTAGCATGGGATATCCAAGTTAAATATTATCATAATCTTCAATCCAGCAATCTCACACCTTGGTTCACTACCTGGTCTTATACATGTACATCAGGGGGCAGACATAAAAATGTTCACAAAATGTTTCCATCATCAAAACGGTCAATTTATTCATTATCTGGAACTACATAACAAATTACCTCAAAACACAGTGTCACAAAACAACAATAAATATTTGTAAAATCCCAGTTTCTGTAGATCAGAAATTTGGGAGCAGCTCAGCTGGGAAGTTCTCAATCAAGTTCATGAGATTGCAATCAAGATATTGGCAAGTTCTGCAATCATCTGAAGGTTTGACTGGGGACAGAGGATTCACTTTCAAGATGGCTCACTCACATAGATAAATGATTGGTACTGACTGTTGTTACAGACCTCCCATACTCAAACAGATCTGTACAGAAGCCCATGTTTGGGGGCTTTCTCAAGAAAGATAGATCCGGAAAAGCTGAAGAAGTCTCACCATCATTTCCTTGACATCCCACTGGCAGAAGAAGGCCCTACTCAATGTGAGAGAAGTTTATACAGAGGCATGAATATCAAGAAGCAAGGATCACTGGAGACCATCTTGTAATTTGGCTACAATAAACGGAAAAAAACTGTTCTCCAATTATAGGAGAGCAAATATACTGTTGTACATTAACAGGGCAAAGATAAGTATTACACAGTAGAAAAATGAAGCACAACTACATTCAAAAACATAGATGAATTTTCCAAAAATACTAGTGAGGAAACCAAATCTTAGAACATTACATACAGAACAATATCATTTATATTGAGCTAAACTAAAACAAATTATTAGTATCACATATTGTGATAAAACCATAAGAAAAATCAAGAGAAAAAGTAAATGCAAAATTCAATAGCTATTACCACTGGGAAAGAACAGAGGGCATGAGATGGGAAGAAGTACATAAGTCAATGCAAGTTATTGATAGTGTTTTGAGTCTTGGATTTGGTGGTAAATTTACAGGTGCTGATTATATTATACTCTATAACTTGCATAAGCATTACAGATATGGAGGCCACTTTTATATCAGTATATCACATACATATAATCAACAATAACCTTGGTTGTACACAATCTTTTTTATCAACAATATATTCTTTAAATAAGTGACAAAAATATTAACAAAAAATACAGTCACACAACACATAACAACATTTTGGTTAATGACAGAATGCATACTAAGACAGTTGTCCCACAGGATTATAATGAAGCTGAAAAATTCCTACCACCTAGTAACATCATAGCTCGCATAACATCATGATACAACACATTACTCATGTGTTTGTGGTGATGCTGGTGTAAACAAACGTACTGCACTGCCAGTCATGACGAAGTTTAGCATATACAAATATGTATAGTACATAGATACTTGATAAAGATAATAAACGACTAGGTGACTGTGTTTTGTTTTTGTTTTTCTGACATGGAGTTTTGCTCCTGATGCCCAGGCTGGAGTGCAATGGCACGATCTTGGCTCACTGCAACCTCCGCCTCCTGGATTCAAACGATTCTCCTGCCTCAGACACCTGAGTAGCTGGGACTACAGGCGCCCACCACCACGCCTGGCTAATTTTAGTATTTTTAGTAGAGATGGGGTTTCACCATGGTGGCCAGGCTGGTCTCGAACTCCTGACCTCAGGTGATTCACAAGTCTCAGCCTCCCAAAGTGCTGGGATTAGGGATTACAGGAGTGAGCCACTGACCCCTTCTGGTGACTATGTTTTTACTACACAATACTTTTTATGTAAAGTGTACTACTTGGACTTATTTAAAAAATAAAAAAGTTAACTGTAAAACAGCCTCAGGCAGGTCCTTCACGAGGTAGTCCAGAAGAAGGCATTGTTATCATAGGAAATAGCAGCTCCATATGTGTTGCTGGCCTGAAGATCTTCCAGCGGGACAAGACGTAGAGGTGGAAGACAGTGTTACTGATGATCCTGACCCTGGGTAGGCCTGGGCTAACATGTACGTTTGTATCTTCATTTTGGCAAAAATATTTTAAAAATAAACTTTGAAAATAGAAAAAAGTTTATAGAATAAGGATATAAAGAAAGAAAATACTTTTGTACAGCTGAACAATATGTGTTTTAAGCTAAGTATTATTACAAAACGTCAAAAAGTTGATGTGGCGTGGTGACGCACTTTGTAATTCCACCTACTCGGGAGGCTAAGGCAGGAGGATGGCTTGATCTCAAGAGTTTGAATCTGCAGTGAGCTATGATCATCCACTGCACTCCAAATGGGCAGCAGAATAAAATCCTGTCTCTTTAAAAAAAAAAAAAAATTTTTTTTTAGTTTTAAAATTTATAAAGTAAAAAAGTTACAGTAAGCTAGTTTATTATTGAATAAAACTAGTTGCATGTATTTCATGTAGCCTAAGTGTACAGTGTTTACAAAGTCTACAGTAGTATAAAGTAATGTCCTAGCCCTTCACATTCACTCACCACTCACTCACTCACTCACTCACTCAAAGCAACTTCCAGGCCTGCAAGCTCCATTCATGGTAACTGGTCTATAAATGCGTTCCTTTTAAAAAAATATTTCATACTATATTTTCACTGTACCTTTTCTATGTTTATATATGTTTAAATAAATTCCATTGTGTTACCATTGCCTATGGTATTCAGCACAGTAACATGTCATATAGGTTTGGAGCCTCGGGGCAATATATACCATATGTAGCCCAGGTATGTATTAGACTATAACATCTACACGTGTGTAAGTACACTCTATTCTGTTCGCACAACTATGAAATCACCTAACAACACATTTCTCAGAAAATATTCCCAACATTAAGTGACTCATGATCATACACAATTTCAGTGGCATTGCCTTTTATAATTTGTTCTTTGGGGCATTTTTCTTAGGGATAATGCTGACAGTCCCACTCCATCTATTTAGTGAGAAAGTTGGAGGTTCTGCTGATGAGTAAAACTGATAGAAGCAGTTATTTTTTTAAAAAAGGATAAACAGGTATTGGGTAAACCTCAGAGCAGCTATATATCAATAACATATTGTTACTAAAACCCAATTGATTCCTTACCTGTTCTGAAACGGAACTAGTATTTTGAGTGAAAATTTATTACCTCAGAAACTTTTACATCAGCTACTACAAAAGACAAACTATAAATATTGTTTAAAACTTGACTTAAAAAATAATAATGTCCTACATCTTATAATATTTTAAAATGCAACTACTGGGCCAGGCACAGTGGCTCACACCTATAACCCCAGCACTTTGGGAGGCCAAGGCGGGAGGATTGCTTGAGGCCAAGAGTTCAAGACCAGCCCTGGCAACATAGCAAGACAGTATATCTACAACAAATTTAAAAATTAGGCAGATGCATTGGCATGTGCTTGTAGTCCCAACTACTTGGGAGGCTGAGGCAGCAGATATCAGGTGTTTGACATTACACTGAGCCATGATCATGCCACTGTGCTCCAGCCTGGGCAACAGAGCAAGACCCTGTCTCAAAAAACTCATAAAATGTAAAATAAAATACAATACAACTAAGCCCTTCTGAAAATGTCAAGTGTCATTTAAGCATTTTTCTTTGTCTGGCATATTTCCACTAGTAAGTATAATAAGTAAAATCAGCCTTTGAATATGTTTAAGAAATTAAATTTGTAAAAATGCTGGGCTAAGGGGCAGTTATAAGCACCTTGCAAATGAAAAATGAAGGCTGAGAATTCAATTCAAAATAATCTGTCCCTTTGGTTGCTAAAGGATGGGTTCATTTAATTATAAAAGAATATTTCCCACAGACGGTTATCTCTCAGTCTTTCAACATGATGTAAAAATGGACTTCAATTCCAAGAAAAAAATAATAATTTTCCTTGTTTTTCCAAAATAAGGTGAAAAAGGAAAATGCTGTAACAGCAGCCACTGGAGGGAGGACTGGATGTTAGAATAAGAATAAAACAAGCATAAAACATTTATTTGGTGCTTTGTCTGAACATAACATTTTGTTAAACTCATTTCTATTTGTTTAAGTGACAAATGCTGAAAATACTGCTTTTTCTGCATGAGAGTTAAACTTCCTTTCACTGAAAAACAGATGTTGTTTCAAGTGTCCTTTATTGGTACACAAATCAGCAGTGAGAAAATTATAAAGCTGCCTGGACTGACAAAGAACTAGCACTATCGCTTAGTCTAAGAATATATTTAAAGGCCTATGCTTAACTTTAAATGTCTATATTTTTGTTCCTTTGAAATACCATCCACTCAGTTTGCTAGAAGACCTCAGGTACTATTTTGTCTTTAAATAAATACCTGAAATCTGGCTAACGATAAATTAGGACACCTTTTTAAAAACCTGTGTCATTGCTCTCAATGTGGTTAACGGGTTTTGTTTTTACTAAAAATACTCATATATTTTAATAATTATTGGTTTAAAACCATTTATACACACACACACACACACACACACACACACACACACACACACACACACACCCCCCAGAGGGATCCCAGAGTAAGCTGTAAGCCTCCAGCGCTTACCTTTTGCAGATAAGTAAGTATACAAACATATTATAATAAAGCAAGTTTAAATGAAGATTCCAAACACAAAATCACAGAACCGAAAGGGAATAGGAGTGAGCTCTTTCACAATTCTGGTTTCTATTGTAATAGTGTTTATACACTATACAATAGATGCCAGGCTTCTGGAAAGTTCTGAAATAATTCCAAACATAGCAAAATCCATTCTTTCCCTTTCAAAATGACTATTTACACAATCATTATTTTGGAGCTGACTTCTTAAACTCAAGAATCCTACTATGATTTAACCAATGAACCAACAAAACTTTCAGTCAGTTCTGAATAAGAGCAACCCAGAAGAAAAAGCAAGAACTAAAACATAAAGAAAAACTCTGGAATAAATATATTAGAGGAGCACGGATGCTTTTCTAATAGATTCATATGACTAGATATTCAATTGAATAAGGAACCCAATCTCAAAAATATGAATTTTTAAAAATGAATCAATATTGATATATTGATTCTTCCTGTCCATGAGCATGGAATGTTTTTCAATTTGTTTGTGTCCTCTCTTATTTCCTTGAGCAGTGGTTTGTAGTTCTCCTTGAAGAGGTCCTTCACATCCCTTGTCAGTTGAATTCCTAGGTATTTTATTCCCTTTGTAGCAATTGTGAATGACAGTTCACTATGATTTGGCTCTCTGTTAGTCTATTATTGGTGTATAGGAATGCTTGTGATTTCTGCACATTGATTTTGTATCCTGAGACTTTGCTGAAGTTGCTTATCAGCTTAAGGAGATTTTGGGGTGAGACGACGGGGTTTTCTAAATATATAACCATGTCATCTGCAAACAGATACAATTTGACGTCCTCTCCTGTTATTTGAATACCCTTTATTTATTTTTCTTGCCTGATTGCCCTGGCTACAACTTCCAATACTATGTTGAACAGGAGTGGTAAGAGAGGGCATCCTTGTCTTGTGCTGGTTTTCAAAGGGAATGTTTCCAGCTTTTGCTCATTCAGTATGATATTGGCTGTGGGTCTGCCATAAATAACTCTTATTATTTTGAGATATGTTTCATCAATACCTAGTTTATTGAGAGTTCTTAGCATGAAGGGGTGTTGAATTTTATCAAAGGCCATTTCTGCATCTATTGAGATAATCATGTGGTTTTTGTCATTGGTTCTGTATATGTGATGGATTACATTTATTGATTTGTGTATGCTGAACCAGCCCTGCATCCCATATCATCACTAAAATTATCATCACTGAATTGCCTAGTAATTTTCTAATTCAGCAATAATTTATTTTCCATGTAAAGAAGGTGCTTCCTTTGGATTTATCAAAATAGGAATGCTTTAACAGTCCTTGAATTTAAAAAAAAAAAAGTAGTGAAAAATTAGCTTATGTAATTCAGTTCATTATTAAGGGCTGACCTGACTGAAAGTCTTTCTTCATTTCAAGAGAGAAAGAGAAAGGAAGTGAGCATGCAAGAGAGAAACTTTATATTGCAATTAAAACAGTTAAAAACACAAACACATATGCTTGTTTTGATAAAAATAATTATACGTGTTTCTTGTTGAGGAAATATATCCAGAATAAATAAGGTTGTTTTAAATAAATAGTTTGTTTTCAATTATGAAACTGAAATGTCTAAGTTCTTAGCAGTTATTGCAGTATTACTAATACAAATAAAATTTTACCATTACAATCATTCACTGTTTCAAAATAATGAGTTATTACCTATAAATAATATTCTAGTCACAACCACCATCTGTCAAATACTTAGCACAAACTGATTTAACATATTGGCCACCTTGAAGAAAGTAGTTAAAGACCATGAAAGAACAGATCATTAATGCTTCAAGGCCAGAGGGAAGAGACTCAAATGGCCTCCAGTGAAATCAACTTTGTTCGTAGGCAGTGAAGCCCTGTAAGTCATACTTTATACTGAATGAATAGTGGAGAGTGAGGCAAACTGGAAAATACATTGCTTATCTCAGGGGAGTTCTGACTTGCCACACTGTTCCCATACAGAATGGAGCCACAGTGTGACTAGAACTTCAAAATTTTTCAGGAGAAATCAAAAGCCCAACTTCTACTTAAATTAGATGGAAAGTAATTTTTAAAAATTTAAGATTATGGAGACTCACTTAGTTTGGGGGTCTCCAATTTGTAAACTCTGCTCTATGTAACATTATAGCGAGTATAATTGACTGATATTCTCCTACACAGCTTAGTAACATCTAGGCCAAAAACAGATATACCATTAATAAAAATAAGATTCCAATGATCCAAGAAAATAGTAAACCTTCAGAAAGTAGACTCATATCAAAAATACTTTCCAAAACCAAGCTTTCATCATTCTCTCTACTTTGCAACAGTTGAACTATGACTTGCTTATACTGGCACAGGTGCTGACACCTCTTCAAAGCACTTGGCATTAGAAAAAAAATAGGCAGGGTGCAGTGGCTCACACCTGTAATCCCAGCATTTTGGGAGGGTGAAGCAGGAGGATCGCTTGACTAGCCTGGCCAACATAGCAAAACCTTGTCTCTCCAAAAAAAAAAAAATACAAAAAATTAGCCAGGTGTGGTGGCACATGCCTGTGGTTCCACCTACTCAGGAGTCTGAGGTAGGAAGATTGCTTGAGCCTGGGAGGTCGAGGCTACAGTGAGCTATGATAAAATCTTTAAATATGATAATATTTCCCTCTGCTCTTAGGTCTTTACCATCTATGTATATATCCTTGTGCTTGAAACTTCTTCATTTAAAAATCATGATGTATCTTCCTGTACCACAGCGAAGTCTGGATAGTCTGGTTCCTGATACATCACGACTATCTGGGACTAACTCTAACGTCACTACTGGTAATTCTGTTCCTTGCCAAAACCTAACTCCAAGTCTTATTTTTGTGTTTTTCATTTTTCTCTGCTATACATTTTCTTGAAATCTTATTGGTAAATTTCTATAATGTTATTCCATTTCAATTCTGTAAGTAAAAAACTTAAATGCTTATAATTCAAATATTATACTTAGTTCCTCAAATATGGATTCTGTCCTAGATTTTTCTATTTTCAACTGAAAAGATGTCTACCAAAATGCTTTCACCATGCCTAGAAAACAGTAGGAACATATACACACACATAATTATGGATGAATATATATCTAATAGTTTGAGTTCTATTAGATGCTCCTTTGTTTTTTATACCTAATTGAAACATCCTTTAACTCTACAGCCCTACAAATACCTCAATGTAGCAGGTTATTGTAAATTCATTTTTTAAAATGTTCTAAAGGACACAGCTCCTTAAATCTGTGATAAATCTTATCAGAAGATGAATATTTTCAACTGAACTCCTTTCTAAATGTAGGGGGGAAAGCTGTATTGAATCTTCTTAAAACATGAACACAGGTATATTAGTTTTCCAAAACCTTTCATTTCATCTTTCCTTCTACTTTCATATACCTGTGTTGTTTGCTCAGTCATTTAAGATATATAATCTAAAAGTCCTCATTGAGGTCTTTCTGATACATTTCTTCAAGTTTTTTAATAATTTCAGATGGCTCAACTTTAAAAGGAATATATAGGAAACCGTGCTCTACTAGATCACAAATAATCTAACTGCTGGTTAACAACAACAACAAAGACTAGCTATCAATTAGTACATTAATCTGCTTGAGCGGCCATACAAAATACTACACATTGGGTGGGTTAAACAACAGAAATTTGTTTTCTTACAGTCTGGAGGCTAGAAGTCCCAGAAAAAGATACAAAAGGACCAGTTTCTGGTGAAGACTCTCTTTCTGGCTTTCAGAAGACTGCATTCTTACTGGATAAAGGGAGAGCTCTCTGTTGTCTCTTCTTATAAGGACACTAATCCTAGTGGATCAGGGTCCCATCCTTATGACCTCATTTAACCTTAATGACCTCCTTACTCCAAATACAGCTACACTGTATGTTATGGCTTCAATATATGAATTATGGGGAAATTCAATTTAGTCAATAGCATTCTGCCACCGGCCTCCTCAAAATTCATGTCCTTATCACACGCAAAATGCATTCATTCCATCCCAACAGCCCCAAAAGTCTTAACTGATTCCATCATCAACTCTAATGCCTAATGTCCAAAGTTTCATCTAAGTATTATCTAAATTAGGTATGGATAAGAATGAGGTATGATTCACCCTAAGGCAAAATTCCTCTCCAGCTGTAAACCCGTGAAACCTGACAAGTTATGTATTTCCAAAATACAACAGTGGGACAGGGAAACAATAGACATTCCCATTCCAAAAGGGAGACATTAGAAGAAAGAAAAGGGTGATGGGTTCCAAACAAGTGCCAAACTTAGGAAGGCAAATTCCACTCCATCATTACGGTTCAAGAATAATCTCCTTTGGTTTGACACTCTGTTCTGCAGGCCCTCTCTATATTCCAGCTCCAAAGCCACATCTACATTTTTAGGTATTACAGTAACATCCCAATTCATGGTATTACAATTTGTATCAGTCTACTCAGGCTGCCATAACAAAACTGCATAGACTGGGTTGCTTAAACAAGTTAAATTTATTTTCTCACAGCTCTTGAGGCTAGAAGTCCTAGATCAAGGTCCAGGAGGGTTGGTTGGTTTCTGACAAGGGCTCTTTTCCTGGTTTGCAGATTTTTACTTTCTCACCATGTCCTTACATGGTAAAGAGAAAGTGACCAGGAGAATGGCCTCTCTCATGTCTCTTCTTATGAAGACACTAATCCTATGAGGTCAAGGTCCCATCCTCTGACCTCATTTAACCTTAATAAAACCAAACGCAATCATACTGGGTTAGGGTTTCAATATACAAACTGGAGGGACATAATTCAGTCAATAGCAATTAGAAAGGAGAGTATCAGGGGATTGTATTATGTTTAGGGACATTTGTATTATAATAGTCTTGATATTTTCCCCAATATCCTCTCATCTTAGAAGATGCATTACTTCAACAGCATTGTATGTTTATCGCTGCTTTCAAACTGAAAGGCCAATTTTGTCCTAAATTAGAGAAAGAAAGAAGCAGAGAAAGATGATGCAAAGGGTCTTTTGCACCTACAGAGATAGACAGAAAAGTCCACAAAAGAAACTACCCAACTTCTCACACCACTGTAAGTTCAGAGGATTCCCAAAACCATTCTGTTTCCATAATTTGCTGGAAAGACTCACGGAACTCACTGAAAGCTATTCTATTCACAGTTAGTTTATTACAGGGAAAGGATATAGATTAACAGGACAAAGAAAAGAAGCACATAAGACAGACTAGGAAGGTACCAAACATGGAACTGCCATTGTCCTCTCCCCATGACATCATGGTCACATCATTCTCCTGCTGTCTGTTTAACAACACACACAGAGTACTGCCAACTAGGAAGGCTAACAGAAGACAGAGTATTCAGTGTTTTTCTTGGGCTCTGTTACTTAGGCATGAATGACTAATTAACTGTCTATATGGTTGAGGTCAGCCTCCAGGTTAACTGATATTACTTAACCAAAAGCCCCACCCTAAGTCACATAGTTAGTATTTCTGGCATGGGCAGCCCCGACCTGAAGACTATAACAGACGTAGCCAGCCCCAATCCTCAATCACACCATTAGTGTGGCCCAAGGCATTATCATCCATAAAGTGAGGGCAAAGGCCAGACTTCTGTTTGGGCAAGATTATGTTTTTTACTAAATAGAAGATAAGAGTAACCACTCAATAGTTCCTGCTGCTTACAGAGGCAAGTCCAAGCTCCTCGGCAAATTATACAGGCCTTCTCTGCCCACATCTTATGCACACACACACATAGCCATGATGTGGCTCCTATTTCCTCCTTCAACTCCATCTCTCACTACAATCAAATTTTCTCCTCTAGTAACTGCAAATTGCTTTTTGTTTTTGCAAACATCAGACTGCTAAGAGCTATTTCTTCTATCTAGAATGTCTTTCTGCTTTATTTTAAATGATCCATCCTTAGGTTCTCAACTTAAGGATAATTTTCTCCAACCCCAGGAAAAGCCTTACAACACTCCCATAGTATCCTATACATACTTCCATCTATTGTAATACAAAACATTATACTAAAGTCTTACCTTCATAGCAGACACCCAACCAGAAGGTAATATCCTAAATATGAAGTCCAGATTGCCTTATGACTAGGTATACATCTATTACTGATTCGAATAACTGAAAATCTGCCTGACTCTTGCCATGTTTTTTTTCCCTTATCTAGATCTTAGGCCTTTCTCTGTTCATTTATCTCTCCTGCTCTCCATCTCTTCTGAGACCAGAGTCTTATCCCCATTTAGCCAATCCCTACTGAAAGAAATCCTTTCTTTTTTATCCCAACATCCTCAACCTGCCTGATCTGACCTTTCTTCCCATCAATTCTCAGATATGACCATTTAATCAAAGTATTCAAATTACATCAGAGTGTATTAAACCAAATGGATCAAGATTATTAACAAAATTCCAAACTACTTAATTCCAGAGTCATTTCCATAGTACAGGCAAAAATGATGATAACAAGAAGAATGGGTAATTCAAATCAAGAGAGTATCTAATCTAACAATTAATCTTTTCACATTTTTTACTTGCCTCATCTTAGGTTATAGTCTTGATCACAATTGTAGCTTGCTCCACATTTTATATAAGCACATAAAACTAAGCTATGCTTTGTAGAGGAAAGGGGTATCACTTGTATGTCTTCATTAACTTGGATATTTACTCTGAATTATTCTTTTTAATACAAATAGTGTGTCTCCTGAGGTACAAGTACCTTTTCTACTGTTTTCTTATACTAGATTACATATGATGGCAATATGATTGGCAGGGAATAGGAATACTAGCTATATCCCAAGTAGTTAGTAGTTATACTGGTGGTTATAATCATTCCTGTAAAGAGCTATTAAAGGGCCTTACAAGGGCCCAAATCCACAGTCTTAGTCTTGTTAGCACCTCTTTAACTTCTGAGCAAAGCAAGGCTTGGTACATTATCAATCTAGACTACGATTAAAATAAATATACAAAGAAAGAAGAGCCACAATGGCCGGCTAGATGGAGGAAGAGCTTCTCCCATCTAGAGAAGAGACCATCAAGAACACCAGCAAACTTCAAGAAAATCTTTGGAAGGAAGGCATTGAGAGTGAACAGAGAAAGGACACAGACCCTGGACTGAAGGAGAAGGAAGCTGGGAACTCAACACAGGGTTGCCAAGCACCAGGATTCATTTCTGGCCTTGAGTAGCTCCTGGAGAAGGAGTGAGTTCAATAGGTGTGGAGTGGCCTACTCTCACCATGGACCTCCAGAATCCTAGCTACACGAGACCTGATGACCCCCATGGACATTTGAGCTAGCAGGGAGAACTGCTTGGAGAAATGGCAGGGACAGGACTCCAGCCTGTGCAGAGCTCAGAGGCTTTGGCATGGAAATGGCTACAGTGGAGCACAGTTGGGGATGGCTATCACCGAAAGCTCATCATGCTCCTCTACGCGGCTTTAGCATATATTGACTGTCAGGCCTGGACAGAACAGGGCTAACTTGCCTGGGGGACACAGCCAGTCTGATCTGAGCACCCCCACCCTGTCTGCCAGCCTCTACCAGTCACTGCCTGGCCAGATAAGCTTGCACCATAGTCTCAGATATCCAACAGGGGCACTTCCCAATGGCCACCGCCACAGCTCATCAGCTGGCAGATGTCACCTAACCATCAGAGAACTTCTGCAGATGGGCTCTGATATGGTTTGGCTATGTCTCCACCCAAATTTCATCTTGAATTCCCATGTGTTGTGGAAAGGACCCAGTGGGAGGTAATTGAATCATGGGAGAGTGTCTTTCCCATGCTGTTCTCATGATAGTAAGTCTCACAAGATCCGATGGTTTTAAAAATGGGAGTTTCCCCGCACAATCTCTCTCTTCGCCTGCTTCCATCCATGTACGATGTGACTTGCTCCTCCTTGCCTTCCACCATTATTGTGAGGCCTCGCCAGCCATAAGTAACTATAAAACCATTAAACCTCTTTATTTTGTAAATTGCCTGGTCTCAAGTACATCTTTATCAGCAGCATGAAAACAAACTGATACAGGCCCCTGTCAGCACACACCCGCCCACAGCCTCCCCCCACTGCTTTGCCAGTATGCACATGCCTACAACCTCTCTCCACTGCTAGTGCACAAGAACACAGACCCTTCTGTCACTGGCCTAATGAAGGGCTTTTGTCAGCACCCTCCATGGGAGTGCTGCTACCAGTGAACTGGGAACACCTCAGCTCCTCCAGCACAGCAGGTGCTTAACCTCAGGGGGTCAGAGAACAAAGCTGTGGGCCCGGTCACAACCCTCCAGGGTTAAAGCATGCAGCCCAGGAGTGCTGAGCTGAACCTTGGTCTCCTGAAATCATCCAGAAATGAAGACAGCTGACTGAAACCAACTTAAAGAACAGTCAAACCCTCAAAGGCATCAAGAAGTATAAAAGCAAAAAGGCCCATCCAAAGGACAGCAACAACAAAGATTAAAGGAACATCCGGCCACAAAGATGAAGAACCACAGGAAGGACTCTGGCAACTCAAAAAGTCAAACTGTCTCTTGGACCACAGCACAATAAAAATGTAAGTCAACACAATGAAAATCACTCAAAACCATACAAATACATAAAAATTAAACAACACGCTCCCAAATGACTTTTGGGTACATAATGAAATTGAGGCGGAAATCAAGAAGTTCCTTGAAAATAATGAGAACAAAGATAGAACATACCAGAATCTCTGGGACATGACTAAACAATGTTAAAATGAAAATTCAAAGCATTAAATGCCCACATCAAAAAACTAGAAACATCTTAAATTAACAACCTAACTTTACAACTGAAAGAATGAGAGAAACAAGAGCAAATCAACCCCAAAGCTAGAAGACAAGAAATAACAAAAATTAGAGCTGAACTGAAGGAAATCAAAACACAAAAAACCATTCAAAAGATCAACAAATTAAGGAGTTGATATTTTGGAAAAAAAAAAAAAATAGGCCACTAGCTAGGCTAATTAAGAAGAAAAAAGAGAAGATCCAAATAAACACAATTAGCGATTACTAAGGGAATGTTACTACTGACCCCACAGAAACAAAAACAACCATCAGAAACTACTATTAACATCCCTCTACGCAAACAAACTAGAAAACCTAGGTATGATGGATATATTCCTGGACATATGCACTCTTCCGAGACTGAGCCAGAAAGACACAGATTCCCTGAACAGACCATTAACAAGCTCCAAAATTGAATCACTAATAAATAGCCTACCAACCAAAAAAAGCCCAGGACCTGATGGAGTCACAGCTAGATTCTACCAGATGTACAAAGAAAAGCTGGTACCATTCCTACAGAAACTATTCCAAAAAACTGAGGAGGATGGACTTCTCCCCAACTCACTCTATGGGGCCAGCCTCACCTTGATCTAAAATCTGACAGCGAAACAACAAAAAAAGAAAACTTCAGGCCAATATCTTTGATGAACACTGGTGCAAAAACCCTCAACAAAATACGTGCAAACCAAATCCAATAGCACATCAAAAAGCTAATCTACCATGATCAAGGACGCTTCATTCCCAGGATGCAAGGCTGGTTCAACATACGAAAATCAATAAATGTGATTCATCACATAAACAGAACTAAAGACAAAAGCCATATGGTTATTTCAACAGGCTTTTGATAAAATTCAACATCCCATCATGTTAAAAATTCTCAATAAGCTAGGTATTGAAGGAACATACCTCAAAATAATGAGACACATCTATGAAAAACCCACAGTCAACATTACATGGAATGGGCAAAAGCTGGAAGTATTCCCCCGAAAAACGGCACAAGATAAGGATGCCCTCTCTCACCACATCTATTCAACTTAGTATTGGAAGTCCTAGCCAGAGCAATCAGATGAAAGGAAGAAATAAAGGGCATCCAAATAGGAAGAAAGTCAAACTACCTGTTTGCAGATGACATGATTCTATATTGAGAAAACCCCATAGTATGAGTCCAAAAGCTCCTTCAGCTGATAACTTCAGCAAAGTTTCAGGATACAAAATCAATGTACAAAAATCAGTAGCATTCCTGTATACCAACAACAACCAAACTGAGAGCCAATTCAGAATGGCCATCCCATTCAAAACTGCCACACACACACACAAATATCTAGGAATACAGCTAATAAGGGAGGGTGAAAGATCTCTACAATGAGAATTACAAAACACTGCTGAAAGAAATCAGAGATGACACACAAATAAATGGAAAAACATCCCATGCTGGTGGAAAGGAAGAATCAATATCATTAAAATGGCTACTGCCCAAAGCAATTTACAGATTCAATGCTATTCCTATCAAACTACCAAAGGCATTCTTCACAGAACTAGAAAAAATTATTTTAAAATTTTTATGGAACCAGAAAAGTAATTTTATGGCTCAAATAGCCAGCACAATACTAAGCAAAAAGAACAAAGCTGGAGTATCATGTTACCTGACTTCAAACCATACTACAAGGCTACAGGGATCAAAACAGCATAGTATGGGTACAAAAACAAGTATATAGACCAATAGAACAGAATAAAGAGCCCACAAATAAGGCCACACATCTATGACCATCTAATCTTTGACAAAGCTGACAAAAACAAGAAAAGGGGAAAAGACTCCCTATTCAAAAAATGGTGCTAAGTGGCAAGCCATATGCACAAGTCTAAATCTGGACCCCTTCCTTATACCATATACAAGAATAGACTCAAATGGATTAAAGACTTAAATGTAAAACCCAAAACTATAAAACCCCTGGAAAACAACCTAGGCAATACCATCCTGGACCTACGAATGGGCAAAGAATTCATGACAAAGACACCAAAAGCAATCACAACAAAAGCAAAAACTGACAAATGGAATCTAATTAAACTTAAGAGCTTCTGCACAGCAAAAGAAACTATCAACAGAGTAAACAGACAACCTACATAATGGGAAAAAAATCTGTCTTAGTCAGATGCATAGTTGGCAAAAATCAAGATTCAGGAGAAAGTCCAGCATCCACAAGGAACTTAAACAACATTGTAAGAGAAAAACAAACAACCCCATTAAAAAGTAAACAAAAGACATGAACAGACACTTCTTAAAAGACATACATGTACACAAAAAGCATATGAAAAAAAGCTCAATATCACTGATCATTAGAGAAATGCAAATCAAAACCAGAATGAGATACCATCTCACACCAGTCAGAATGGTTACTATTAAAAAGTTAAAAAATAACATATGCCAGCAAAGTTGTGGAGAAAAGGGAACCCTGATACATTGTCGGTGGGAGTGTAAATTAGTTCTACCATTGTGGAAAGCAGTATAGCTTTTCCTCAAAGAGCTAAAAGCAGGGCTACTATTTGATGCTGCAATACCGTCACTGGGTATACACTCAGAGGAAGAATATCTATTATAAGGACACAGGCACGTGAATGTTCACTGCAGTACTGTTCACAACAGTAAAAACATGGAATCAAACTAAATGCCCATCAATGACAGACTGGATAAAGAAAATGTGGTAGATACACACCATGGAATATTACGCAGCCATAAAAAAAAATGAGATCATGTCTTCTGCGGGAACATGGATGAAGCTGGAGGCCATCATCCTTAGCAAACTAACACAGTAACTGAAAACCAAATACTGCATGTTCTCACTTATAAATGTGAGCTAAATTAGGAGAACTGATGAACATAAAGAAAGTAACAATAGACACTGGGGTCTACTTAAGAGAGGGAGGTGAGGAGGAGGGCAATGTGCAGAAAAGATGACTATTGGATACTGAGCTTAATACTTGGGTGATGTAATAATACATACAACAAACCCTATGACACATGTTATCTATGTAACCAACCTACACATGTATCCCCAAACCTAAAATATTTTTTTTTAAAAAAAAAGGAATAACCAGGAAAAAAAGAATACTAAAGCCCTCCCCATCACAGTATAATAATGAATAATTACAAAATGAAACTTTCCTCCTGAAAATTAGCTTTAACTATGTTATAGCATAGGAAATAATAAATATCAATAATTCCAAAGTAAAAAAAAAGTCAGCATGTTTTCCTACCTCCAAATGACTGCACCACCTGCCTAAGAATGGTTCTTAACTAGTCTGAAATTATAGACATAGAATTCAGAATGCGGATGGCAAGGAGAATCATCAAGATTCAGGAGAAAGTTGAAACCCAATCCAAGGAATCCAAGGAATCCAATAAAACAATACAAGAACTTAAAGATGAAATAGTCATTTTAAGAAGGAACCAAACTGATCTGATAGAGCTGAAAAACTCACTAAAAAAATTTCATAATACAATCAGAAGTGCTCAGAATAGACAAAACTGAGGAAAGAATCTCAAAGTTCAAAGACCAATTCTTCAAATGAACTCAATTAGACAAAAATAAAGGCAAACGAATAAAAAGAATGAACAAAAACCTCCTAAAAATATGGGATTACGTAAACAGACCAAACATATGACACACTGGCATTCCTGAAAGACAGAGACAGAGAGAAAGCAACTTAGAAAACATAATTAAAAATTATGAAAATTTCCCTAACTTTTCTGGGGAGGTAGACATTCAAATTCAGGAACTGCAGAGAACCCCTATAAGATGCTATTCAAGACAACTATCCTGAAGACAAATAGTCATCAGATTCTCCATGGTCAAAGTAAAAGAAAAAATCTTAAAGGGAGCTAAAAAGAAGGTAGAGGTCACCTACAAAGGGAACCCCATCAGGCTAACAGCTGACCTTTCAGCAGAAACCCTACAAGCCAGAAAAGACTGGGGACCTTTATTCAGCGTTCTTAAAGAAAGGAAATGCTAACCAAGAATTTCACATCCAGCCAAACTATGCTTCATTAAGTGAAAGACAAATAAAATCCTTTTCAGATAAGCAAATACTAAGGGAATTCACTACCACCAGACCTGCCTTGTAAGAGGTCCTTATGGAAGCACTAAACATGAAAATGAAAGGCCATTACTGGCCACCACAAAAACACACTTAAGTATACAGACCATTGACACCATAAAGCAACTACACAATCAAATCTACATAACAAGCAGCTAACAGCACAACAGGATCAAATTTTCACATATCAATACTGACCCTGAATGTAAACGGACTAACTACACCACTTAAAAGACACAGAGTGGCAATTTGAATAAAGAAACAAGACCTAACTATATACCATCTTCAAGAGACCCATATCACATACAATGATACGCACAGACTCAGAGTAAGGGATAGAGAAAAATCTATCAAGCAAACAGAAAACAAAAAAAGAGACAGATTGCTCTTTTAATTTTGTAATTCAAAAAACAGACTTGAAAGCAACAATAATCAAAAAGGACTAAGAAGGGCATTAGATAATGATAAAAGGTTCAATTCAACATGAAAATTAACTATCCTAAATATACATGCATCCAACATTGGAGCACCCAGATTCATAAAATAAGTTCTTAGAGACCTACAAAGAGACTTAGATAACCACACAATAATAGTGGAAGATTAATAGTGGAAGATCTCATCTCGACACCCACTGACAGTACTAGACAGATCATCGAGGCACAAAACTAACAAAGATATTTAGGACCTAAACTTGACACTTGACCAAACGGACCTAACAGACATCTACAGAACACTCCACTCAACTACAACAGAATATACATTCTTCTTATCTGCACATGACACATAATGTAATATTGACCACACACTCAGCCATAAAGGAATTCTCAACAGATTAAAAAAAAAAAAAAAAAAACTGAAATTATACCACACTCTCAACCACAGTACAAGAACAGATCTCCAAAATCATATAATTATGTGGAAATTAAACAATCTGTTCCCTGAATGACTTTGGGTAAACAATGAAATTAAGACAGAATTCAAGATATTTTTTGAAACTAATGAAAACAAAGAAATGACATACCAGATTCTCTGAGACACAGCTAAAGCAGTCTTCAAAGGAAAGTTTATAGCAGTAAACACCTACATCAAGTAGTTAGAAAGATCTCAAATTAACAACCTAACATCACACCTAGAGCAACCAAAAAAAAAAACAAAAAACAAAAAACAAAAGTAAACTAACCTCAAAGCTAGCAGAAGAAAAAACCAAAATCAGAGCTTAACTGAACAAAACTAAGACATGAAAAACTATACAAAAGGTCAATGAAACCAAAACGTGGTTCTCTGAAAGAATAAGACTGACAGACCACTAGCTAGACAAATAAAGAAAAAAAGAAAGAAGTCCAAATAAACACAATCAGAAATGCAAAGTGAAGATTACAACTGACCCCACAGAAATACAAAAAACCCTCGGAGACTATTATGGACACCTCTACCTATACAAACTAGAAAACTTAGAGAAAATGGATAAGTTCCTCAAAACATACAACCTCCCAAGATTGATCAGAAATAAATTGAAACCCTGAACAGACCAATAGTGAATTTCAAAATTGATTCAGTAATAAAAAGCCTACACCCAAAAGCAGCCCTGGAAAAGACATATTGACAGCCAAATTCTACCCAACATATAAAGAAGAGCGGATAACAACCCTACTAAACTATTCCAAAAACTGAGAAGAAAGGACTCCCTGTCAAATCATTCTATGGAGCCAGCATCATTCTGATACCATAACTTTGTAGAAACACAATGAAAAAAGAAAACTTTAGGCCAATATCCCTGATGAATATAGATATAAGAATCCTCAACAAATACTAGCACACCAAAACCAGAAGCACATCAAAAACCTAATCTACCATGATCAAGATGGCTTTATTCCCGTTATACAAGGTTGGGTCAACATATGTAAATCAGTAAACGTGATTCAACACATAAACAAAACTAAAAACAAAAACCACATGATCATCTCAATATATGCAGAAAAGGCATTCGATAAAATTTAACATCACTGCGTGTTAAAAATTCTCAACAAACTAGACACTGAAGGAACATACCTTAAATAAAAAGACCCATCTATGACAAACCCACAGCGAACATAATACTAAATAGGGAAAAGCTAGAGACATTTCCCTTGAAAACCGGAAAAAGGCAAGCATGCCCACTCTCACCACAACTATTCAACATAGCACTGGAAATTTCATCCAAAGCAATTAGGCAAGAGAAACAAATGAAAGGCATCCAAATTAAGAGGAAGTCATACTATCTCTGTTCACAGATGATAATGATTCTATACTTAGAAAACCCCACTCTCTCTACCCAACGGTTCCTAGATCTGATAAACAACTTCTACATAGTTTCAGGATACAAAATCGATGTCAAAAAATCAGTAGCATTTCAGCAATAACGTCCAAGCTGAGAGTCAAATCAAGAATGCAATCCCATTCACAATAGCCACAAAAGAAATAAAATACCTAGGCATACAGCTCAACAGGGAGGTGAAAGATCTCTACAATGAGAATTACAAAACTTTGCTACAGAAATCAGAAACAACACAAATGGAAAGATATTCCTTACTCATGGAGAGGAAGAATTAACATTATTAAAATGGCCATGTTGCTCAAAGCAATTTACAGATTCAATGCTACTCCTATCAAGCTACCAATTACATTTTTCACAGAACTAGAAAAAATATCTAACATTCATATGGAACTGAAAAGCAGCCTGAATACCCAAAACAATCCTAAGCAAAAAGAACAAAGCCAGAGGCATCGCACTATCTGACTTCAAACTATACTACCAGGCTACAGTAACCAAAACAGCGTGGTACTGGGGGAAAAAAAAAAAAAAAAAAAAAAAAAAAAAAAACAGACACATAAAACAATGGAACAGAATAGAGAACCCAGAAATAAAGCCACACACCTAAAACCATCTGATCTTTGACAAAGTCAAAAATAAGCAATGGGAAAAGGACTCCCTATTCAATAAAGAGTGCTGGGATAACTGCCTAGCCATACGCAGAAGATTGAAACTGAACCCTTTCCTTTTACCATACACAAAAATCCATTCATGATGGATTAAAGACTTATATGTAAGGCCTAAAACTATAAACACTCTAAAAGAAAATCTAGGCAATACCATTCTGAACCTAGGCCCTGGCAAAGATTTCATATGAAGACTCCAAAAGCAACTGCAACAAAAACAAAAGTTGAAAAGAAAGACCTAATTAAACTAAAGAGCCTCTACACAACAAAAGAAAGTATCAACAGAGTAAACAGACAACCTACGGAATGGGAGAAAAAATTTGCAGACTATGCATCCTACAAAGGTCCCATAGCCAGGATCTGTAAGGAACTTAAACAAATTAACAAGCAAAAAAAACCCATAAAAAATGGGCAAAGGACATGAACAAATAATTCTCAAAACAAGATATACACATGGCCAGCAAGCATATGAAAAAATGCTCAACATCACTGAGTTTTAGAGAAATGCAAATCAAAACCAAAATAAGAACCATCTCACATCAGTTGGAATGGCTGTTATTAAAAAGTAAAAAAATAACAGCTGCTGATGAGGTTGTGGAGAAAAGTGAATGCTTTTACAGTGGTGGGGGGAATGTAAATTTCAGCCACTGTGGAAAGCAGTTTGGAGATTTCTCAAAGCTAAAACAGAAAGAACTGCCATTCAACTCAACAATCCCATTCCTGGGTACAAACCCAAAGGCATATAAATCATTCCAATAAAAAGACAACATGTACTCATATGGTCATCACAGCACTATTCAAAAAAGCAAAGATGTGGAATCAACCTACATACCCATCAACAATGGACTGAACAAAGAAAATGTGGCACGTATACACCATGGAACACCACACAGCCAAAAAAAAGAATAAAATAATGTCCTTTACAGCAACATGGATGGAGCTGGAGGCCATTATTCTATGTGAATCAATGCAGAAAAAAACACAAATACAAAATGTTCTCACTTACATGTGAGAGCTAAATATTAAGTACACATGGACAAAGGGAACAGTACACAATGGGGTCTACTTCAGGGTGGAGGTTGGGAAGAGGATGAGAATTGAAAAACTACCGATCTGGTCACTGCACATGTACCCCCTGAACTAAAATAAAAATAAAAGTTAGAAAGGAATAAAAGTTTAAAAATAAAATAAAATCTAGTTTCTTAGCAATTTCCAAGTAAAAAAATAAATAAATCTGATATGAAGAAATGGAAATATACAGTAATGCTTTACTTTGATGGTCTTGACAGTGTTATTTTCTCTGAAGCAAAAATTATCTCAATTATGTATATTACAAAAGAGATCATTCCCTCCAAATGGAGACAACAAACAATATTAGAGAAAGCAGCATAGCATTTTTGTCTCTAATTTCTCTGTAACTTAGCTGTGAAACCTTGAGTAAGTCAGTCATCTGCCATCTCATCTGTAGTAAATTAATCAATTTTAATTTGCCAAGGAGTTATAAAATTGTGATACAATTTTTCATTCATTAAACTAAAGCAAAGAAATTGATTTAAATGAGATTTATAACTGAAATAGCTCAACGTAGCACCCCCAAGAGTATCTAATAAATTATGACAGTGTACAAAACATTCAATAGTTTAAAAAAAAAAAAAAAAAAAGACGTTGTTACCTTGAACTTATGGGCAATTGGACATTCTAGATTTTTTTAAATGCCCTTCCTTCTTACCAGATTACACTTACAATTTTTTTTACAGTTTTGGACATTGTTAAATTACACACTCAAATTACTCAATTGAACTCATTATGAATAGAAATTATGTGGCACATGATCTGAACAACTTGGCTCACTGCAACCTCCACCTCCCTGGTTCAAGCAATTCTCCTGCCTCAGCCTCCAGAGTAGCTGGGAATACAGGTGCATGCCACCACACCCGGCTAATTTTTTTGTATTTTAGTAGAGACAGGGTTCACCATGTTGCCCAGGCTGGTCTCGACCTCCAGAGCTCAGGCAATCCGCCAGCCTCGGTCTCCCAAAATGCTAGGATTACAGACGTGAGCCACCGCACCCAGTCTTTATAGCTCTTAATCACTACTCGTTATGTATTTACTTGTTAATTATACTTCTCCATTCATTAGAATGTAAGTTCCAGGAGCAGAAGGACTTTCTATTTTGTTCACGACTGTCTTCTCAGCACCTGAACACTATCCCGCACACTGAAGGTTGCCAGTAAATATCTGCTAAATGAATAAATAGGTGGATGCTCATGGTTTCCCTCTTGGCCTTGGTACTATTTATTCTACCATATGGAGCAGCCATAGCTGGAAAGCATCCAGAGCTTTTCAGTGTAGGGTTCACTGGTTAAGGGGAAGTAAGGCCTAGTTGAAAATTCTGAAAGAAGTCT
This sequence comes from Macaca nemestrina, assembly GCF_043159975.1. NCBI lineage: Eukaryota > Metazoa > Chordata > Mammalia > Primates > Cercopithecidae > Macaca > Macaca nemestrina. The sequence goes on along the minus strand of NC_092130.1, from coordinate 87,244,062 downwards.
GGTACCAGCACTGTCACTGAGGCCTTAATGAAGCAGATCCAAAAATACTCTCTTACTCTGCACCCTAACTTTTCAGTGTAGGGTTCACTGGTTAAGTGGAAGTAAGGCCTAGTTGAAAATTCTGAAAGAAGCCTGGTACCAGCAGATCCCAAAATACTCTTACTCAGTTTCTACATTCGCTAAATGTATACAGTGTAACTGTCCCTCGCATTGTAGGATAAAGAATACACCTTATCATGTGATATTTGTTACGCAGTATACGGCATGCGTTAATACAAACGATGTCATGTACTGCATTAAAAAATCGCATTGATATTTTGATAAATATACAAGGCACTTGCAGACAAAAACCAGAGAATTTTTCCCTCTATTGCAGACAAAAACCAGAGAATTTTTCCCTCTACAGCTTTTTTGAGGATTTGGGAGAAACGGACAAATGCAACATTGCATGTCATTAAATACAGCATATCCAAAACACAAATAACGAGTTTCTTGGCCCAACAGATACAGACCCTGGAGCACGAAAAGAATATGTTAAACACCTGGATGAGGGAAAGAGAAGACTGCCTCCAAAACATACTTACTTTATTTCAAAGTCAAAAGTATTCAACACTTAATTCATACATTCATACTGCATCCCAGAGAAACGTCCCACCCGCGCCCATGCATGTTACAAGTTTTGAGAGCATTTTATAACTGCACTTTAATCCGTCTGCAGCGAATGACTTCTGGTAAAGCGCTAGCAGTTAATAACACTTTTTGTAGGAAAAAAAAAAAATTAATACAAGAACCACAATACCTCCACTCCCAAGAAAGCGGAGGAGGGCCCATTACTCTGTCTCCAGGGACTCCCAGAATCCCGTACGCCCCGATATAAGGAAAGTCATCCAGGCAACACACGTGTCGCTCCCGACTGGAGGTTGGAAATCGCACATGGGACCTGCCCATCAGCGGGGACCCAGACACAAGTCAGAGGTGTCCGCAGGGAATGCAGCGTGGTTCCTGACAGCTTTGGGCCCCAGGGCCAGCGACCCCCGCCTGAGCCCGACTCAGGCCAGCACCCTCCTCGGATTTCGACCCGGCCTGCCCCCGGAGCTCACATCCCCGCAAACGGCAGTCCTACCTGAGCTCTGCCCCCAGCTACAGGGCTGAGGGGGCAGGCGGGAGGAGGCGTGGCCTTCCAGTTCGCCAGTCGAACTCCCTCGTGCGGTTGTTATGACTTTCCCTCTCGGGATCCGCGCCCCGAACAAGTTCGAGTTGCACTTCCGGGGTCTGCAGGAGACTGACACGTCATTACGCACGCGACGGCAGCGGCGGCGACAACCCGGAAATAGGCGGGGCGCGGGACCCAGGTAGGTTCCTGTGGTACTAAGTGGCATGGAGAAAGAGGCCCACGTGAATTAAGTAGTCCTCTTACGCACTGGCGGACTCTGCTCGCCCTTCTTTATGAAGTCTGCCTGGGTAGCGGTAGAGGACGAGTCCACCTTAAAGCCTCATTCTCCCCGCGGAATTTTAACCATTCTGAGGATGTCCTCACAGCCAATTCCCCATTCCCCCACTCACAGTGTGTCAGACTTTACCATGTCCATTCAATTCCAGAAAAACCGGGAGGTCTAGATTTGAAAGATTAAATTTACTTTTGAATTATAACATGTAAAATAGGAAGTTAATACTAGCATCCTAATGACAAAAGTTTTCTCATCATGCTTAACGCAGATGGGACTCTTACGGATATTAATATTTTTTCCAGAAACAGGTTTGAAAGGTATTTCAAGGATAAATCTGGGGAGAGGGATGGTAGCAACTGATATTTAATTTTTAGATAGTACTCTCAGCGCATTTATTTAGTCCAAAACTGTTAATGAATTAGGCTAAACTAGACGCTGGGGAAACAAAGCTGAGTTAGACATTCTCTCCTCTGAGACAGCTAAAGAGAAGGAAAGTCTGGTGGCTGGCAAGTAAACCAACAGTTATGTTCTTCAAAGAGGAGATCCCAGACTCTCTAAAGTATACTTCACTCCCACACTGTTTGTACTTCTTAATCTCCACTCCTTTCTTGTTTCCTTCATAAAAGTAGAATGCTATTCATTTATTTATTTGCAAATGTACCCTGCCCCCCTAAAATGTAAAGTCATTGATGGTAGTGACCTTACCTTGTCTTTTTAATGAATCTCGGGCATTGCAAGACTGTTAGGGCTTCATTTCGGGAAAGAACTAGAATGGTTTGTAGAGTGACACTTTATACTGAAGAGGAAGGCAACAGCCAGATTCTGAAAAGCTTTATATGTCATCCTGAGTAATTTGAATTTCTGCTGCAGACAATTGGAGAAACTGAAGGACTGTTGAACAGAGGAGGGAAACATTTTTATTTTGGTAAACTTTTGCAACAGTGACAAATTATATTAAAAAGATAAGGCTGCCAAAAATGTATAATCCCAGTTTAACCATGAGAAAAACATCAGACAAAATACCTAACCAGTACTACTCCAAACAGTTAAAGTCATGAAAAACAAGGAAAGTCTGAGAAACTGTCTGAGCCAAGAGGAGCCTAAAGAGACCAACTTTAATGTGGGATCCTGAAACAGAAATAGAACATAAGTGGGAAAACTAATGAAAATTGAATAAAAAGAGAATATACCAATCTTTACATAAAACATGGAGATTGGTCAAGAGATGAGTAACAGGACCTTTCAATGTTTCCAGGATAGAGGCCCACTCAAGGGTTAGGGGAAGGTACCTTGTTCAATAGTAAACTATTGAACAAATATAAGGGTGCTTCAGCCTACAATTCCAGCTGTACTTACATGGGAATGAATGAGCCTTCAGATTGTTCCTATCATACAGTCTTTCAGCTGGGGTCCCAAATTTCGTAAAGCAAAGACAAACCATCCCCACTGTGCCCAGTTCTGAATTCCTGACCCACAGAAACAATTAGAGGGAACGAAAATGATTCTTGTTACTTTAAGCCAGTAAATTTTGGAGTTATTTTTCAGCAAAAGAAACTAATCCGCTGTATGACAACAGCCAGTGAGTAAATATCCTTTCAAGTCCAATCCTGCCTAAGATGTCAAAATCAAGAATGAGGAGGTTATGTGCTAAAACAGAGTGAGTCCTTTTCTCTCCTTACTCTACCCTAAGTGGTAAACTCCTGCCTCAGCTGACCACAAAAAATATCTTCTGGATATCTGTGAGGAGAAAGGAGGGAAAGCAACAAAAATTGCGTGTGGGCTTAGATGTTTTGTTAGAATTACAAGAGCCCATGTGTAGCGTAGCAGAAACCATTACAATGATGACTACACGGTATAAGTACAAAAATTTCCCCTCATTGTAACCATAGTCATCTAAACTGTACAAGTTAGTTTATTTATAGTTTTAATTTATACATCTCTAGGGAAGCCAGAAACTTCAGTTTCTCTCCCCACCTCTCTTCTCTTGCACTTTAAAATGCTACTAAGACAAGGAAAAAGGAAAGGAAATTTGTTCCCTCCTGGCTAACAGCTGGTCCATCTTTGATCACTAGGATGATCAAAGAAATGTTCCTATACCATATTTGGCATATCCTCCTCCTATTCCAGACCACTTCCTTCGGAATCTATCTTTTTATCAATCTACTCCGACCCTTCACATCAAATAATTTCAGTGACATACAGCAGACGGACACCTCCAAAAATACTATCAAGACTACATGTTGTTCATTTAAGTTAAAAATAAAATGTAAACCTACTTATCATGACTAGGGCTCAGTGCCAACATTTTGGCAGTTCAAGAATATCCATTAAGGAAAATATTCTTAATTAGATGCTAAGGGCAAAGCTGTGTCCAAATTAACCAACTCTATTAGAGCGAGGTCTGGATGCTGACTTAAATTTGGAGAATCAAGTAACATTCCTGCCCTTGCCCAAGCCCAAGCAGGTATGTGCTGTGGTTTGAATGTGTTCTCTAAAAATTCATGTGTTGGAAATGTAATTGCCATTGTAATAATATTAAGAGGTGAAGCCTTAAAGAGGTGATTTAGACCATAGGGGCTATGCCCTCATGAAGGGTTGAATGCCATTACTGTGGGAGTGGATTACTTATCATGGGAGTAGGATCCTGATAAAAGGATATATTTGGCCCCCATTTTCTCTCTGTCTTGTGCACTGTCACTACTTTGTCTCAGCCTCTCTCCTCATGTGATGCTTTCTGCCACAAAATGACCTTCACCAGATGCAGCCTCTGGATCTTGGACTTCCGCAGTCCCCAGAACTGTAAGTCAAATGAATTTCTTTTGTTTATAAATTACCCAGTCTGTGGTATTCTTACAGCAGCAGAAAATGGACTAAGACAGTATGTGTGAAGTGTGGCATAGTAATTACAACAAGTTCTGCCTTCTAGATTCAGTTTATATTCAAAGCCCAAAAAGTAGAATCATATAACCAACTAATTTCTAATGACCCTTCCAATAAAATGATTATTACTTGAAATCAACCCCCTATCACTTGTGTTTTCCATCTAGAAGCTAGGAAAAAAAAGCTGAGTTAGACTCAAGAACACACTTTTCATTATGCCTGGAATTTTTTTTTTAATGAGAAAAGATAACATATCAATGTTCAAAACATACTTTAAGAGAATTTCAAACAAAAAACATAAAGCAGCCTCTAGTTTGTGATGGAGACAATTTGTAGGTTGATATATTTACCTAGAGTTAGACAACCTGTGAGGTTTGAGGGCACAGTCTCCAAGGCGTCCCTCATTTCTGACACCAACTGCAAGTTTGGAGGGTTCCCAGAAACACCCTCAAGTTTGAAATTTTGCTAGAAGGTCTCACAGAACTCACTGAAAGTTGTTATCTTTACAGTTACCATTTATCACAAGGAAAGAATACAGACTGATATCAGCCAAGGGAAGAAGCACGTAAGGCGGTGTCCAGGAGGGTACCAAACACATCACTTTTGCTGTACTCTCCCATTATTTGCTGTACTCTCCCAGTGGAGTCAAGACATGTTACTCTCCCAAAATCCACGCTTGACAATATGCAATGTAGAATTCCAGTAACCCTTTTCCTGTTTGCCCCAAGAATATTTGCGAGTGGCACTTGCAGCTGCAGCATTTACCTTGAGATTGCTTTGCTGATATGGTTTGGTGTGTCCCCACCCAAATCTCATGTTGAATTCCCATGTGTTGTGGGAAGGACCCAGTGGGAGTTAATTGAATCATGGGGGCAGGTCTTTCCCTGCTGTTCTTGTAATAGTGAATACATCTCACGAGATCAGATAGTTTTAAAAAGGGAAGTTTCCCTGCAGAAGTTCTCTCCTCTTGTCTGCTGCCATGTGAGATGTACCTTTCAACTTCCACCATGATTGTGAGGCCTCCCCAGCCATGTGGAACTGTAAGTCCATTAAACCTCTTTCTTTTGTAAATTGCCCAGTCTTGAGTATGTTGGATCTGTTTGGGTCTGAAGAAGACAGGAAAATGTGGGAAACTTTGGAACTCCCTAGAGACTTATTGAATAGCTTTGACCAAAATACTGATAATGATATAAACAATGAAATCCAGGCTGAGGTGGTCTCAGATGGAGATGAGGAACTTGTTGGGAACTGGAGCAAAGGTGACTCTTGTTATGTTTTAGCAAAGAGAATGGTAGCATTTTGCCCCTGCCCTAGAGAATTGTGGAACTTTGAACTTGAGAGACATGATTTAGTGTAGCTGGCAGAAGAAATTTCTAAGCAGCAAAGCATTCAAGAGGTGACTTGGATGCTGTTAAAAGCATTCAGTTTAAAAGGGAAACAGAGTATAAAAGTTTGGAAAACTGCAGCCTGACAATGTAGAAAAGAAAATCCCATTTTTTGAGGAGAAATTCAAACTGGCTGCAGAAATTTGCATAAGTAATGAGAAGCCGAATGTTAATCACCAAGACAGTGGGGAAAATGTCTCCAGGCCATGTCACAGACCTCTGTGGCAGCCTCTCCCACTACAGACCCAGAGGTTTAGGAGGAAAAAATGATTTCATGGGTGGGGCCCAGGGTCCCTCTGCTGTGTGCAGTCTAGGGACTTGGTGCCCTGCATCCCAGCCACTCCAGCCATAGCTAAAAAGGGTCAAGCTAAAAAGCATGGGCTTTTGCTTCAGAGGGTAGAAGCCCCAGGCCTTGGAAGCTTCCACAGGATTTTGAGCCTATGGGTGCACAGATATCAAGAATTGAGGTTTGGGAACCTCCACCTGGATTTCAGAGGATGTATGGAAACACCTGGATGCCCAGGCAAAAGTTTGCTACAGGGGTGGGGCCCTCTGGGAGAACCTCTGCTAGGGCAGTGTCAAAGGGAAGTGTGGGGTCAGAGCCCCCACACAGAGTCACTACTGGAGCACTGCCGAGTGGAGCTTTGAGAAGAGGGCCACTGTCTTCCAGACTCCAGAATGGTAGATCCACCAACAGCTTGTACCATGTGCCTGGAAAAACTGCAAACACTCAATGCCAGTACATGAAAGCAGCCAGGAGGGAGACTGTACCCTCCAGAGCCACAGGGACAGAACTGCCCAAGACCATGGGAACCCACCTCTTGCATCATTGTAATCTGAATGTGAGATATGGAGTCAAAGGAGATAATTTTGGAGCTTTTAAGGTTTGACTAACTGCTAGATTTTGGACTTGCATGGGCCTTGTAACCCCTTGGTTTTGGCCAATTTCTCCCATTTGGAATGGCTGTATTTACGCAATGGCTGTACCCCAGTTGTATGTAGGAAAAACTAACTTGCTTTTAAGTTTACAGGCTCATAAACTGAAGGCACTTGCCTTGTCTTGGATGAGACTTTGGACTGTGGACTTTTGAGTTAATGCTAAACTTAGTTAAAACTTTGGGGGACTGTTGGCTTGGTTTTGAAATAGGAGGACATGAGATTTGGGAGGGGGCCAGGGGCAGAATGATATGGTTTGGCTGTGCCCACACCCACATCTCATCTTGAATTCCCATGTGTTATGGGAGGGACCCAGTGGGAGGTAATAGAATCATGAGGGCAGGTCTTTCCCTGCTGTTAGTTACTGCGATAGTGAATAGGTCTCATGAGATCTGATGGTTTTAAAAAGAAGAGTTTCCCTGCACAAGTTCTCTTCTTTTGTCTGCTGCCATGTGAGATGTGCCTTTCACCTTCCACTATGATTGTGAGGCCTCCCCAACCATGTGGAACTGTAAGTCCATTAAACCTCTTTCTTTTGTAAATCGCCCAGTCTTTGGTATGTCTTTATCAGCAGCATGAAAATGGACTAATGCATTTGCCATGAAATATCTTGCTTTTATTATTATTTTCATGTCACTCTAGTATATCAACTTTTGAAACAAAAGACATTCTATTTATAGTATTCGGATTTTAGTAGTGGCATTTCCATTTGCAAATATAGTAATTCTCTATTGCTGAAAATGTCAAATCCTAGAAAACGTAGCATTTCTACACATGATGTTAACATCATTCTCAAACAGTTGTTGGCTGAAGATTCAATTGATGAATCCGATTTTTCTGAAAGAGACGATTCTGATGATTCAGACTATTCTGATGTTAGTTCCATTTAGAAATAACTCCAAGAACAGTTTTCATATTTAATTTTTCACATAGAAAATCAGTCAGATTTGCTTCAGCCTCAAAGAGCATGTTTATGTAAAATTAAATGAGCACTGGCAGTGAGCTGCACTTATTTTTCTAAATGGGAATAGTCAGGGAAGCTCACCAGAGCTTCAACATTCAGAATTTTTGAGGGGCTCCATTATGGAGGCATCACTGATCCATTGCCCATATGGAACCCAGTCTCCAGGTCAGATGATACATGACCCAAAGCCTCTAAGTCATGTGGTTGGTCTTTCTAGCATGGGTAGCCTCTACAGTAAAACTGTTGGACATAGGCAGTTTTCCTAAACAAAGACACTTTTATCAGATGTGATAGGTTATTTCCCAGAATCTGAGGCCACAGGCCAGAACTCTCTTTAGGAAAGGCCAAATTCTTTACTATACAATATTTCACATTTCACATTATATTTTCTATATAAGTTTTATTTGGATGAGAGATGGTAGGCAAAGGAAAAGACAAATGATAATTAAGTCTCTGTCATACTACTCAAATCATCAGGAATAGGTGATGAGTTTTAAGTAGTACAGATACCAGTTTTCTTCAGTTTAGCCCTATAGAACCTTTCCATTTTCTACTTAGTGTCTTTCCTTTAAATTTCTTCTCACCATTCCTTTATGGAAAGAGAGAATAAAAATAGTGTGAGCTTTCTTGTGAGCTCTGTAAAGATAAAACAACAAAGAGGAAATATGTAAAGGATAGGCTCTGTGACCGTGATCTTTTTCTAATCTCTTGAATAGTAATTGGATAGGCTGGAAACAGCTGTAGAAAGCTGTAGCTGCATCCCTAACAGAGATTTGTTTCTAAACTGAGCCTTTATGATAAAAATCCCTAATGATAAAAAATAACTATGAAAATCCCCTAAATGGCTCACAAAGTCAGAATACATAAAGTTACGCTTATACTCTAGATCTTTAGTTCTTATGCACACTTGAATGTGAGACTTCTGAACTAATTTAAATGTTAGAGCTAAAGAAGAGTTTGTGTGCAGATATCTGAGAATTTAAACAATTCTGATAAATCCAGTGGGCAACTCAGTCTTTATTGTAACCATTCAGCAGCATTTAACACAATTTAACATCCTCCTTCTTAAAACTTGAAACACTTTCTTCATTTGATATTTGTGAAATTACAGAGTTCTTTGATTTTCCTTTGCTGGATTCTTCCTGATGTCTAGATGTTAATGTGCCTGAGATGTGTTCCCTTCTTTATCTGCCTTTATTCCTGAGGTTATCCAGTCCACTCCCTTCACTGTTATATGGCATCACAACGCTGATGGCTTCCAAATATCCATATCCAGCCCTGATTTCTTTGATTTTCATATTCATATATCTGACTTCTTATTCAACATATCTATTAAAATATTCAACATGCATTTCAGACTTATTTTCTACCTCCAAAAGCTACTCCTATTGCATACCTCTTCATCTCACTAAATGGCACATGGATTCTTACAGTTGTTCAGGTTGTCCTTTGATTCTTTATCTCTCACATTTTACACACAATTCCTCAGGAAACTCTGTTGCCTCTCTCTTCAAAAGGTAACCTAAATCTATCCAATTCTCAGCATCTCTACTACAACCATTCTAGTCCACAATAGATGCTGTAATTGGTTGTTCTACATGCTTCTGTTTTTGCCTTCCTACAATCTAGTCTCCAGTTGGCAGCTGTAGAAATCTTCTAAAAATTTGTGCCAGAACTTGTTGCTTCCCTGAACAAAATCTTTAATAAGTTTCCTTACTCAAATAGAATAAAATCCAAAACCATTTCTATAAGTCTATAAAGTCCTGCATGATCTGGCCCTTTGCTACCTCATGCCTCCACTGAGTCAGCAGATGGTAAAAGACTGTTTTGAAAGAATGGAGAAAGCACTTGGCCAATAACCTTGGAGTTTGGTAAATGGCAGTCTCAAAGTCAAGTACCTGGCTCTTTCCTAAAAGTATTTAAAGACAAGAGACTGACTGAGGATACCTTTGATGACAGAGTAAGGAGATAAGAACTGTCATGTTTTCCCAACAGCTAGTGGACATGATCATACATGGATGGGTATATTCATTTTCTAGGCCTGCCATAACAAAGTATTAAAAACTGAGTGACTTACACAACAGAAATTCATTTTTTCATAGTTCTGAAGACCAGAAATCCAAGATCAAGGTCATGGCAGGGCTGGTTCCTTCTGAGGACTGTGAGAGAGAATCTGTTCCATGCCTTTCTCCTACCGTCTGGTAGTTTGCTGGCCATCTTTGCTGTTCTTTGGATTGTAGATTCATCACCCAGATTTCTGCCTTTATCTTCACTTGGCACTTTCCCTGTGTGCTTGTCTCTACATCAAAAGTTTTCCCTTTTATAGGAACACAAGTCATATTGGATTCAGTCTCACCTTAATGACGTTATTTTAACTTGATTACCTCTGTAATGACATTAGTTCCAAATAAGGTCACATTCGGAGGTAGTGGGGATTAGGAAAGACTTCACTGTATCTTTTGTGGAAGATAAAATTAAACCCACAACACTGAAGTACAATTATTTTTGAAAAAGAAGAGAATCAAATCTAATAGAAAGAAAGGAGAAGCAAACCAGCCAGCAGAATGAGGTTGTGTGAAGTACGCCACCAGAAGAGGAGATCCATGGGAATTGTGAGATGCTGACTGGGACATTCATCCCACGTACCAGGGAATATCAGTGTTTGAGTTCCTGCATTTTGGATGAATCTCCAAAATTATACTAAAGTGCCTAATGGCAGCACCAGTATTTGGGCATTTGCTACAGAGAGGACAACAATTCCAATTTATAATAGCCTTTTTCTCCCATCTCTGAGCCGACCCCGAAGGACCACACAGTAATAGGATGAGTGTAGGACCAGGGGAAGTAAAAGGTAGAGGAACTGAGACAAAACAGATCATGGGCCAGGCCCAGTGGCTTACACCTGTTATCCCAGCACTTTGGGAGGCCAAGGTAGAAGCATCGCTTGAGCCCAGGAGTTCAAGATCAGCCTGGGCAACATAGGGAGATACAGTGTCTACAAAAATAAAAAGAATAATTAGCTGGATATGGTGGCACATGCCTGTATATGGTGGCACAGGCCTGTGGTCCCAGCTACTTCAGAGGCTGAGGTGGGAGGATCGTTTGGACCCTGGAAGACAAGGCTGCAGTGAGCCCTGATTGTGCCACTGCACCCCAGCCTGGGCAACAGAGGGAAACCCTATCTCAATAAAAGAAAAGACAAGAGAGATGATGTCCCCTTCTTTCCAGCATACTTGTGGGTCAGACCTATGCTGGAAAAGGGACACTTCAAAGTAATGGAAAGTTTCCAATCCAGCTCATGTAAAGAGCCTGGAGCTTGGATGTGTGTCATGCTCATCTTCACAAGAAAAAGCTGAGCAAACTGAAAATCAACAAGTATTCTTAGATCTGTAAGAGAATTAATGTCACAAGGCAAACTACTGCCCTCTAAACTAGACAGACCAGTAGTGTATTAGACCATTCTTGCATTGCTATAAAGAAATACTTGAGACTGGGTAATTTATAAAGAAAAGAGGGTTAATCAGCTCACGGTTATGCAGGCTTTACAGGAAGCATAGTGCTAGCATCTGGTTGACTTCTAGAGAGGTTTCAGGAAGCTTACAATCATGGCAGATGGTGAAATGGGGAGCAGGCACATCACATGGCAAAAGCAGGAGCAATAGAGAGAGGTGATGGAAGGTGATACACACTGTTAAATGACCAGATGTCATGAGAACTCACTATCACAAGGACAGCACCAAGCCATGAAGGACCTGCCCCCATGATCCAAACATACCCCACGAAGTCCTACCCCCAGGATTGCAGATTATAATTCAACATGAGATAAGGGCAGGGGCAAATATCCAAACTATGTCATTCTGCCCCTGGTCCCTCCCAGATCTCATGTGCTTCTTACTTAGCAGAATACAATCATGCCTTCCCAACAGTGCCCCCAAAATCTTATTTAAACATTAACTCAAAAGTCTCAAGTCTTAGCGGGCACGGTGGCTTATGCCTATAATCCCAGTATTTTGAGAGGCCAAGGCAGGTGTATCACTTAAGGTCAGGAGTTCAAGACAAGCCTGGCCAACATGGTGAAAACCCATCTCTACTAAAAATACAAAAATTAGCTGAGTATGGTGGTGTATGCCGTGATCCCAGGTACTTGGAAGGCTAAGGCAGGAGAATCACTTGAAGCCTAGAAACAGGTTACAGTGAGCCGAGATCATGCCACTGAACTCCAGCTACCCCACGCCCCCACAAAAAAGTCTCCAGTCTCATCTGAGACAATTCCCTCCCACCTATGAGCCTGTTAAATAAAAAGCAAGTGAGTTACTTCCAAGATATAATCGAGGTATTGGGTAATATTCCTACTCCAAAAGGGAGAAATCAGCCCAAAGAAAGGGGCTATAGGCCACATGCAAGTTCAAACCCAGCAGGCAGTCATTAAATCTTAAAGTTCCAAAATAGTCTTCTTTAACTCCATGTCCTGCATCTTGGGCAGCTCCTCTCCTGTGGCTTTGCAGGGTTCAGTCCCCAGGGCTGCTCTTATGGTTTGGAGTTGAATGCCTGCAGCTTATCCAAGTGCAAGGTGCAAGCTAACAGTGGATCTACCATTCTGGGGTCTGGAAGAGGGTGACCCCCTTTCTCATGGCTTTATTAGTCAGTCTCTGCTTAGGAACTCTGTGTGGAAGCTCCAACCCCACATTACTCGTTGGCACTGCCCTAGTAGAGGTTCCCTGTGAGGGCTCTGCTCCTGAAGTAGGCTTCTGCCTGGGCACCCAGGCTTTCTCTTACATCTGAAATGTAGGTGGAAGCTGCCAAGTGTTCTTCACTGTTGCATTCTGTGCACCTATAAGCTTAACATCACATGGAAGACAGCAAGGATTATGGCTTGCATTCTCCAAAGTGGCAGCCAGAGCTGTACCTAGGCCCTTTTGAGCTGAGACTGGAGCAGGCGTGGCTGGGATGCAGGGAATGGTGTCCCAAGGCTGTGCAGGGCAGCAGGGTCCTGGCCCTGGCCCATGAAACCATTAGGTTCTCATAGGCCTCAGGGCCTGTGATAAATGGGGCTGCCAGGAAGGTCTCTGAAATGCCTTCAAGGCCTTTTCTCCATTGTCTTTGATATTAGCACTTGGCTTCCTTTTAATAATACAAATATATATCTAGCAAATTGTTGCTCAACAGCCTGCTTGAATTCCTCTCCTAAGAAAGCTTTTTCTTTCTCTGCCACATGGCGAGCCTGCAAATTTTTCAAAATCTTATGCTCTGCTTTTCTTTTAAAATATAAGTTCCAACTTATTTCTTTGCTTTCACATCTGAGCTAGACTATTAAAAGCAGCCACACCACTTCTTGAACACTTTGCTACTTAGAAATTTCTTCTGCCAGATACCTTAAATTATCACTCTTTAGTTCAAACCTCCACTGATCCTTAGGGTGTGAACACAACGCATCCAAGCTCTTTGCTAAGTTATAACACATGTGACCTTTGCTGCAGTTCCTGATAAGTTCCTCATTTCCATCTGAGACCTCGCTAGCCTGGACTTCACTGTCCATATCACTGTCAGCATTTTGGTCACAACCATTTAACTGGTCTCTAAAAAGTGTTAAACTTTCTATCTTTCTGTCTTCTTTGAGCCTTCCAAATTCTTCCAACCTCTGCTTATTACCCAGTTCCAAAGTTGCTACCACATTTCAGGTATCTTTATGACAATTCCCTGGACTCCTCAGTACCCATTTTCTGTATTAGAGCATTCTTGCATTGCTATAAAGAAATAACTGAGACTGGGTAATTTATTTTTTTAAAAAAAAGAGAGGTTTAATTGGTTCATGGTTCTGCAGGCTTTATAGGAAGCATGGTGCCAGCATCTGCTCAGCTTTGAGGGAGGCTTCAGGAAGCTTACAATCATGGTAGAAGGCAAAGAGGGAGCAGGCATATCACTTGGCAAAAGCAGCAGCAAGCAAGGGGTGGGGGAGAGGCCACATAGTTTTAAATGACCAGATCTCACAAGAACTTACATCACAAAGACAGCACTAAGCCATGAGGGATCCACCCCCATGATCCAAACTGGTTCCAACAGGACCCACCTCCAGCATTGGGAATTACAACTCAACATGAAACTTGGGTGGGGACAAATATTCAAACTACATCAGGTAGATACAGAGAACTACAACTTACTAGAAGCAAAAGCCAGGATATTGAGCGAATATCTGTAGGGACACTTTAAAATGTAATTGACAAATTACTGGAGGCTCACAGTGGACTAGGTTCAGAGTTAAAAACTCTAAGCCATCTAGTATTTGTGAGTTTTCTCTCTAAGCACCCTACTAGATTCTCACTATAAGGATCAGAGAATAGTCTCTGATGGTGGGAAGGAAAAATAACTATTTAAAAATATACCCAGAGCTCTCTGTTTTTCTTGACAAGGTATGCTTTTAAGGGAAATTATTTTATCAGAGCCTGATTGGGGGCTTATCAGAGGCTTCCCAACATAGAAGAACGGAAATACTCAATTCCAGCTCTTTCTAACCTTCAAAGTAGGATGGGTGGCGGGGGTGGCATGGACAACATGCAAGGACAGAAGGCAATTGTCTGCCCTTGAAGAAGCAGAGGGATGGAAACTAAGAAATCATAAAAAAGACGTTCTAGAGATTAAAAAAAAAAAAACTAACAGAAATGAAGAATGTTTTTGATAGGCTCATAAGTAGACTGGACACTACCAAGAGAATAATCTCTGAGTTTGAAGTTATGTCAATAGAAACTTCTGAAACTCAAATGCAAAGAGAAAAAATAAGTAAAAAGATGGAACAGAATATTGAAGAATTGTGGGACAATTATTAATACATCAAGTGTGGCTGGGCACTGTAGCTCACACCTATAATCACAGCACTTTGGGAGACCAAGGCAGGCACTTGAACCCCGGAGATGGAAGTTGCAGTGAGCTGAGATCGCACCATTGCACTCTAGTCCAGGCAATAGTGCAAGACTCCGACTCAAAAAAATACGAAAAAAGTGTAATCTATGCATAATAGGAATACCAAAAGGAGAAGAAACTGAAACAGTAACAGAGAAACTATTTGAAGTAATAATGGCTGAGAATTTTCCAAAATTAATGACAGATACAAACCTACAAATTCAGGAATCGCAGAGCACATCAAACAGGATAAATACCAAAAAATGTAGACATGGGCATATCATATTCAAAGTTCAGGAAATCAAAGACAAAAATATTTTTGAAAGAAGCCAGAGGAAGGAAACTCACCTTACTTATAGAGGAAAAAGCATAAGAATTACATTGAATTTATCTTCAGAAACCATGCAAGAAGATGGCACAGTGAAATATTTAAAGTTTTAAAAGAAAAATCTACGAACCTAGAGTTCCGTATCCAGTGAAGTTATCCTTTAAAAGTGGAGAAATAAAGACATTCTCAGACAAAAATTAATTGAGGAAATTTGTCACCAAAAGACCTACCTTGCAAGAAATGTTAAAAGAAGTTTTTCAGAGAAATGGAAAGACACAAGTCAGAAATTCAGATCTACGTGGAAAAAGGAAGGGAGTTAGAGAAGAACAAATCAAGAAAAAGTAAAATCTTTTATTTTTCTTTTCTTAATCTAACAGATAACAGTCTATTCAAAATAATAATACTGGCAACAATGTATTTAGATTATAGCTTATTGTTAAGTAAAGTGAATCACAGCAATGTTATAAGTTATGGGAGGGGGGAATTTGAAATACTGTTATAAGGTATTTACACTACCTATGAAACAATATGGTTTTATTTAAAAGTGGACTTGGATTAATTGTGAATGTATATTGCAAATTTTAGGGCCACCACTATAAAAAGTTAAAAAAAAAGAAGCCTAATTTTCATGCTAAGAGAGAGTTGAAACTGGAATGATATAAAATTCTCATTTAAATTATAGAAGGCATAAAAGAGTAGAAGACAAAGAAAGAGACATAGGGAAGGAGAGGGAAGGAAAAAGCAGAGAGGGAGGATGGAAGGGAGAGAGAAAAGAAAAGAAAGAAAGGAAAGAAGAAAGGAATGGACCAACGTAGGTAATGACTAGAAAACAGTTAACACGATTTAGATCATTTTAAACTTTTAAATAACTGAAAATGAAACATTCTAAGACAGCCTAACGTGACCACGAAAGCATTAATGCATACCTAGGGTTTAATTCTGGGATAGGGAATAAGATCTGACAAAGCAAGTTTGGAGTGTCCTTGTAGCAAATTAGGCTTTCTATATAGCTAGTCCCCCATTCAAGTGCTGCATATTCAATATATGAGTTACATCCAAATATATATATTAGAGAAACTAAAATTCAAAACATTACATGAAATAATTATGTAAACATCATGTTTTCAAGATTGGAATGGTATTTTTATACGATTGGATAATTGGAATATCAAGACAGTAGTTTTTCAGTTCCTTCTGGGTACCTCTTTTCTTCCGATATTATTCATGTGTCCCTTCATTGTGTGTCGCAAGTCTGAGCTTACCTATTCCTAGGTCTCTACAAATTTCCATAATTACAAAATTACCCTTACTCTTATTAATTCTAATCCCCTTGTAAACTTTAATATCTGTATTTTTGACGAACTAATTATTCCAAAATATCCTCAGAAACTTATTCCACCTCCCAGTATTTATTGCAATAATATATTAGATGTTGAATATGGTCAAATAGCTTTTAAGATACCATGTTCTTATAATGAGCCTTCTTCTTAAACACACACACCCCACACTACATTGCTGTAATAAATCAGCAGTAAATAGAACTACTTGATGGGTCCTAAGAGTCCTTCTATCTAATCCCTGAATGTCAGGGTAGTCTTGGAGACCCTCTACACCGTTACTCATTCTCAAGAGAAAAGACAAAGAGTGAAGACTGACCACAAGGTAATCCAAAGTTCGTATCATCAGACAGGACTTTAAAGAGTTATTACAACTATGCTCAGTGACTTAAAGAAAAGTATGTTCATACTGGATAAAAATAGAGTAAATCTCAGCAGAGACATAAAAACTATAATTAAAAAAACAAATGGAAATTCTGTTAAAATATCTGAAATTGAAAAAAATCCACTGGATGGGATTAACAGCAGAGTGGAGATTGCAGAGGAAAGAATAAGTGAGCTTAGGGATAAATCAAAAAATATTATACCTATGCACATCATAGTCAAACTTCCCAGAAGCAACAATAAAGAGAAAATCTTGAAAGCAGCCAGAATAAAATGACACATTCACATAGAGGAACAGTGACACAAATGATCACTATCTTTCCAGAATCGGTGAAGGCCAGAAGAGAGTGGACCATCTTTAAAGTGCTGAAAAAAAGGCAGTCTATCCAGACTTCTGTGTCTGATAAAATATCCTTCAAGAATAAGGAAATAAACATTTCCAGGTAAGAGAATAATTACAGAATTCATCATGAGCATATCTGTACTACAAGAAATTTTAATGAAAAAGCAAATAATATCTCATGGAAATTCAGAACTTTAGGAAGTAGGGGCATACAAAATTAAAAATATCTCAGTACATATTAAAGATTATTTTTCCTCTTAATTCTTTTAAAATACATACAACAGTTTAAAACAAAACATTGTCTGTTGAAGTTTATTATGTCTCTTGATAGAATGCATATGAAAGCTATATCATAAAATGCAGGGTAGGATGAGTAATAAATGGACCTATACAACCTATAAAATTTTTAGTATGTATGTTTTAATACCTAGAGCAAGCACTAAAAAAATGCAAAGACATATAGCTAAAAAGCCGATAGATAAACCAAATTCTATAAGAATGTTCTTAGCGGCCTTATTCATAATAACACCAAACTCTAAATAGCCCAGGTGTCCAACAAATAGGGCATAGATAAACAAATTTTGGTACCTTCCTGCAATAGAATACCACTTAGCAATAGAAAAAACAAATCAACAGAATGGGTGAATTTCAAAACATTATGCTGAATGAAGACTTACACAAAAAAGTACACATTGTATCATTTCATTTATATGAAGTTCTAGAACAGCCAAAACTAATTGATGGTGGAAAAGTAGAGCAAAAACACCAAGATTAGAGTGTGCCTAACATATTCAAGGAGCTTTGAGGAGGCCGGTGGAGCTGGAGCATAGAAAGCAGAAAAGAGTAGTGGAAAAGCTCATCATAGAGGAAAGAGGGATTGGTCAAAGAGAAGGACCAGATCTTGTGGGTCATTGTTAAGACTTTTTACTCTGAATGAAATGGGATCTTTTGTGGGGCTTTGAATAGAGGAGAGACATGATCTGATTACATTTTTCAGGGATCGTATAGCTGCTCCAAGAATGGACTGTAAGGGGTCAGTATAGGAAAAGGGAGACAATTAGGAGACTATTACATTTATCTGCATGAATGATGAAGATGGCTTGAATATATATAGAGCTCAGAATGGTGCCTTGTACTCAGTAAATTTTATCTGCTAATGTTATTTAAATTCCAAATAATCAGGTTAGTTTTTAGTCACTGAATGTTTAAAACAATTCAGATATTACATTTTTAATTTTCAAGAAATATTTATTTTATGATTCCTTATTTTCCATGCTGGAATGCTACTTTGTGTTTGCAATATTTTCACAAATTTATCTTTTCTTTTGTTTCCTGAATTATCTCTTTCTTCCAAAGTTGGTTATTCTCTTTAATGTTAAACTTTTCTTTCATTTTCTTAGTTTTCTGCAAGTGTCTGGTAATCCTAGGTTTTCTGCTCACATTTTTATAAAATGGGTATGTTGATTAGTTTATTCATACTTAGAATGCTTTTGCTTCTGATACTTTATTATAAAAATTTACAAGCTTACAGAAAGTTAAAAGAATAGTGCAGTGAACACATGTATCTCTATCACCTAGATGCTACTGCCAACATTTCGCGATATACTTGCTTTATCACTTACCCATCTATCTATTCATCCCTCTTTCTAGCCATTAATTTGTCTTTTTAAAAATACATTTCAAAGTAAGTCATGACTGGCTTTTCCTGTTGTTGTATAGGTGGAGGTGTGTTTTCTGAACAGGAGGAAAAACATGGGTCTTGGTCAGCAGATCAGGCTTTTCAGTAGTCACAATTCCCTTCAGGATATAGGCATGGAAAATAGACAGGCAAGCTGTGGTATCCCATGTCCAACAGAAGAATTTTATTTTTGGGAAGGACAGTGTCCCTCCTCGTGTACCTTTCCTCCTCTCATCTGCCTCCCGCCTTTATATCATTTTCAAAGGCATTGTGTAACCTCAAGGTAGTCTGCAACATTTCTCTCTTACATCATGTATTTGTAAAGAGGTTAAAATTTAGCAGTTTGTAATAGAACACCCCAAATAACAGCAGCTTAAACAAGATAGGAGTTATTTCTTATGAGCGTAAGTACTCCAGACTAGTTTTATGGCTCGACAATCATCAATGGCCCAGATTTCTACTTTTTTGTTGTTCTGTCAAACTTAGTATGTGCCATCAACATATGGCTCAGAGTGACTGCTCCAGCTCCAGCCGATAGGCTCACATTCCAGTCAGAAGGAAGAGGAAAATTTTCCTTTAAGAATTTCTCAGAAGTTGTTAACACCACTTTTGTTTACATCTTAGGGGTCACTTGCTTCACAATGGAGATAAATTCTGAGAAGTGCACAATTAGGTAATTTTGTCATTGTATGAACATCATATAGTTATGCAAACCTAGAGGGTATAGTCTACTACACACCTAGACTATGTGGTACAGCCTATTACTCATAGGCTACAAGCCTGCACAGCATGCGACTGTACTGAATACTATAGGCAATTGTAACACAATGGTATTTGTGTAACTAGAGACATCTAAACATAGAGAAAGTTCGGTAAAAATAAGGCATTATAATCTTACGGGACCATTGTTGTGTATGTATTTTGTTGGTCACTGAAATATCATTATGTGGTACATGACTATACTTAGATATACAATCACACTTAGCTACCATGCTACTAAGTACTGGGAATTGCGATTGATTCTGGGTGACCATGTGCTTCATAAAAACAATGAGAATGGATGTTGAGGGTACAATGCTGGCAACTGTCAGCAAACTCTGCTTTTCCTCCCTGCAGTCCTGGGTCTACTGGGGACCCAGTTCAACTGCAGTGACCCATTGACTTCATTCCTGTTGTTATTCTGAAGACTTCCTGGCACATCACCAGCTACCTGCATGAAGAAAAACCTTCTCAAGCCTTTTTTTCCCCCATTTGGCTTCAGTGATAACCAATTCAGCTTGTAGACATTATTACCTAAGGTAAAACATCTTTTGCTGCCGTTGCTTTTGGTGTTTTAGACATGAAGTCTTTGCCCATGCCTATGTCCTGAATGGTACTACTTAGATTTTCCTCCAGGGTTTTTATGGTATTAGGTCTAACATTTAAGTCTCTAATCCATCTTGAATTAATTTTCGTATAAGGAGTAAGGAAAGGATCCAGTTTCAGCTTTCTACTTATGGCTAGCCAATTTTCCCAGCACCATTTATTAAATAGAGAATCCTTTCCCCATTTCTTGTTTCTCTCAGGTTTGTCAAAGATCAGATGGCTGTAGATGTGTGGTATTATTTCTGAGGACTCTGTTCTGCTCCATTGGTCTATATCTCTGTTTTGGTACCAGTACCATGCTGTTTTGGTTACTGTAGCTTTGTAGTATAGTTTGAAGTCAGGTAGCATGATGCCTCCAGGTTTGTCCTTTTGACTTAGGATTGTCTTGGAGATGTGGGCTCTTTTTTGGTTCCATATGAACTTTAAAGCAGTTTTTTCCAATTCTGTGAAGAAACTCATTGGTAGCGAAGACTTGGAATCAACCCAAATGTCCATCAGTGACAGACTGGATTAAGAAAATGTGGCACATATACACCATGGAATACTATGCAGCCATAAAAAAGGATGAGTTTGTGTCCTTTGTAGGGACATGGATGCAGCTGGAAACCATCATTCTTAGCAAACTATCACAAGAACAGAAAACCAAACACTGCATGTTCTCACTCATAGGTGGGAACTGAACAATGAGATCACTTGGACTCGGGAAGGGGAACATCACACACCGGGGCCTATCATGGGGAGGGGGGAGGGGGGAGGGGGGAGGGATTGCATTGGGAGTTATACCTGATGTAAATGACGAGTTGATGGGTGCTGATGAGTTGATGGGTGCAGCACAGCAACATGGTACAAGTATACATATGTAACAAACCTGCACGTTATGCACATGTACCCTAGAACTTAAAGTATAATAATAATAATAAAAATAAATAAATAAAAAATAAAAAATAAAAATAAATAAAATAAAAAAAAATCTTGAGCCTATGTAATTCTTAGCTGTATCTGTGCTTCCTAGGCCAGAGCCAAACACAGGATACAATACAGCACAAATGAGTTGTGCAGTAACTTCATCTTTTAAAAAATTTCTTAAATTTATGGTATTTTGTTAGAGACAGGGTCTCACTGTGTCTCCCAGATTGGAGTTTAGTGGCACAATCATAGCTCACTGCAACTTCGCACTCCTGGGGTCAAGTGATCCTCTCACCTTGGCCTCCCAAAGTGCTGGAATTACAGGTGTGCACCACTACACCCAGGCACCAGTAACTTTATTTTTTTGTAACTGATGTCATCTTGTTCTGTAGAGCTCATTTCCACAGATGGCAGATTTTTTAAAAAATCCCTAACTTTATCAATTGAAGCTAATCTTTTCCAGTTTTAAATTATTGATTTCTGCCAAATGTTAACTCAATACAATGGCCAAACTTTTAATGAGGAATATGTATCACCTGACATTTGACCCTCTTCTACTTCTTGTTTCCTGAGGTAGTTATAGTTGTAGGGGAAACTTTAGTCATGGAGGTGGGACAAGAGGCCTCTGTCCATGTGCTGACCTCTTGGTTCCTGTTGGACTTCACTGAGATGACATTCATCGTGCTGGTTACTGGGAATCTTAGTAGGGTCTACTGAAATGTGGCTTGGTCAATCTCATCTGGTCTTTTGGTCATTGTCCTAGTATTCCTTAGTACTGTCTGGCAACACTGTCATTTGCCTCAAGATATGAGGTTAGTTTTGTGTATGATTCTTTTTTTAATGACAGTCCTGGGACCGAGAAACTGATAGAATACTTTAAATAATACATTGCAACTGTGTTCAAGGTGTGTTATTGGGTCTTTCTTTAACATTTTATTTTTATTTTTTATTTCAATAGGGTTTTGGGGAACAGGTGGTGTTTGGTTACATGAATAAGTTCTTTTGTTAATTATACTTTAAGTTCTAGGTTACATGTGTACAACGTGCAGGTTTGTTACATAGGTAAACATGTGCCATGTTGGTTTACTGCACCCAACAATTCATCATTTACCTTAGGCATTTCTCATAATGCTATCCCTCCCTCAGCCCCCAAGCCCCCAACAGGCCCTGGTGTGTGATGTTCACTGTCCTGTGTCCAAGCGTCCTCATTGTTCATTTCCCACCCATGAGTGAGAACATGCGGTATTTGGTTTTCTGTCCTTGTGATAGTTTGCTGAGAATGGTGGTTTCCAGCATGTCCCTGCAAAGGACATGAACTCATCCTTTTTTATGGCTGCATAGTATTCCATGGTGTATATGTGCCACATTTTTTAAATCCAGTCTATCACTGATGGACATTTGGGTTGGTTCCAAGTCTTTACTGTTGTGAATAGTGCCGCAATAAACATACGTGTGCATGTGTCTTTATAACTGCATGATTTATAATCCTTTGGGTATATACCCTGTAATGGGATTGCTGGGTCAAATGGTATTTCTAGTTCTAGATCCTTGAGGAATCGCCACACTGTCTTCCACAATGGTTGAACTAATTTACACTCCCACGAAAAGTGTAAAAGCATTCCTATTTCTCCACATCCTCTCCAGCATCTGTTGTTTCCTGACTTTTTAATTATTGCCATTCTGACTGGCATGAGATAGTATCTCATTGCGGTTTTGATTTGCATTTCTCTGGTGACCAGTGATGGTGAGCATTTTTTCATGTGTTTGTTGGCTGCATAAATGTCTTCTTTTGAGAAGTGTCTGTTCCTAAGTCTTTGCCCACTTTTTGATGGGGTCATTTGTTTTTTTCTTGTAAATTTGTTTAAGTTCTTTGTAGATTCTGAACATTAGCCCTTTGTCAGATGGGTAGATTGCAAAAATTTTCTCCCATTCTATAGGTTGCCTTTTCATTCTGATGGTACTTTCTTTTGCTGTGCAGAAGCTCTTTAGTTTAATTAGATCCCATTTTTCTATTTTGGCTTTTGTTGCCATTGCTTTTGGTGTTTTAGTCATGAAGTCCTTGCCTATGCTTATGTCCTGACTGGTACTGCCTAGGTTTTCTTCTAGGATTTTTATGGTTTTAGGTCTAACATTTAAGTTTCTAATCCATCTTGAATTAATTTTTGTATAAGGTGTAAGGAAGGGAACCAGTTCAGTTTTCTACATATGGCTAGCCAATTTTCCCAGCACCATTTATTAAATAGGGAATCCTTTCCCGATTTCTTGTTTTTGTCAGGTTTGTCAAAGATTAGATGATTTCTGGATGTGTGGTGTTATTTCTGAGGCCTCTGTTCTGTTTCATTGGTCTGTATATCTGTTTTGGTACCAGTACCATGCTGTTTTGGTTACTGTAGCCTTATAGTATAGTTTGAACTCTGGTAGCATGATGCATCCAGCTTTGTTCTTTTTGCTTAGGATTCACTTAGCAATGCAGGCTCTTTTTTGGTTCCATATGAAATTTAAACTAGTTTTTTCCAATTCTGTGAAGAAAGTCATTGGTAGCTTGATGGGGATGGCCTTGAATCTATAAATTACCTTGGGCAGTATGGCCATTTTCATGATATTAATTGTTCCTATCCATGAGCATGGAATGTTCTTCCATTTGTTTGTGTCCTCTTTTATTTTGTTGAGCAGTGGTTTGTAGTTCTCCTTGAAGAGGTCCTTCACATTCTTTGTAAGTTATATTCCCAGGTATTTTATTCTCTTTGTAGCAACTGTGAATGGGAGTTCACTCATGATTTGGCTCTCTGTTACTGATGTATAGGAATGCTTATGATTTTTGCACATTGATTTTGTATCCTGAGACTTTGCTGAAGTTGCTTATCAGCTTAAGAAGATTTTGGGTTGAGACAATGGAGTTTTCTAAATATACAATCATGTCATCAGCAAACAGGGAAAATTTGACTTCCTCTTTTCCTAATTTAATACCCTTTATTTCTTTCTCTTGCCTGATTGCCCTGACCAGAACTTCCAACACTATGTTGAATAGGAGTGGTGAGAGAGGGCATCCCTGTCTTGTGCCAGTTTTCAAAGGGAATGCTTCCAGTTTTTGCCCATCCAGTATGATATTGCCTGTGGGTTTGTCATAAACAGCTCTTATTATTTTGAGATATGTTCCATCAATACCTATTATATTAAGTGTTTTCAGCATGAAGTGCTGTTGAATTTTGTCGAAGGCCCTTTCTGCATCTATTGAGAGAAACATGCTTTTGTCATTGGTTTTGTTTATGTGATGGATTACATTTATTGATTTGCATATGTTGAACCAGTCTTGCATCCCTGAGATGAAGCCAACTTGATGACGGTGGATAAGCTTTTTGATGTGATTCTGGATTCGGTTTGCCAGTATTAATTATTGAGGATTTTTGCATGGACGTTCATCAGTGATATTGGTCTAAAATTCTTTTTTTGTTGTGTCTCTGCCAGGCTTTGGTATCAGGATGATGTTGGCCTCATAAAATGAGTTAGGGATGATTCCCTCTTTTTCTATTGATTGGAATAGTTTCAGAAGGAATGGTACCAGCTCCTCTTTGTACCTGTTGTAGAATTTGGCTGTGAATCCATCTGGTCCTGGACTTTTTTTGGTTGGTAGGCTATTATTGCCTCAATTTCAGAGCCTATTATTGGCCTATTCAGAGATTCAACTTTTTTCTGGTTTAGTCTTAGGAGGGTGTGTGTGTGTCCAGGAATTTATCCATTTCTTCTAGATTTTCTAGTTTATTTGTGTAGAGGTGTTTATAGTATTCTCTGATGGTAGTTTGTATTTCTGTGGGATCGGTGATGATATCTTCTTTATCAATTTTTATTGCGTCTATTTAATTCTTCTCTCTTTTCTTCTTTATTGTAGTCTTGCAAGCAGTGTATCAATTTTGTTGATCCTTTCAAAACAGCTCCTAGATTCATTGATTTTTTTGAAGGGTTTTTTTGTGTCTCTATCTCTTTCAGTTCTGCTCTGATCTTAGTTATTTCTTGCCTTCTGCTAGCTTTTGAATTTGTTTGCTCTTGCTTCTCTAGTTCTTTTAATTGTGATGTTCGGGTGTTGATTTTAGATCTTTCCTGCTTTCTCTTGTGGGTATTTAGTGCTATAAATTTCCCTCTACACACTGCTTTCAGTGTGTCCCAGAGATTCTGGTACGTTGTGTCTTTGTTCTCATTGGTTTCAAAGAACATCTTTATTTCTGCCTTAATTTCGTTATTTACCTAGTGGTCATTCAGGAGCAGGTTGTTCATTTTCCATGTAGTTGTGCAGTTTTTAGTGAGTTTCTTAATCCTGAGTTTTAATTTGATTGCACTATGGTCTGAGAGACAGTCTGTTGTGATTTCTGTTCTTTCACATTTGCTGAGGAGTGCTCTACTTCCAACTATGTGGTCAATTTTAGAATAAGTGTGATGTGGTGCTGAGAAGAATGCATATTCTGTTGATTTGGGGTGGAGAGTTCTGTAGATGTCTGTTAGGTCTGCTTGGTGCAGAGCTGAGTTCAGGTCCTGGTTATCCTTGTTAACCTTCTGTCTCATTGATCTGTCTAATATTGACAGTGTGGTGTTAAAGTATCCCATTATTATTGTGTGGGAGTCTAAGTCTCTTTATAGATCTCTAAGGACTTGTTTTATAAATATGGGTACTCCTGTATTGGATGCATATATATTTAGGATAGTTAGCTCTTCCCGTTGAATTGATCCCTTTACCATTATATAATAACCTTCTTTGTCTCTTTTGATCTTTGTTGGTTAAAAGTCTGTTTTATCAGAGACTAGGATTGAAACCCCTGCTTTTTTGTTTTGTTTGTTTGTTTGTTTGTTTGTTTGTTTGTTTTGGCTTGGTAGATCTTCCTCCATCCCTTTATTTTGAGCCTATGTGTGTCTCTGTACATGAGATGAGTCTCCTTAATACAGCACACTGATGGGTCTTGAGTCTATCCAATTTGCCAGTCTATGTCTTTTAATTGGACATTCAGTCCATTTACATTTAAGGTTAATATTGTTATGTGTGAATTTGATCATGTCATTTGATGTTAGCTGGTTATTTTGCCCATTAATTGATGCAGTTTCTTCCTAGCATCGAAGGTCTTTGCAATTTGGCATGTTTTTGCAGTGGCTGGTACCAGTTGTTCCTTTCCATGTTTAGTGCTTCCTTCAGGAGCTCTTGTAAGGCAGGCCTGGTGGTGACAGAATCTCTCAGTATTTGCTTGTCTGTAAAGAAATTTATTTCTCCTTCACTTATGAAGCTTAGTTTGGCTGGATATGAAATTCTGAGTTGACAAGTCTTTAAGCATGTTGAATATTGGCCCCCACTCTCTTCTGTCTTGCAGGGTTTCTGCCAAGAGATCTGCTGTTAGTCTGATGGGCTTCCCTTGTGGGTAACCTGACCTTTCTCTCTGGCTGCCCTTAACATTATTTCCTTCATTTCAACCTTGGTGAATCTGACAATTATGTGTCTTGGAGTTGCTCCTCTCGAGGAGCATCTTTGTGGTGTTCTGTTTATTTCCTGAATTTAAATGTTGGCCTGCCTTGCTAGGTTGGGGAAATTCTCCTGGATGATATCCTGCAGAGTGTTTTCCAACTTGGTTCCATTCTCCCTGTCACTTTCAGGTACACCAATCAAACGTAGATTTGGTCTTTTCACATAGTCCCATATTTCTTGGAGGCTTTGTTCATTTCCTTTTAGTCTCTTTCCTCTAAACTTCTCTGCTCACTTTATTTCGTTAATTTGATCTTCAATCACTGATACGTTTTCTTGCACTTGATTGAATTAGCTATTGAAGCTTGTACATGTGTCACGAAGTTCTTGTACCATGGGTTTCAGTTCCAAAAGGTCATTTAAGGTCTTCTCTACACTGTTTATTCTAGCTAGCCATTTGTCTAATCTTTTTTCAAGGTTTTTAGCTTCCTTGCGATGGGTTTGAACATGCTCCTTTAGCTCGGAGAAGGTTGTTATTACCAACCTTCTGAAGCCTACTTCTGTCAACTCGTTGAAATCATTATTCTTTCAGCTTTGTTCTGTTGCTGGCAAGGAGCTGCAATCCTTTGGAGGAGAAGAGGTGCTCTGGTTTTTAGAATTTCCAACTTTTCTGCTCTTGTTTTTTCCCATCTTTGTGGTTTTATCTACCGTTGGTCTTTGATGTTGGTGACCTACAGAAGGGGTTTTGGTGTGGATGTCCTTTTTGTTGATGCTGATACTATTCCTTTCTGTTTGTTAGTTTTTCTTCTAACAGTTGGGTCCCTCAGCTGCAGGTCTGTTGGAGGTCCACTTCAGACCCTGTTTGTCTGGATATCACCAGTGGAGGCTGCAGAACAGCAAACATTGCAGAACAGTAAATATTGCTGCCTGCTCCTTCCTTTGGAAGCTTTGACCCAGAGGGGCACCCGCCTGTATGAGGTGTGTGTCAGCGCCTCCTGGGAGGTGTCTCCCAGTTAGGCTACATGGGGGTCAGGGACCCACTTGAGGAGGCAGTCTGTCTGTTCTCAGAGCTCAAATGCCGTGCTAGGAGAACCACTGCCCTTTTCAGAGCTGTCAGATGGGGACATTTAAGTCTGCAGAATTTTCTGCTGCTTTTTGTTCAGTTATGCCCTGCCCCCAGAGGTGGAGTCTATAAAGGCAGGAGGCCTTGCTGAGCTGCACTGTCCTCTGCCCAGTTCAAGATTCCAGGCCACTTTGTTTATCTACTTAAGCCTCAGCAATGGCGGATGCCCCTCCCCACTCCAGACTGCTGCCTCACAGGTCTATCTCACACTGCGGCGCTAGCAGTGAGCAAGGCTCTGTGGGCATGGGACCCGCTGAACCAGGCACGGGATAGAATCTCCTGGTCTGCTGGTTGCTAAGACCATTGGAAAAGCACAGTATTTGGGTGGAAGTGTCCCATTTACAGTATGTCATGGCTTCTCTTGGCTAGGAAAGGGAAATCCCCTGACCCCTTGCACTTCCTGGGTGAGGCAATGCACCACCCTGCTTTGGCCCACCCTCCATGAGCTGCACCCACTGTCCAACCTGTCCCAGTGAGATGAACCAGGTACCTCATTTGGAAATGCAGAAATCACCCGCCTTCTGTGTCAGTCACGCTGGGAGCTTCAGACCAGAGCGGTTCCTATTTGGCCATCTTGAAACCATGAATAAGTTCTTTAGCAGTGATTTCTGAGGTTTAAGTGCACCCATCACCCAAACAGTGTACACTGTACCCAATGTGTAGTCTTTTATCCCTCACCCCCTGCCCACCCTTTTCCCTGAGCCCCCAAGGTCCATTGTATGATTCTTATGCCTTTGTGTCCTCATAGCTTAGCTCCCACTTATGAATGAGAAGATCGATGTTTGTTTTTCCATTCCTGAGTTACGTCACTTAGAATAATCATCTCCAGTTCCATCCAGGTTGCTGTAAATGCCTTTATTTCATTCCTTTTTATGGCTGAGTAGTATTTCATGGCATATATATACACCACATTTTCTTTATCTTCTTGTTGATTGATGGGCATTTGGGCTGGTTTTATATTTTTGCAATTGTGAATTGTGCTGATATAAACATGCATGTCCAACCACATTTTTCATAGAATGACTTCTTTTCTTCTGAGTAAACACCCAGGAGTAGGATTGCTGTATCAAATGGTAGATCTACTTTTAGTTCTTTAAGGAATCTCCACACTGTTTTCCATAGTGGCTGTACTAGTTTACATTCCTATCAACAGTGTAAAAGTGTTCCCTTTCACCACATCCACTCCAACGTTTATTATGATTTGATTTTTTGATTATGGGCATTCTTGCAGGAGTAAAGTGGTATCGCATTGTGGTTTTGACTTGCATTTCCCTGATCATTAGTGATGTTGAGCTTTTTAATATATGTTTGTTGGCCATTTGTATATCTTCTTTTGAAATTGTCTATTCATGTCCTCAGCCCACTTTTTGATGGGATTGTTTGTTTTGTTCTTGCTGATTTGTTTGAGTTATTTGTCGATTCTGGATATTAGTCCTTTGTCAGACATATAGATTGCAAAGATTTTCTCCTGCTCTGTGGGTTCTCTGTTTGCACTGCTGATTATTTCTTTTGCTGTGTAGAAGCTTTTTCATTTAATGAAATCCCATCCATTTATCTTTGTTTTTGTTGTTGCATTTGCTTTTGAGTTCTTGGTCATGAAGTCTTTGCCTAAGCCAATCTCTAGAAGGGTTTTTCTGATGTTATCTTCTAGAATTTTTATGGTTTCTGGTCTTAGATTTAAGTCTTTGATCCACCTTGAGTTGATTTTTGTATAAGGTGAGAGGTGAGGATCCAGTTTCTTTCTTCTACGTGTGGCTTGCCAATTATCTCAGCACCATTTGTTGAATAGGATGTCCTTTCCCCACTTTATGTTTTTGTTTGCTTTGTCGAAAATCAGTTGGCTCTAAGTATTCGGCTTTATTTCTGGTTTCTCTATTTTGTTCCATTGGTCCATGTGCCTATTTGTATACCAGTACCATGCTGTTTTGGTGACTACACCCTTATAGTATAGTTTGAAGTCAGGTAATGTGATGACTCCAAATTTGTTCTTTTTGCTTAGTCTCGCTTTGGCTATGCAGGCTCTTTTTGGTTCCATGTGAATTTTAGGATTTTTTTTTTTTCTGGTTCTGTGAAGAATGATGGTGGTATTTTGATGGGAATTGCACTGAATTTGTAGATTGCTTTTGGCAGTATGGTCATTTTTACAATATTGACTCTACTCATCCATAAGCATGGGATGTGTTTCCATTCATATGTGTTGTCTCTGATTTATTTCAGCAGTGTTTTGTAGTTTTCCTTGTGGAGGTCTTTCACATTCTTGGTTAGGTATATTCCTAAGTATTTTGGGTTTTTTGCAGCTGTTGTAAAAGAAGTTGAGCTCTTGTTTTGATTCTCAGCTTGGTTGCTGTTAGGGTATAGCAGAGTTACTGATTTGTGTACATTAATTTTGTATCTGGAAATTTTGTTGAATTCATTTACCAGTTCTAGTAGCTTTTTGGATGAGTCTTTAGGGTTTTCTAGTTATACAATCATGTCATCAGCAAACAGCAACAGTTTGACTTCCTTTTTACCGATTTGGATGCCCAGTATTTCTTTTTCTTGTCTGATTGCTCTGGCTAGGACTTCCAGTACTATATTGAATAGAAGTGGTGAAAGAGGGCATCCTTGTCTTGTTCGAATTCTCGGGGGAATGCTTTCAGCTTTTCCACATTCAGTATAATGTTGGCTGCATGTTTGTCATAGATACCTTTTATTACCTTAGGGTATGTCCCTTCTATGTTGATTTTGCTAAGGGTTTTATCATAAAGGGATGCTGGATTTTGTCAAATGCTTTTTCTGCATCTATTGAGATGATCATGTGATTTTTGTTTTAAATTCTGTTTATGCGGTGTATCGCATTTATTGACTTGTGTATGTTAAACTAACTCTACATCCCTGGTATGAAACCCACTTGATCATGGTAGATTATCTTTTTAATTTGCTGTTGGATTTGGTTAGCTAGTATTTTGCTGAGGATTTTTGCATCTATGTTCATCAGGGATATTGGTCTGTACTTTTCTTTTTTTTTTTTTTTTTTTTTGTTATGTTCTTTCCTGGTTTTGGTATTAGGGCAATACTGACTTCATAGAATCATTTAAGGAAGATTCCCTCTTTCTCTGTCTTATGGAATAGTGTCAATAAGATTGGTACCAATTCTTTTTTGAATATCTGATAGAATTCAGCTGTAACTCCATCTGGTCCTGGACATTTTTTTGTTGTTGTTGGCAGATTTTTTATTACCATTTCAATCTCACTGCTTGTTGTTGGTATGTTCAGTTTCTATTTCTTCCTGATTTAATCTAGGAGGGATGTATATTTCCAGGAATTTATCCATCTCCTCTAGGTTTTCTACTTTATGCACGTAAAGGTGTTCATAGTATCCTTGAATGATCTTTTATATTTCTGTGGGTATTGGTTGTAATGTCTCCCATTTCATTTCTAATTGACTTTATTTGGATCTTTTTGCTTCTTTTCTTGGTTAATCTGACTAATGGTCTACCAATTTTATTTATCTTTTCAAAGGGCCAGCTTTTTCTTTCATTTATCTATTGTATCTCTTTTTATTTGTTTCAATTTCATTTAGTTGTGCTCTGATCTTTGTTATTTCTTTTCTTCTTCTGGGTTTGAGTTGGGTTTGTTCTTGTTCCTCTGTTTCCTTGAGGTGTAACCTTAGATTGTCTATTTGTGCTCTTTCAGACTTCTTGATGTAGGCATTTAATGCTATGAACTTTCCTCTTAGCACCACTTTTGATGTATCCCAGAGGTTTTGATAGGTTGTGTCACTATTATTGTTCAGCTCAAGGAACTTTATAATTTCCATCTTGACATCATTGTTGACCTGGTGATCATTCAGGAGCAGGTTATTTAATTTCTATGTATTTGCATAGTTTTGAAGGTTTCTTTTGGAGTTGATTTTCAATTTTATTCCACTGTGGTCTGAGAGAGTACTTGATGTAACTTCTATTTTCTTAAATTTGTTGAAACTTGTTTTGTGGCCTATCATATGGTCTATTTTAGAGAATGTTCCATGTGCCAATGAATAGAATGTATATTCTGCAGTTGCTGGGTAGAATGTTCTGTAAATATCTGTTAAGTCCATTTGTTCTAGGATATAGTTTAAGCCCATTGTTTCTTTGTTGACTTTCTGTCCTGAGGACCTGTCTAGTGCTCTCAGTAGAGTACTAAATCCCCCTCTATTATTGTGTTGCTGTCTATCTAATTTCTTAGGTCTAGTGGTAATTGTTTTATAAAGTTGGGAGCTCCAGTGTTAAGCATATATATATTTAGGATTGTGATAATTTCCTGTTGGGCTAGTCCTTTTATCATTATATAATGTCCCTCTGACTTTTTTTTTTTAACTCCTTTTGCTTTAAAGTTTGTTTTATTCTGATATAAGAATAGCTACTCCTGCTCTCTTTTGGTGTTAATTTGCATGTAATATCTTTTCCACCTCTTTACATTAAGTTTATGTTAGTCTTTATGTGTCTGGTGAGTCTTCTGAAGACACCAGATACTTGGTTTGTGAGTTCTTATCCATTCTTCCATTTGGTATCTTTTAAGTGGAGCACTTAGGCCATTTACATTTAATGTTAGTATTGAGATGCAAGGTACTATTCTATTCATTGTGCTATTATAACTGATGTGGAATATACTGGTTTTATAGTTTTCTATTAAAATTCAAGCACTTTCTGGCATCACATTAGGAATGTTTGTCAGTGGTGGGTCTATGTACATGTTCCTTTAATTTGTGGTAGAAACATGCAGCATAATATTTACCAACTTAACCATTTTTATACATTTATAATATTAAATGTATTTGTTTAGATACAACTGTTCACTCATATACATTACGGGAGTATATATATTACTTTTTTCACTGTCAAGTTTTCGAACATTATTTTTACTTAAATTCTGCAACAAGTGTTTTTTATTTTAATTTAATATTTATAAATACTATTTTACATACTCATGAGGTACAAGTGATATTTTGTTAAATGCATAGAACATGTAAGGATCAAGTCAGGGTATTTGGAGTTTCCATCACCTTGAGTATTCCTAATTTCTATGTGTTAGAAACAATTCATATCCTCTTTTCTAGCTATTTTAAAGTATACAACACATTATTCCTAACTATAGTCACCTTACTGTACTATCCAACTTTAGAACGTATACCTTCTACCTAACTGTATGTAAGGATTCACCAACTTCTCTTCATTCCCTCTTCCCACCCACATACCCTTCCTAGTCTCTGTTATCTATCACTCTACTCTCTCCCTCCATAATATCAACTTTTTGCGCTCCTACATATGAATGAGAACATGCAATATTTGTCTTTCTGTGCCTATCTTATTCCACTTAATACAAAATTTCCAGTTCTAACCAAGTTGATGCAATTGACAAGATTTCATTCTTTTTTATGGCCAAATAGTATTCCATTGTGTATATACAACATATTTTCTTATGGTCAAATAGTATTCCATTGTGTATATATATCACATTTAATCTATTCATCCATTGGTGGAAACTTAGATAATTCCATATATTTGCTATTATAAATATTGGTGTAATAAACATACAATGCAGGTATCCTCTAGATATACTGATTTCATTTCCTTTGGATAAGTACCCAGTAGTGAGACTGCTGGATCATAAAGCAGTTCCATTTTTAGAATTTTGAGAAAGCTCCATATTATTTTCCATAGAGGTTGTACTAATTTACATTCTCACCAGCAGTGTATAAGAGTTCTCTTTTCACAGGAACCATGTGTTACCAGTCTTGGGGTGCTCCCTAAAGCAGATACAACCTAGATGACAACACCCAAGTCCTTTCAAAAGTCTGGAAAGCTTTCCAAGAAAGACATGTTCAAACAAGCCCAGACAGTGAAGACTACAATAAATACCTAGCTCTTCAATGCCCAGACATGAAAGAACATCTACTAGCATTAATAACATCCAGGAAAACATGACCTCACCAAATGAACCAAGTAAGGCACCAGGGACCAATCCTGGAGAAAGAGATATGTGACCTTTCAGACAGAGAATTCAAAATAGCCATGTTGAGGACCCTCAGAGAAATTCAAGATAGCACAGAGCAGCAATTCTGAATTCTACGAGATAAATTTAACAAAGAGATTGAAATAATGCAAAAGAATCAAGCAGAAATTCTGGAGCCAAAAAATCCAATTGGCACACTTAAGAGTTCCTTTAATAGCAGAACTGATCAACCAGAAGAAAGAATTAGTGAGCTTGAAGACAGGCCATTTGAAAAGACACAGTCAAAGCAGACAAAGGTAAAAAGAATGAAAAACAACAAAGCACACCTTATAGGATCTAGAAAATAGTCTCAAAGGGGCAAATCTAAGAGTTATTAGCCTTGAAGAGGAGGTAGAGAAAGAGATAGGGAAGGAAAGTTTGTTGAAAGAGATAACAGAGAACTTCCCAAACCTAGAGAAAGATGTCAATATTCAAGTAGAAAAAGGCTATAGAATACCAAGCAGATTTAATCCAAAGAAGACTACCTCAAAGCATTTAATAATCAGACTTCCAAAGGTCAAGCATAAATAAACGATCCTAAAAGCAGCAAGAGAAAAGAAACAAATAACCTAAAATGGAGTTCCAAAATGTCTGGCAGCAGAGTTTTCCGTGGAAACCTTACAGGCCAGGAGAGAGTGGCATGCCATATTTAACATGTTGAAGGAAAAAAACTTTTACCTTAGAATAGTGTATCTGGCAAAAATATCCTTCAAACATGAAGGAGATATAAGGACTTTCCCAGAAAAAACGAAAGCTAAGGAATTTCATCAACACCAGACCTGTCCTACAGGAAATGCTAAAGGGAGTACTTCAGTCAAAAAGAAAAGGTAATTAATGAGCAATATGAAATTACCTGAATATACAAAACTCACTCACTGGTAATAGTAAGTACACAGAAAAACACGGAATATTGTAACACTGTAACTGTGATGTATAAATAACTCTTATCCTAAGTAGAAAGGCTAAACAATGAACCAATCAAAAATAGTAACTACATTAACTTTTCAAGACATAAGCAATACAAGAAGATATAAATAGAAATAAGAAAAAGTTAAAAAGCAGAGGGATGAAGTTAAGGCAAAGAGTTCTTATTAGAGTTATTCTTGTTTGTTTGTTTATGCAAACAGTGTTAAGTTGTTATCAGGTTAAAACAATGGGTTATAAGACAGTATTTGTAAGCCTCATGGTAATCTTAAACCAAAAAACATACAATGGATACACACAAAATAAAAACCACAAACTATACAATATTACCAGAGAAAGTCACCTTCACTAAAATAAGACAGGAAAGAAAGAAACAAAGAAGAGAAGACCACAAGACAACAAAACAAATAACAAAAAGGCAGGAGTAAGTCTCTACTTATCAATAATAACATTGAATGTAAATGGACTAAACTCTCAATCAAAAGACATAGAGTGGGTGAATGGATGAAAAAACAAGACTCATTAATCTGTTGCCTACAAGAAATACACATCACTTATAAAGACATACATAGACTGAAAATAAAGGGAGGGAAAAAGATATTCCATGCAAATGGAAACCAAAAAAGAGCAGGAGTAGCTATACTTATATTAAACAAAATACATTTCAAGACAAAAACTATAAGAAGAGTCGAAGAAAGTCACTATATAATAAAGAGATCAATTCAGTAAGAGGATATAATAGTTTTAAATATACAGGCACCTGATACTGGAGCACCCAGGTACATAAAGCAAATATTTTTAGAGCTAAAGAGAGAGCTAGGCCTCAATACAGTAAGAGCTGAAAACTTCAACAACTCATTTTCAGCACTGGACAGATTTTCCAGACAGAAAATCAACAAAGAAACATTGAATTTAATGTGCACTATAGACCAAATGAACCTAATAGCTATTATAAAATATTTTATCCAGTGGCCGCAGATTACACATTGTTTTCCTCACCACATGGATCATTCTCAAGGATAGACCATATGTTAGATTTCAGACAAAACAAGTTTAAAACATTCAAATAAATTGAAATAATATTAAGCATCTTATCTGACTACAATGGAATAAAACTAGAAATTAATAAGCGGAATTTTCGGTGGCTCACGCCTGTGATCTCAGCACTTTGGGAGGATGAGGCAGGTGGATCACCTGAGGTCAGGAGTTCAAGACGAGCCTGGCCAACATGGTGAAACCCTGTCTCTACAAAAATACAAAAATTAGCTGGGCATGATGGCAGGTACCTGTAATCCCAGCTACTCGGGAGGCTGAGGCTGAAGAATTGCTTGAACTCAGGAGGCGGACCTTGCAGTAAGCCAAGATGGTGCCATTGCACTCCAGCTGGGTGACAGGGTGAGACTCCATCTCAAAAAAAAAAAAATTTGGAAACTATACAAATACATGAAAATTAAACAATATGCTCCTGAATTACTAGTGGGTCAATGAAAAAAATTAAGAAGGCAATTGAAAAATTTCTTGAAACATATGATAATGGAAACACAACTTACGAAAACCTATGGGATATAGCAAAAGCAGTACTAAAAGAGAATTTTGTAGGTATAAGTGTCTACATCAAAAAAAAAAAAGAGGAAAAACTTCAAATAAACAACCTAATGATGAATCTTAAAGAAAAGCAAGAGCAAACCAAACTCAAAATTGGTAGAAGAAAATAAATAATAAAGATCAGAGCAGAAATGAATGAAACTGAAATGAAAAAAGCAATACAAAAGATCAATAAAACAAAAAGTTACTTTTTTGAAAAGCTATCAAAATTGACAATCCTTTAGGCAGACTAAGAAAAAAAAAGAGAGAAGATACAAATAAAATCAGAAAAGAAAAAGATGATATTGCAACTGATACTGCAGAAATTCAAAAGATCATTAGTGGCTACTATGAGCAAATATATGCAAATGAATTGGAAAATCTAAATGGTCAAGTTCCCAGACACTACAACCTACCAAGATTGAACGAGGAAGAAATCCAAAACCTGAACAGATCAGTAACAAGTAATGAGATTGAAGCCTTAATTAAAAGTCTCTCAGTAAAGAAAAGCCTGGGATCCAATGGCTTCACTCCTGAATTTTACCAGACATTAAAGAAGAACTAATACCAATCCTTCTCAAATTATTCTGAAAACTAGAGGAGGAGGAAATAGTTCCAAACCCATTCTATGAGACCAGTATTACCCTAATACCAAAACCAAATACCAAAACTATACCTCAACATAATAATAGCCATATATGACAGACCCACAGCTAGTAATTATACCGAATGGGGAAAACTGAAAGCCTTTCCTCTAAGATCTAGAACATGACAAGGATGTCCACATTTAGTACTGTTATTTAACATAGTACTGGAAGTGCTAGCTAGAGAAATCAGACAAGAGAAAGATGTAAAGGGCTTCCAAATTGGAAAGGAAGAAGTCAAATTATCCTTGTTTGCTGATTATACTGTCTTATATTTGGAAAACTCTAAAGACTCCACCAAAAAGCCTACCAAAACTGATAAACAAATTCAGTAAAGTTACAGGAAACAAAAGCAACATACAAAAATGAGTAGAATTTTTATGTGCCAAAAGGGAACAATCTGAAAAGAAATCCAAAAAGTAATCCCATTTACAATAGCCAAGAGTTTAACATAACCAAAGAAGTTAAAGATCTCTACTATGAACATTATAAAACATGGATGCAAGAAATTGAAGAGGACACAAAATAACGGAAAGATATTATATGTTCACGGATTGAAACATTCAATATTGTTAAAATTTACGTAGTACCCAAAGCAATCTACAAATTCTGTGCAATCCCTATCAAAATACCAATGACATTCTTCACAGAAATAGAATAAAGAATCATGAAATTGATATGGAACCACAAAAAAACCCAGAATAGCCAAACCTATCTTAAGCAAAAAGAACAAAACTGAAGGAATCACATTACCTGACTTCAAATTATGCTACAGAGCTATGGTAACTCAAACAGCAATGGTACTGGCATAAAAATAGACACACACGCCAATAAATAGATTAGAGAACGCAGAAACAAATCCACACACCTACAGCGAACGCATTTTTGACAAAGATGCCAAGAACACACTGGGGGAAAGGATAGTCTTTTTAATAAATGCTACTGGGAAAACCAGCTATCCATATGCAGAAGAATGAAACTAGACCCCCATCTCTCACCATATGCAAAAATAAAATCAAAATGGATTTAAGACTTAAATCTAAGACCTCAAACTATGAAACTACTACAAGAAATATCTCCAGGATATTAGAGAAACTCTCCGGGTCATTGCACTGGGAAAAGATTTCTTGAGTAATACCCTATAAGCCCAGGCAACCTAAGCAAAAATTGACAAATGGGATCAAAACAAGTTAAAAAGCTTCTGCACAGCAAAGGATACAACTAACAAAGTAAAGAGACAATCCACAGAATGGGAGAAAATATTTGCAAACTATGCATCTTACAAGGAATTAATAACCAGAATATATAAGTGGCTCAAACAACTCTGTAGGAAAAATTTTAATAATCCAATAAAAAATGGGAAAATATTTGAATATAAATTTCTCAAGAGAAGACATAAAAATGGCAAACAGGCATATGAAAAGGTGCTCAACATTATTGATCATCAGAGAAATACAAATCAAAACTACAATGAGATATCATCTCACCCCAGTTAAAATAGCTTATAGAAAGAAGAAAGAAAGAAAGAGAGAGAGAGAGAGAGAGAGAAAGAAAAAAGAAACAGGCAATAACAAATGCTGATGAGGATGTGGAGAAAGGGGAACTCTCATACACTGTTGGTGGGAATGTAAATTAGTACAACCTCTATGGAGAAGTTTGGACACTCCTCAACAAACTAAAAATAGAGCTATCATATGATCCAGCAATTCCACTACTGGGTATATATCCAAAAGAGATGAAATCAGTCTATGGAAGAGATATCTGCATTCATGTTTGTTGCAGCATTATTCACAATAGCTAAGATTTGGCAGCAGCCTAAGTGTTCGTCAACAGACAAATGGATAAAGGAAATGTGGTACATATATGCAATGGAGTACTATTCAACCACAAAAAGAATGAGATTCTATCATTTGCAACAACATGGATGGAACTCGAGATCATTATGATAAGTGAAATAATCCAGGCACAGAAAGACAAGCGTTACATGTTCTCACTTATTTGTGGAATCTAAAAATCAAAACAATTGAACGCATGGACATAGAGAATAGAAGGACGGTTACTAGAGGCTGGGAAGGGTTGCTGGGGATTAGGGGTACATGTGGATGGTTAATGGGTACAAAAGAAATGGCAAGAATGGATGAGGCCTACTATTTGATAGCACAACAGGGTGACTATAGTCAATAATAATTGTATGTTTTAAAAATAACTAAAATGATGTAATTGGATTATTTGCAATACAAAGGATAAAAGCTTGAGGAGATGGATACTCCATTCTCCATTATGTGATTATTGTGCATTGCATGCCTATATCAAAACATCTCATGTATCCCATAAATATATATGCCTACTATGTACCCACACAATTAATAAAATAAAATAAATTAATAATCCACAAAATTTTCCCCTTTCCCCGCATTCTTGCCAACATCTCTTGTTTTTCGTATTTTTAATAATAGTCATTATAACTGGGGTAAGATGATATCTCATTGTGGTTTTGATTTGCATTTCCCTGATGATTAGTGATGTTGAGCATATTTTCACATACCTGTTGGCCATTTGTATGTCTTCTTTTGAGAAATATCTATTGATATTCACCCAATTTTTGATAGGATTATTATTTATTTGTTTGTTTATTTATTTATTTATTTATTTTTATTTTTTTTATTTTTTTATTTTTTGAGACCGAGTCTTGCTGTGTCACCCAGGCTGGAATGCAGTGGCGCGATCTGGGCTCACTGCAACCTCCGCATCCTGGGTTTAAGCGATTTTCCTGCCTCAGCCTCCTGAGTAGCTGGGATTACAGGCATGCGCCACCATGCCGGGCTAATTTTGGTTTCCAAGCATCTCCCTATGTTGGTTTCAGAGTCCACATGGGTCAAAGGGCTCTCCCATGGCTTGGTTTGCAGTAACCTGTAGTGGGAGCATGCACTGCTAGAGGTCTCTCATCCTTTTCTCGACCAGGAAGTCTCTCTGGGCTTCCGGTCAATCCTGGCTGAGCAGGCTGCCTCACCTCTCTCCTTCCTTGTTCTAATGTTTTCTGACACTTCTCTGTTGAATTCCAGTATTCTCTCTTAGATCATTTATTCGAAGTGTGGTTATCTACTCGCTATGTTGGTTCTTCTTTGTGGAAGAGGTGAGTAGCAAATGTAGCTAGTCAGCCATCTTGAAGCTGCTTTCTCAGCAATCTCTCCTAACCATGTTGAAGTATACAGTTTAGTTGTGTTAAGTGTATTCACATTCTTGTGAAACAGATCTCCAGACTTTGTCATCTCATAAATCTGAAACTCGGTACGCTTTGAACAACCATTCCCCTTTTCCTCCTCCCCTGCCCCTCTGCATCTGACTACTTTAGATACCTTATGTAAGTGGAATCACACATTATTTGTCTTTTAGGGACTGGCTTATTTCACTTAGCATAATGTGATCAAGGTTCATCCATGTTGCAGCATATGACAGAAATTCCTTTCTTTTTAAGGTTGAATACAGCTGGGTTTTTTTTCTATGAAACATTTCAATTTTAAAGGGAGGTATTAAAAATCTTAAATTTTTTTATAGTAAGGAATGATAATTATGAACTACCTGAAACTTTCTTTGACTCAGGTATATATAAACTGGGGTAATAGGACATTATGAGTAGGCACATCTTGTTAAACAAAACAATTGATTTCTTTTT
Organism: Macaca nemestrina; assembly: GCF_043159975.1. Taxonomy (NCBI): domain Eukaryota; kingdom Metazoa; phylum Chordata; class Mammalia; order Primates; family Cercopithecidae; genus Macaca; species Macaca nemestrina. The sequence continues at coordinate 87,203,817 of NC_092130.1, read as the reverse complement.
TCCATTCTTTGGTTGGTAGTTCTATAATAGTGTTTGGTAGAGATGACAAAAATGTAAAATATCTGAAATAGACAATATTATTTATAATTTATTTAAAAATTAATTCATACTATTTTCACATAGTAACTGCTAAACCATTAATAAAATAGATATCTCTATATAATTACATAAAATACAGTTAAACAGAACACAGAAGGAAGATCATACTTTATAGGAAGATAATATTTTTGTAATAAGCATATGGGGAGATATAAACTGTTAGGCTTCATTCCTGTTGTTAACTCATACAAATGTGAGAAACAAAAACCTTTTTGAAATACCACTTCTTATTATTCTTAAAAAAAGTATTGCATATAAAGTTAAAATAATCTGATAAATCAATGACTTGTCACTTAACACTTTCAATTATAAACTTTATTGCACTTATGGCTATAATAAATTCACTGAACAAGCACAGAATAGAATTCAACTGCAAGCCCACTTTCTCTACTACTTTTCTCTTCCTTTAAACTCATCCCATTCTCCCCTGTTATACTTCTTTCCTTTCAAAAGGAAGCCACAGAAAATATTTTTTCTGGAGGAACAAAATTACTTTCCAGGGTTAGTACAGGAATATATGAATTAAATAATAATAGCTTTAAAAGATGACCTTTAGATGTATTAGAAGACAATCCAAATGTGAAATCCTATAACTTTATAAGATGTTATATTTGGTTTATTGGATTAATTTATTTTTAACTTTCCATTTTTGCATCTAGTGTAATGAAGCACAATTAGGCAGATTTAGTACACAGACCACCACTTAGCTGAAGGAATAAAGTCAACTGTTGCCTTACGTTGATTGTTATACTAACCTATTTAAAGATCAGATTAGATGGAATGTCCAGTTCTCATAAAATTTTCCTACCATTTTCTAAATGGTCTTCACAGAATTTTTAGAAATTACTTCAACCAAATCTTAAAAACACTTGGTTTATGATTATACTGGCCAACTAAAGTACATTTTTTAAAAATAAAATGTGTTATTTGGCAGGCAGCTGTCTACATGGCCATTTATGTATTTTTATTTAAAGAAAAAATGTAAGAGATTTCCTAATGTGGCCTCCTCTGCACCCCAAGCTTTTACTCTTTGAAAAATGCATGAGTACTTTCCTTTGGAAATCATGTAGCCTACACATATTTTATAAAAATCACAGGATGTGGGAGTACGGACAATTTATTATATATCTGAGAACATCAGAAAACATGAAGTTTGATGTCATATGCTCTAAAATAGCCCATGATGTAAGGCTTCTGGGCCTGGTGTGGTCGCTCATGCCTATAGTTCCAGTGCTTTGAGAGACAGAGGTGGGAGGATCACTTGAGGCAGGGAGTTCAAGTCCAGCCTGGGCAACATAGTGAGACCCCATCTCTACAAAAATATTTAAAAAATTAACCAGGTGTGGTGGCACACAACTGTAGTTCTAGCTAGGTGGGAGAATCACTTGAGGCAAGGAGTTCAAGTCCAGCCTGGGCAACATAGTGAGACCTCATCTTTACAAAAAAATTTAAAAAATGAATCAGGTGTGGTGGCACACACCTGTAGTTCTAGCTACTCAGGAGGCTGAGGCAGGAGTATTGCTTGAGCCCATGAGTTTGAGGTTACAGTGAACTATGATCATGCCACTGCACTACATTCTAGGCAACAGAGCGAGACCCCATGTCTAAAATGAAAAAAAAAAAAAAAAAAAAAGATATAAGGCTTCTCCCAGACATTCTTAGACTGCCCAACCATGCAATTCTCTTTGTTGTCTTTTTCTTTCATTAGCAGCTATTTAATCGATTGTGTTCGTTAACTGCCCCCTTGATGAAATAATACTGTAGTAGGCATATAGGGAGTTATAAAGGGAGACTTCATATTATATAATAAGATCTTCAAGGTCTTTATAAACTAATATCAGGCACTGATAGGAAGGAAATAATAAATATCTATAATTGTTCTTAGCAGAGAGGGTACTAGAGCCTGTTCTGTTTTCTTTGTGTGTGTGTGTGTGTATAGCAATATAATGAAAAATTTTTTAAGTAACACATTATATGAGCTAATGAGCTTTGGGGTAAAGATTGCTGGAATTAGTTTTGAGCCTAAATTTGGAAGAAAGATGGATTCTGGTTGGGAAAACATGGCAAGCATGTGACTTGAACCAAGAGGATGGCAGGCAATTGTCTGAACATGGAGCCATTTGGTATAGGACCTGAATATGTATGAGTAGAAGTTTGATTCTGTTTTAGGAGGAAGACTGAAAACCACTACAAGCAGAGGTGTGACTAAAGTTATAGTTCAGGAGAATGCCTTTTTTTTTTTTTTTTAACTGTAATTAGATAAATTGAATGAGGAAAGTTGGCACAATTGTGGGTAAGGCAATTAAGATTGGGACTTGGGCTACAGCTACAACAAAATTAAATTAAAAATTTCAGATAACCTCACGGGGCTATGTGACTCCACTCAACTTAACATCCAAATGTTGCATTTCAAAAATCCTTTAAAAATTTTCTGAACATTTTTGCCTGTTGTCATAGATACTTCAAGACTGAAAGGAGAAAAAAATAATTCAAAGGGAACACGAGATGGCAGCAGTTATATCATATAAAGAGAAAGATTGAGGAAAGAAAAACATTTGAAATTATTTTTAAAATAAAAAAGATATGTAACACTTTATTCTTTATGTGCTGTATTCCTTTTCAGTACAGAGATTACTCAGTCATTGGTTTCATGCTTCACAGCACATATGAGGTCCATTCTGACTATGGTAAAAATCCTACTCCATTACATGGGATTGTTTCCTAAAATAAAGCTGTTGCTGTTTTCTGCAGATTACTGTTCCTCTGTGTTATCTGAGGCAGAAGAGTTCTGTGGGGTGCAAATTTCTTTTAAGTGCTCCAGCATTGCTTTTTCTTCCTCTTGTAGTGTTTCATCCTTCTTCATTTCCCACCTAAAAGAAAAATCACGTCTTAGCATTTTTGTAACTTTCAAACCACAGGTCAACACTCAGTTAATAAGGCTTGAATATGCAATCATTGGCTTATTGAGTCATCTGTTTCCACTTGTTTATTCTTCACTGACTGCCTCTTGGGTAATACGATTCATTGGCACTGCCTCCGCGGAGTGGGCCAGGAGAGTGGGAGACGAAAGTAGAGTGAAATCAGCTCCACTTCAGGATAGTTTTTAAAGAACTGTTTCAAATGAGGTTCCTGTATTTCAAGAACGTATGTGGCCTATGAAAATACACATATAAATAAAATCTAGAATTAGCAACTAATAAGCAAATATTTTTCATAGTATTGTTTCCCTCACTGATTAATCAGATTAGTGGTTTTAAGTTGCAGGGAGGCTTGCCAGGAAGACTTTAGCAGAAAGAAGAACATCAAGCTTACTTGGATATACCTTAAGGGCAGGTCAGTCTATTTCTTGAAATAAGATCAGATTTGAAGCAATCAAGTTCAACCACTCTAGAAAAGTGGCAAATTGTTAGCAAGGTTCCAAATAACATTTACTAAAAAAAAAAGAGATTAAAGACTTTCTAATTCTGGATGATTAAGAGATACAGAATAAAATCTTAGACTCTCAAACTACATACATATAAATATAATCTTACAAAGTAAATATCATCACAATAACCCGAGCACACTTACTTCTTCCTTCCTATCCACTCTTTCCACCTCCCCAGGACTGCCCAGGACTGCCCAGAGTATACTGAACCCAGCATTCTAACAGTTTCATTCTCCTCTACTCACTCTTATTTCTGTCCCTCCCTAAGCTGTCCACTATGATGTAATGTTACAAAAGGATTTTAAAGCCAATGCTGATACAGTCTAAAAGATCTTCTGCCATAAAGGCTTCAGCAGGATAGGATTTCTAATAACAAACAAGCAGCTACTCACTGAATGTCCTCCAGAACCCCTCATTGTGTTATAATCCAAACTCCCAGACAACAAATAGTCTGTTACACATGAATTTAGGGTGGAATTTTCTGGTTTTGTTTGAATGATGAAAAGAAAGCAACTGTATTTTCTTTGTGTGTGTGTGTTTTGTTTTGTTTTGTTTTGTTTTTGAGACAGGGTCTCCCTCTGTTACCCAGACTGGAGTACAGTGGCACAACTATGATTCACTGCAGCCTTGACCTGGGCTCAAGTGATCTTCCTGCCTCAGGCTCTGAAGCAGCTGGGGCTATAGGTGCATACCACCATGCCCAGCCAATTTTTTAATTTTTTGTAGAGACAGGGTCTCCCCTATGTTGCCCAGGCTGGTCTTGACCTCCTGGGCTCAACTGATCGTACTCCCTCAGCCTCCCAAAGTGCTGGGAATACAGGTGTGAGCCACCATGCCTGGCCTTGGATTTTCCATAAAGATCTCATAGTAGGATGTCTGTTCCCATACACGTTTCCTTTTTGGAGTGCTGAGTTCAGTATGCCTGGTCAGTCCCAGCAGTGATATATATGAGATGAAGAAGGAGGGGAAATATGGAGAGAAGAAAAAAGATTATCTGAAAAGTGACACTTGGTTTCAATTTATATTTCTGCTTCACCCTCTGCCTACGATTCTCATTTCCTAGCCTCAAACTTGTCTGGATCTAAAAACTGCTATTTTTGGCTGCCTTAGTTTCTCCATGTTTCCATATGGTTGAAGTTAAGTCGTTGATCTAACAGGTTTTAATAACAACATGAATGAAAAAAAGTTTTTCACTGCCACACTATTCAAAGCCACATCACAAGGGAAGTCAGTATTTTGGGATTTACAATTTAGCCCACAGGATTTTCTTACACCGCTTTCATGGAATTTTAATGATAAAAAGCTCTCCCTACCATTTTATATGGGTGAAATTGGGTATCACTAATATTCATGTTAAATTGAGCTCCTCCCAAGCAGGAAAATAAATAATGGAAAATGCTTTTATATAGCATTAACTAATGGTTAAGCATTCTTTTAAACACTTCACATATCACTCTTTAAATTCTCAATAAAAAATGTTATTATTCCTGTTCTACAGATTACTAAGCTGAGGTACAGAATGTTAAAATCACTGGCCTGTGTATCTTTGTATTTGAACTCAGAGAATAAGGCTCTGGATTCTGGACTTTCAAATGGAATTAACAACCATGGTTTAAAAACCATTTACAGCTAATACAAATTACTGGTTAAAAAAAAAAAAAGTTTAAATATTTTACTTTCTAAAAAATATTGCCCAAATTGTGCTAGATATTACATAAAATAACCCTCTAAGGATCATATAATCTTAAAAGAAATCCAAACATGAAAAATTAGATTTGCCTTTTTTCCCTCCCATGTAAAGGTGCTAATATTGTCTGAGTAAATGAATTATTTTATGAATGTCAACAGAATAAAGTATGTAATATGCACATAAATATTTTGATCATTGTCTCTGCTTGTGAAAATTGAAAGTAGTCTCTCTGCTTCATTAAAAATCCGTATAATTAATGTAATTTAAATGAATCATATACATAATAGAATCCGTGATAAGGATTTTTGAAGCTTCATGACAATTATAGGCACTTCACAGTATAATTGAGCTGTTAGTAATTAATGATATTAGGCAAAGTTATTTACCTACCACAACCTTAATATATTTGCTCTGTGCTTATTAAGAAGAAATCATTTCATAAGAAGATAAAAAATGATGACAAAAATGGATGAAAAAATAATATTAAAACTACATTTTCCTTAATAGTTTTACTCATATTGAGTGAAAGCATTAGAGATTTGAAATGTGTATTTATCACAAACATTGTTATATTTCATATCTATAAGTTCTTAAGAGAAGTTTTTCTTTAATTCCATCGTGGTTTTGGGTTTTGTTAACACAATGCAAACACGACAAGTCAATTCTGTTAAAAAAAAAATACTGAAAGAGAAAAGAATCTACCAATTTGTTAAACATAATTGGATGGGCAATCTGTTAAAAATCTTTACTCCTAATTTCCCCTAATATATTTAATATCTGTGGTGGAAAAAGCATACCCTACAGAAACCAGAAAATGTTGGAAGCAGCATATTCTGGTTCCTCCCAAAAAGCATTATGAGGTAATTATATTTTTGTTTTTCCTAATTTTGGTAGCCTGCCCTTTTATATGATTGTTGAATTCCCCACCTGCCTACTATTGTAGAAGAATTGCAGCCTGGCCCCCACAGCTGGTGGCAATGACTATGGTGTGTCTTAGACACTGATTAGCAGTAAAGTCTCATGAGACTCCACTGATCTGCACCATGATATTAACTGTCTTCTGGAATTGGCTCCATCTGTATGGCTCCTGGGTGGTTAGATATGGGTCCCTTTTCCTAGGCAAGCACAATAGGGACTCTAAAGCCTAGACTGACATACTCTAACAGAATTAGCAGTTACAACTTTGCTCATTTGTACCACTCTGATTGACTTGGTTGTTCTTAGCCTTGATGCATGTTCCCGAATTTACACACATATTCATTCCTCAAGCAGAGATATCTACTTGCTACTCTGTATGTTTTATTAATATTAGCACATATTACAGAGCTTTTCCATGTGCTATACCATGAGCTAAGACCTTTCTGTTTTTGCTCACCCACAATGAGACCTTGAGGTTTGAAAAATAAAAACAGTCACAGATCAGTGAACAACTATTCTAGTGATCAGTTTCATAAAATCTTACATTTGGGGAGGTTTCGAGGATGACTGTGTGTTAGAGCCAACCAGGAGAGCCTCTCTTAGGGACATGCATAGTAAAGCATGAGGTATATCCTTGGTAGCACTGGTCCAAGCTGTCACAGAAGCAAATCTTGGGTGGCCTGTACTGCAGGAAGGAGCAGCTGACACCAGACAGATGAGGAGGGCCAGAGTCTGGAGGGTGAGAAGGTCTTTGAGGCATTTACCCTGCCTTTTACTGAGAGAAAAACATTTAAAATACCCGAAATCAATAGTGTTCTGAATAAGAGCACAGGCCCTAGAGTCACTCCACCTTTGTGTTGAATCTGTAAACTTCCTAGATGTAAACTTACCTACCACAACCTTATTACCTACCACAACCTTATTATATTTGCTCTGTGCTTATTAAGAAGAAATCATTTCATAAGAAGATAAAAAATGATGACAAAAATGGATGAAAAAATAATATTAAAACTACATTTTCCCCCAGGCAAGTTTTTTAACCCCTTGGTGCTTCGGGGTTCTTTCTCTTGTATAAATATGTTCACGTTGGAACACAGGCCCCCTTATTTGTTTATGTACTGTCAATGACTGATCTCACTCAATAATGTCAGAGTTTAGTAGTTGCAATTGAGACAGACTAAGACTGCATGTCCTGTAAAGCCTAAAATATTTACTATTTGGACTTTTTTTTTGGAGGAAGTTTGCCAAATTTGTGCTAGAATGATAGTTCTTAACTGGGGCGACACTGCCTCCCTATGGGGAAACATGGAGGGTATTTTTGGCTGACACTATATCTAGAGAGTGCTTCTGCTAGGACCTAGACAACACAGATGGCAACATCTTTAATGTGCAACAATCCTGCACAATGAAGAGTTGTCTTCCCAAAATGTCAATATATCCCCACTGAGAAACATTGGCTTTTGAATCTCCAAGTAATACTGAATAAGAATAGGTATACTAAAATAGGAAGAATCCCTATCTAATTTCTGATTTTAATTGAAATAGTTTTAGTCTTTCAGACTGTTTAGAATACTGTTTGCTGCAGAATGAGGGTTTAGAATTTAGGGTGCTGGATTTAAATCCCTTATAAGCAGTGTGGCCTTGGGCAACCCAGATAAAACAGTGCCTCAGTTTCCTTTTAGAATGCTAATAATAATAGTGCCTGCTTAACAGAGTTGGAATAAGGTAGAAGAGATTAAACACACATAAAACATAAATTAATGCCTCGTTTATAGCAAGCACTCAGCAAGTGATAACTATTTTTATGATGATGATGATGATTTGGCATATTGGTTAAGCTTGCAAGCAGGAGAAGTCCTGGGTGTGGTCAGTTACACAAATAGAGGGTTATTGTCTTCATATAATAAGAATGCAGAGGTGGGTGATTGCTTGCATAGGTTAAGTAGTTTAACAACAGCAGGGCTGATGTCTCTGTGGTTCTCTTGTCCTTTACCTCATGGTCCCAATATGATTGCTGCAGCTTCAGCCCTCATATCCTCGATCTGAGGCAGGAGGAAGGAGTATGGCTCCACCTGTCTTATTTTATTGGGGTAATAAAACCTCTGCCAGATTCTTCCCAGTAGACATTGGAACCATCCTGTCTAGGCTTGAATCCTGACTCTGCCACTTACTAGCTGTGTGATATTGAATACATTTCTTAATCTCTCTGTGCATCAGTTCTCTTATATGCAAAATAGGGGGTGCTAGTGGTGTACATTGTTATATACCAACAATGTATACCAATGTATCTCAATGCATTGTTATAAATAGTGGATGAGCTATAAATTTAAGTCCTTCATAGAATGTTACTCTTATTTTGTAAGATTCTGCTTGTGTCTGGTGGTTTCCTCAGAGCTCCTACCTTGATGTGCTTTCTCACGCTCTGTGTCTTTCACATTTTTTTTATCTGGTAAATTATCTTTTCTGTCAATCAATAAATAATATAATATTGCAATAAATAAATTCCAGTAAGTAAATATTACAACATATACATATATATATGTATATGATCATGTGGTCATTCCCTCTTGTTTTTCATGAGGGAAATGTTTCATGCTAGTCCACTCTGTTCACCCTAGCATGGCCAAGGTTGTTTTTGTTTTCCTATAATCACTTTGCTGTATTTTTCAAACACAGACTGTAATAATGGTATTTGATCATATTCTTGGCATTTCTCCTGAGATACCAATAAAATACTTGAATATAAAAATGTAACTTAAGTCTCCTGTTTAATGTTATTATGAAACATTTATGTAGCACTTTATATTTACAAAGTGCTTTACAATTATTTATTAGTTAATTGTACTGTTAAACAACATTAGCCATCTGGCCAAATAAATGATTTCAAATTGTTCTACCAATATGTAGCTGAGGAGTGAAGAGTAAAGTCATATTGGATTTCATTCTTCAAGAAAAATCTTCGTTGTCTTTCTGTCCTCCACATTGCACAGTGCAGACTGGTTTTTCAGAGGGAGGTTCAAATTAGAGGGGAAAGTAATGTCTCTGTAAACTTCTTTCTGCTTTTCTGTACATGTGAGCTTTTCTCAGGATCAATCCTAAACCATCTTCTCTTCTCACTTGGAAAGCCCCACATATCCAGTTGTCTCATGTCTGTAATTCAGCTCTGTCCCAAGCTGTAATTCAGTATCCTTAAACTTTGATTTTGCCCTAAGTTCTCTCAGTTCAATTCTTGATGGCCATTTTTACTTACATTCCAATTATATCAATATTAAATATATATGTACATATATGCATACAGTGTACATATATGTATACAGTACACATGTATACAGTATATATAGTACATATCTGTATATATGTATATAGTACATATCTGTATACTGTACATATACACATATATATGCATCCGTATATATAATATATACACATGTATGTTAAATATATACACTGTATATGTGTATATTAAATATATACTGTATGTATGTATATTTAATGTATACATATATATTTAATGTATATTAAATATATACTGTATGTATATTTAATATATAATATATGTCTGTATATTTAAATTATTCAAACTGACCATTACCCCTTCTCCCTCAATAACACAGGGTCGGAAGAGTGAAGAGTAAAGTCATATTGGATTTTATTCTTCAAGAAAAACCCTTGTTGTCTGTCTCTCCACATTGCACAGTGCGGACTGGTTTTTCAGAGGGAGGTTCAAATCAGAGGGGAAAGTAACGTCTCTGTTACCTTCTTTCTGCTGTTCTGTACATGTGAGTTTTTCTCAGGATCAGTCCTAGACCATCTTCTCTTCTCCCTTGGAAAGCCCCACATATCCAGTTGTTGTTCACAAAGTATTTTATGCCACCACTCCCAATCTTGTTCACAGTCTGTCACCAGTTAAGAGACAACTTACTCTGCATTCTGACATTCATGCATACCCCACTGCCATTAGTCCACAGGTACCCATGATTTCAGTGTCTGGACAGTGCAATCATCTCCAGATATCCAGATCCAAAGACTCACGCTACTGCTACATCAAACCAGCAATGACTGCCCTACCTAGAGAGTTTAAAGTCTTTACTGTTCTAGCTTGGTAGCAGCAGTTCTGTTTAGCTGCTAATACTTCCCCTAGGGAGAAAATTACTTTCCTTATTGTCTCCCGCATTGTGGTTTCCCACTTGTGTTTGCACTTCTGCTTTTGCTGTTCCACCCACATGAAATGCCTTTCCACCTACCCCAAACCTGCTCATCCTTCTTCAGACCCAGTCCACAGCCCACCTCTTTCATGGAGAACTTCCCAACTACGTATGCCTAATGTGTGATCATCCTTTTCCTTTGAGTCCTATAATATCTAATGTCTGTGCTTATGGATATCAGGTCAATTTTGGTCAATTAACCACATACTGCTTTGTTACATCTTTTCTATTACTTTCTTGAGCTGTTATTTCATTGTTGCATTAACAGTTTTTTTCACATGTATCTTTTCATCTGTACTTGCAGTTTGTTGAAGAAGACTTCATTATCAGTAGCTTTTGTTTCAAATATTTTATTTCAAACAACATATTTTCTTTTTCAAATAGAAAAGAGATGGATTTATTTTTATGAGCCTCAGGAATGTTTTTGAACATATTTATCAACTATTAACAGTTTTCTCTTATAATACGACAAATGCAAAAACACATAGAAATTGACCTTTTCACGTTCATGTCATCTTTGTTATCATTTGCTTTTAATAAACATGGCAGAGTGAGGACATTTGAAATGCTGCTGCTCAAGTTATGTTGTTAGTAGCAAGAAAATGCCACCCAAGCTGAGGCCACTTAATTCAGCCTTTTAGTAAGCATTGGAAAGTGTAGGAAGAGTGGATTTTTCTGTTCTTGATTCAGCCTCTAAATGACACCACCATGGCTTGCCCTGCATACAATCTTTCCTTCATCTTATTTCTCAGCATTTACAACCATCTCAACTTGATACTTTTAAGGAATCCATAGGTTACTTATCATTTCCAGGGATAGAAATGATAAGGATAGAGAAGCTTAGGACACAGGACATCTAGAATAGATGGTTACTTTTCTGTGAAAGCTTTCTCCAGGGAACGCAATTGAAAGCAAATTCAGACAGTATTTGGTTATGATTTTTTTTTTTTTTTTAGGGTCATAGTCTCATTCTGTTGCCCAGGCTGGAGTTCAGTGGCATGATCATAGTTCATTATAGCCTCAAACTGCTGGTCTCAAGTGATTCTCCTGTCTCAGCCTCCCGGGTAGCTAGGACTACAAGGGTGCACCACCATGGCCACCTATTTTTTTTTTTTTTTAAACATTTTTCTGTAGAGAAGAGGTCTCACTTTGTTGGCCAGGCTGGTCTCAAACCCCTGGCCTCAAGCAACCCTCCTGCCTTGGCCTCCCAAAGCATTGGGATTATATAAGTGTCAGCTACCATTCCTGGTCTGGTTATGCTATTTAATGATCATAGAATAATAACATTACTTGTCTCTCCATGATTCAGAGAAATTGCAGATAGATGTCATGTTATTTCTTCTCCCAAACAAACAAACAAACAAACCTGTTCTGTCCCCTACTCCAGTGCTTCCCACCCCTTAAAATGGACAAATATCTTAGTTTGGCTCAAGTAGCATATTTCAAATAACTAATAGTTTAGTGTTTTGTACACTGTAATCTGTGCTTTTTAAGCACTGGAAAAATATCTGTTGATTGGTCTGTGTTAGAAGTTCAAGTGTTACTATGTTATTCTTAGGTGGAATGAAGAAATAATAACTTTTCACTACCAGTATCACAATGAGTAGTAGTTTATATCTCAAAAGGTATTATTTGTTAATTTTATGAATGATGAATATGATGGCTCTTAGACCATTAAAATTAATTTACCCATCCTTAGTTTTTGTATCACTATTTGTTTCTTAAAGTCTAAAATTCAATGACCTTACCAAGAGGCAACAACTTCCTGCAAGTTCATTTATTTACTAACTATACTCACAACCTTTTTAAAAATGAGATAGTGGTATAAAGAAAAATGATATTCAGTAATTTCAGTCTTTGGTACCTGACTAGTATTTTTGACCAATGTAAAAGGGTTTTAAACAAACTTTGCTTAGCAAAGCACTTAATTTAGGTCACATATCACACTGGAGTGAGACTTTTTGTAGGTCACTATTTAAACATTTAATTTCTGGTGATGTGACACCAAAAACTAAATGTTTAATTTAATTTGATTGATCCCAATAACCTTTTCCTTCCTCTGACTTTCTTTGCCACCACTTTTTTCTTTAGTATGTAACTTTATATCATCATCTCACTTGGGTCTCTGGTTGTTGATTGCCTGGCTTCTCCTATCAGTTTAGAAGCTCCTCAAAGGCGTACAGTAGAACTGTCAAAAAAGGGCTGTCATTTTAATTATCATAACCAGCTTTGATGTAAAGAGGATGTTATTATAGTTAATTCTGAGACACTGTATAAATCAGCAGAGCCCTCTTAATTTAGTCATCAGTAAAATATAACCATTCACGTTTCCATTCTGGTTAATGTAATTAACTGAGTATAACAATATTTAGGTCCTCAATTTTTAAGGGATCAAAATACATAATACTAACTAAATGAATTTAAATTTATCTTTCATGACTCAGACAACACTTTCAGATTATACCATTTCTTAAAATATGGTGCTGTAGATATAGAATAAATAGAAGACTGACCCAAATGAGCATAAACTCTGGGAAACTCTGTCTCAATGAATGGTAATAGTAGGAAATTAATTGTAATGGGCTCTTGTTATAAGAATGAAATTAGAAGGCCTTAAAGATTACTTGTTATATTGAACTTTAGCATGTATAGCTTATGTTTTGAGAGATCAACCTTAGTTTGTATTCTATGTAATATGTATCACAATGAGCCACATTTTAGAACAGAGTTTTACCATATGTAATTAACTTGCTTATCTATCTAGCAAATGTTTGAGAGCCTGCTGAGTTCAAAACAATGAGCTAATCTAGATTCAGTGCAATCCCTATCAAAATACCAATGACATTCCTTTTAGAAATAAAAAAAAAATCCTAAAGTTTATATGGAATCACAAAAGAGCCAAAAGAGCCAAAAACAATCCTAAGCAAAAAGAACAAAACTGGAGGAATCATATTATCTGACTTCAAATTATATTACAGAGGTATAGTAACCAAAGCAGCATGGTATTAGCATAAAAATAGACACACAGACTAATGGAACAGAATAGAGAACAAAGAAACAATCCACACACCTACAGTGAACTCATTTTTTTTTTTTTTTTTTAAGACAGAGTCTCACTCTATTGCCCAGACTGGACTACGGCAGTGCGATCTCAGCTCACTGCAACCTCTGCCTCCCAGGTTCAAGCGATTCTCCTGCCTTAGCCTCCCAAGTAGCTGGGACTACAGATGTGTGCCACCACGCCTGGAAAATTTTTTGTATTTTTAGTAGAGACGGGGTTTCACCGTGTTAGCCAGGATGGTCTCCATCTCCTGACCTCGTGATCTGCCTGCCTTAGCCTCCCAAAGTGCTAGGATTACAGGCATGAGCCACCGCACCCCACCTCAGTGAACTGATTTTTAACAAAGGTTCTAAGAACATGCAGTGGGGAGAAGACAGTCTCTTCAACAAATGGTGCTGGGAAAACTGGATATCCATATACAGATGAATGAAACTAGACCCCCATCTCTCACCACGTAAAAAATCAAATCAAAATGGATTAAAGACTTAAAATATAAGACCTCAAAGTATGAAACTACTACAAGAAAACATTGGGGAAAATCTCCAGGACATTTGTCTGGCTAAAGATTTCTTGAACAATACCCCACAAGCATAGGCAACCAAAGCAAAAATTGACAAATGGGATCAAAACAAGTTAAAAAGCTTCTGGACAGCAAAGGATACAATCAACAAAGTGAAGAGACAACCCACAGAATGGGAGAAAATATTTGCACACTACTTTTCTGAAAAAGGATTAATAATCAGAATATATAAGGAGCTTAAACAACTCTATGTCTAACATGTCTAACAAAAAAATGTCTAACAATCTGATCAAAAAATGGAAAATATTTGAATAGAAAGTTTTCAAAAGACATACAAATGGCAAACACGTATGTGACAAGGTGCTCAGCATCATTGATCGTCAGAGAAATGCAAATCAAAATTACAATGAGATATCATCTCATGCCACTTAAAATGGCTTATATCCCGAAGACAGGCAATAACAAATGCTGGTGAGGATATAGAGAAAAGGGAACCCTTGTACACTGTTAGTGGGGGCATAAATTAATATAATCCCTAAGGAAAACAGTTGGAGGTTCTTCAAAAAACTAAAAATAGAACTACCATATGATCCAGCAATACCACTGCTGGGTATGTACCCAAAGGAAAGGAAATCAGTATATCAAAGAGATATCTATACTCCTATGATTATTGCAGCAGTGCTTGCAAATATTTGAAAAACAACCTAAGTGTCCAACAATAGATAAATGGATAAAGGAAATGTGGTACATATACACAATGGAGTAATATTTGGCCATACAAAAGAATGAGATCCTGTCATTTGCAACAGCATGGATGGAACTGGAGATCATTATGTTAAGTGAAATAAGCCAGGCACAGAAAGACAAACATCACATGTTCTCACTTATTTGTGGGATCTAAACATCAAAACAATTGAACTCATGGACACAGAGAGTAGAAGGATGGTTATCAGAGACTGGGAAGTGTAGTGAGGGGCTGGGGGTGAGGTGGGTATAGTTAACGGGTACAAAAAATAGTTAGAAACAATGAATAAGACCTACTATTTGATAGCACAATATTGTGACTATAGTTAATAAAACCTTAATCGTACATTTTAAAATAACTAAGAGTGTAATTGGATTGTTATTTGTAACTCAAAGGATAAATGCTTGAGGGAGTGGATACCCAATTCCCCACGATGTGCTTATTTCACATTTCATGCCTGTATCATAACATCTCATGTACCTGATAATACATACACCTATGTAGCCCCCCCCCCAAAAAAAAAAAACCAACAACAACAACAAAAAAACACTATGCTAGGCAACAGTAGTGAGAAGAGCTGAATATGGTCTTGTCCTCAGGGAGCTTATTCAGACAGAGTGTGTTCATTATATGGACTGAACTGAATAATTATTCTAAATCTATATTCAAAATCCTATAAAGATTGTGTACAATATTTCAGTTTAGTATGAAATGTCAGTGGTAATAAAAGGCATCGATGCTATTTTCTTAGGCTTCGTTTTAGTACTTTGTTTGCGAAAATACATAATTCGGGTATTTCTTCCTTGATTCATGAAGCAATCTGGGGTAGCCTTAGGAAATCATTCATGTCCTTCTTGTTGTTTTTTGAGCGGAGTCTTGCTCTGTCACCCAGGCTGGAGTGCAGTGGCATGGTCTCAGCTCACTGCAACCTCTGCCTCCTGGGTTCAAGCGATTCTCCTGCCTCAGCCTCCTGAGTAGCTGGGGTTACAGGCACGTGCCACCACGCCCAGTTAATTTTTGTATTTTTAGTAGACACTGGGTTTCACCATGTTGACCAGGCTGGTCTCGAACAACCTCAGGTGATCTACCCGCCTCAGCCTCCCAAAGTGCTCATGTCCTTCGTGACTCATTGGAAAGGCAGCAACATTAATGACAGAAAGCAATATGATTTTTTTTGTGTAGTAAAATCACTATAAATTCTATGGTAAGATTGCAAACCATAGAATATGATGTTCTATAGTCCCAAAGGAAAAGACTTAGAGAAGGGACAGATATAAGACTATCCTATGCTTGAGAATAACTTCATGAGTATTAAGATTCAGGAATAGTAGTGGGAAATCCATTACAAACCAGAATATTCATCTTGAATTTAAATGGCGCCATTTTTTAGTAACTCCATTACGCCTCTCTCCTCACCCCAAGAAAAACCACAGGATTAACGTCAGTTTCTTCACTTGAAGACAGGTAATCAGATGAGACCTACCTGCTTTCTGATATGTTCTCCGGATGATGAAAATCCAAAAAAGCTTTGCCTAATGTTTTAAAACCCATGTTTTAAGAAACATGCATAGTTTCAGTCCATCCCCTTTAGCATACATTAGCAGAAATTGAGAAATCAACATTGTTCTTTTTAGGTAACTCGAAAATTGATTTATCTTCTCAAAAATAGAGTTGTTTAAAATTTCCTTATAGGTTGTAATTTTCAACACTTTAATAGTTTTGTTTTCCTCTGAACTTTGTATTGAATCTCTGAAGTAGTTAAATAACAGGGGTTTTATAAGGAAGTTACAAGGCCTTACATCCGTTTTCAGCAGGGGCTTTTGGGAATAAGCGGATGGCAAAAATCTCACTTTGCTAAGGGATCAGAGAGATCTTTACAACCTTATTTCTACTTAAATTTAGTTATTTCCTCAAGCTAATTAAGGTGTATTAGTTTTGGGGAAACTCCAATAAGAAAAAGGAAAATGTTAAGGAAATATACTCACACTAAAAGGTCAAATGAAAGTTAAGAATGTAATTTATTTGTTCTATTTTATTTTCAAATTTAATGATAGGTTGGGCTATTCTTTTTTAATATTACAGGGGTTCCATGAAATGCAAAGGACATTAAATTTTTATATAATACTATAAATGGTAGTCACATCTTTGCCTTTAGAAATTACAAAATAGGCTTTTCTTAAAATAGGCAGAGTAAGTTATTCCCACTCCCCACAAGTTATTTTGACCTAATTGAATGCTTTAATATCCAGAAAACGAAGTTTGTTTATTTTACAAAAATATCTCACAATTTGCTACTATGGTATACTATTTAGAACACGCGAAACCTAATTTTATATATATATAAAATAAAGTATATAGAAATACATATAAATATAATAGATATAAACATATATAAATGTATATTTTTAAAATATATAGAAATAAATATAGTTATTTCCAAACTCAATACTATTATATATCAACACTTGCCATCATGAATTAGTAATTTGGTTGCTTGCTTAAGTAAAGATTTTGTTATATGATTATGATAACTAGCTATATGTGCAGTTTATCCAGCTATTTCTGCAAGAATTCAAATGAATGCTCTTTTGCAAGGTTGTTGATTTCTTGAGCTACTACTAATGCAGTAAAAGGAATCTTTCCAAGCTCAGGAACAAGCAACAAAACCCTTAATTTGAATTTATAGCCTTCAGAGACAATCTGCAGGACAACTGTCCAAGCAATTTATTTTAATTAATATGATTTGTTCTATATATTTAAGTAGGAGAGTTATATACCAACAAATGAGACAAATAAGAATGCTAACAGTAACATTTTAAATAGTTATGGCTTAGGGAAAACATAAACGGAAGTATAGCCATCAGTAGTAATGGAATCTGAACCTTTTCTGTTATCAGTAAATCATCCACATCTCCATAGAGACTTCATTTCCACCAATGGATCTTAAATAATTTTAAGAGTTTAGATAGAAGGCCAAGGTCATACTATTGGGCCAGCATTTAGTGCTGAGGTAGAAAAATGTCCCTTACTAAGAGAAGTGTCAGGACTACTATATACTGCCAGAACCATATTGCTGATTTTCTTCAGAGTAAGGTATAATTTAATGAATTGAAAGAAAAAGTGTATTTTTTTCCTGTTAAACTTGATATATCTGGAAATTTTCATGGACTATGCTCTATAGATACTTGGTGTTTATTCCGTGTATATTTAACTGTTATGTTAAAAGATACTTAAACTGTGTCAAGCAATGCTGCTCTTGCTCTCAAAATGATAAAAACAATTCCTTTTTCATCAAGAAAAGGATTACATATTTACAAATCTAAAGTTATCAAAAATTGAGGGGGATTTTACTAGCCTGTGTAAAGACAAAACCAATTTTTAGACAATACAGTTGTCACAAGGCCAACAATGCACTAACCTCTTCTGGAAATGAGAATCTGAATAAAAGTATCATTTAGAAACACACAGTGTATTAGCTGAAGAGCCTGTTTACAATTCTGTCATTCCAACTAACAGTAATGTTGTGTTTAGAAAGGATTTGAAATATAGGCCTGGCTCGTATTTGGATTGAAATTGACTAAGAAGTTAAATTTAAAACTGGCTGGGCGGTGGTTCATACCTGTAATCTCAGCACTTTGGGAGGCTGAGGCAAGTGGATCACCTGAGGTCAGGAGTTCGAGACCAGTATGGTCAACATGGTGAAACCCTGTCTCTACTGAAAATACAAAAATTAGCCTGGCATGGTGGCACATGCCTGTAATCCCAGCAATTCGGGAGGCTGAGGCAGGAGAATCCGTTGAGCCTGGGAGGCAGAGGTTACAGTGAGCCAAGATGACACCACTGCACTCCAGCCTGGGTGACAAAGAAAAAACAAAAGATCTAGAATTCAGGAGAAAATGACAACTTTGTATGGTTGATGGTGCCTTTACTTTTCATTGAGTCACTGCCTGTATGTTCATATTCATAAAGATTCCAAAGTTCATTCCTTTCATTCTTTCAGGAATTATTTACTGAAAGACTACTATGTTCGGGGCACTGTAGGGGTTTGGAGCATGTAATAACATCAATAATAACAGCTAATACTTATTTAGCAATTGCAATTTCTGTGAGGCTCTATTCTGAGTACTTTGCACATATTAATTTATTTAGCCCTCACAATTTTATTTTTATTTTTATCTTTATTTTTTTTGAGACCAAGTCTTGCTTGTCACTCAGGCTAGAATACAGTGGCACGATCTCCGCTCACTGCAAGCTCCACCTCCCAGGTTTGTGCCATTCTCTTGCCTCAGCCTCCCGAGTAGCTGGGACTACAGGCACCCACCACCTCGCCTGGCTAATTTTTTGTATTTTTAGTAGAGATGGGGTTTCACCGTGTTAGCCAAGATAGTCTCCATCTCCTGATCTCGTGATCTGCCTGTCTCGGCCTCCCAAAGTGCTGTGAGTACAGGCGTGAGCCACCGTACCTGGCCAGCCCTCACAATTTTGTGAGATGGGTTAACTATTATTATTGCTACAGACCAGGAATTACCCAAAGTCACTGGTCAGTGGTGCAGCCAGGATTCTAACCCAAGCAACTGGATCCAGAGTTAATGCTCTTTTACACATTAGGGTACATCTCCCACATAAGCTATGTCTCTCTAAGTCTCTAAGTTTCATAAAACAATAGTGATTGGGAGGCCGAGGTGGGCGGATCATTTACTTATCATTTACTTATCATTTTAGCTACTTGGGGATGATGAGACCCATTCCTCTATTCCTTTCTTTACCCCTGGGGGAACTAACGAGAAGTACTGCTTTCTCCAACTTTATGCTACATCAAGGAGGGTGAGAGGCAGGTCTTGCTCAGTGGCATCAAGTAGGCAGGTAATGTGGCTAGAAGGCTAACAGTCTGCTGTACAGATAGACTATAACTATTCCCAAGATAGACCTAAAGGAAGAAGGCTGGAAAAAAATGAAAATGAAAGTTTCATTCAAAGTTTACCAAACACTATAATGTTGGGGGATTATGGGGAGCTGAGGTTTAGAGACGTAAGTAACTTCTGATGTCACAAAACAGGCCCTGGATCACAAAGTGATCTTTCTGCCTATCATACCAGCCCCAAGGAATTGGGAGAAGAGCATTCTTGAACAAAAGAACTGAATTTTACATGGAATGTGTCTTCATCATGTCATTCATGGAATATGACATGCTTTCATCTCACTATGTTTTGATGGATCAGAAGGATCAAATGGTTTGGTAAAAAGAAGCATTAATTATACAAAAAGAGTGGCCTAGGAAGCCAAAAACCCCTCTGAATCATTCAAAACCAGCACCAACATAATGGACTGAAATTTTGATAGGAGTATGATATGTTTTGGCTGTGTCCCCACCCAAATCTCATCTTGGATTGTAACTACCACAATTCCCACATGTCGTGGGACAAACCTGGTGGGAGGTGACTGAATTATGGATGTGGGTCTTTCCTATGCTGCTCTCATGATAGTGAATGAGTCTCATACAAGGTCTGATGGTTTTAAAAACAGGAGTTTCCCTGTAGAAACTCTTCTTTTGCCTGCCACCATCCATGTAAGATGTGACTTGCTCCTTCCACCATGATTGTGAGGCCTCCCCAGCCTTGTGGAACTGTAAGTCCATTAAACCGCTTTTTTCCCCAGTCTCAGGTATGTCTTTATCACCAGTGTGGAAATGGACTAATACAGAGTGCAAATGCCTTTGAATTTTTGTAAAATAACTTTGATATCAATTTGAATGTAAGTTGTATGAGGGTAAAGACCTTGTTTATCATGTTTACCACATTGTCCTTAGTGCCTGGAACATTGTTTGGCAAGTAATAGGTACCCGATAAATATTTGTTAAGTGAATGACCCATCTTCAGGAACATGTCAGCAGAATTAACTTTTCTTCAAAACAAAATCTAGCTTTAAAAACTTTCTTGACCCATGCATGTATTTTACTAATTATGGAGGTCTTTAATTAATATCTCTATAATTAAGATTGTTTAATTAAGATTGTTTGCCATTATTGTAATTCTCTTCTTTCTGGACTCTTTCCTATTCCCTTGAAGGTGGTAGTGGCAATGTGATGGTTTACTCTAGCCAATGAAAATAAGTGAAAGAAATGCACTTATCCCCCTTTTTTTGGTAGAAGATAGAGAGTGCAGACAAAACAGAAAGATCCTTAAGATATCCCAGTATATGCAGAGAAAAAAAACCAAAAATGATACATCATAATGTGCCTCAATATATTTGAACATTGAGTGTCTCATTAGGATTCCACACTGAAGATAGTGACATGAGATTCTCAGACGTTGGGGAAATATTTTTTTATAGGGTTAAGATAAAAGACATATAATAATAAAACTGATGGAAATAATTAAAAAGAAGATAACAATTATAGAATTAAAGTAAATTAGAATGGAAAAAGTATTAGAGATCTTCTGTGTACTCCTCCATTTTATAGAAACTGATGCCCAGGGAGTACAGTTTGTCACAGATCAATCTTGGACTTGAACTCAGGACTCTTGATTACTTGTCTGAAATTATAACCATGTCATACTAGCTGCTATAATAGACTGATGCCCCCAGGGCTTAGGATCAGAACTATCAGTTTTGCAATATGTATGAATAGTTGCTTATACAGTGTAACTTCAGAATGCAGAGCTATTGACTGGCTACATACAGATTGACGACAGAGAGATCTCATAGTCTACATATTAGTTATTCATTACTGCGGAACAGATTATCCCCCAAATACTCAGCAGCTTAAAACAATAAACATTTATTAATTCACACAGTTTTTGAGTGACTTAGTTGGTTAGTTCTAGCTCGCAGTATGTCATATGTTTGTAGTCAAAATGACCCACAGTTTTGTCTGGCAATATATGTAGAGCAAGCTTCCTTAAGTTAGAAGACGTATCAATATTTAGGTAAATGATTATTTCTAGAACTTTGTTTGACTCATCATTTTTTTTGGCTTTGAACTAACATCTGTGGTCCTACTATACTTACGTTCGTTGCTCAAATGCAATGGAATGTGGTAGAAGGTGTATGAAATTTTAGAGCCAGGTTAGATTCACTATTCTGATCTTGAGTAATGTAAATTAACCTCATATTGGCCTCAGCTTTTTCATCTTCAAATAAGGATCATAATACCTAATTTGTAAGGTTATTGTGAAGATTAAAGTAATTTAGGAAAAGATTTGGCAATGTGCTTGGCACATGAGAGATACCTCATAAATGAGGGTTGGTATTTTACTGTCCCTCATAATACCTTGCTTTCTAGATATGAAGCTATTATTTTTAGTAATAAAATTGAATTTTGGAATAATTTACAGAAAATAACTATTTTAATTTATAAAAATAGATTAAGCAAGTGTGAGACAATTAGCAACACTTCTATATCATGCTCTTTCTATTACCAGGGCAAATACCATAGGAAACTAGGGAATGAGAAAAGATGCCCAGCTGTCTTCTCAGAGTTTCTGCTTAATACTTCTCTTAATGTTACAGTTGCTATTACACAATAAAGCCATTGGAAAGGTCACAGTGGGAAGAGTTTGTCTCTACTCCAGGATGTCTGAAAGAGATTCAAAGATTGGGAGACACTCATCTGAGGCGTCTTTATTCACATATCTAGTGGGTGATGTTGGCTGTCTGAGGGACTCTCAGCTAATATGGTCATCAGGAGAATCTACACTTATTCCATATGGCCTGGGCTTCCTCATAACATGGCAGCTTCCCATTGGTTGGACTTCTGACATAACAGCTCAGGGTTCTAAGAACAGTGTCTCAGTTCAGTAGCTGCACTGCTTTTTATGGTCCAGCCTTGAAATTCATATAACACCACTTCTATAGTATTTTATTGGTTACAAAGGAGTCATCAGCTCCCAGATTCAAGAGGAGGAAAACGAGGCTCCACCTCTTGATGGGGGCATGTCAAGGTTTTAAAATAGTATGTGGGTGGGTAGGTGTATTGGTGCCATCATCTTTAGAAAATACAATCCACCACACTTAGAGAAGTGAAGTACAGACCCTTAGGTGGGCAGGGCAAGCCTCAGAACAGGGAGAGCAGCATAGAGGCTTCCTGGACATGTTTACACATGCACCTCTACAAATCATCACAACCT
Organism: Macaca nemestrina; assembly: GCF_043159975.1. Taxonomy (NCBI): domain Eukaryota; kingdom Metazoa; phylum Chordata; class Mammalia; order Primates; family Cercopithecidae; genus Macaca; species Macaca nemestrina. The sequence continues at coordinate 87,181,026 of NC_092130.1, read as the reverse complement.
GCTAGTTTTCATTCTGGAGCCTGGACTCTCCAATTGTACTCATTTTATGGCCCTTAGGCAAGCTGTGTTGCCCTTTTCAATAGCTGCATGAAATGTGGAATACATCGTGTATCCAGACCTTGTCTCTCTTTCTAAGATCTTGGCTTGATCTCTTTCTTGCTGTTTCAACTTAAAATATTTAATGTGAAATCACCACTGCAATGTGGGGCTCCCATAGATAAATTTGAAGTTTTAATAATTTATCATTTCCACTTTTGAGACTAGTACACTGTAAGTTAAAACCAAAAACAAAACAAAGCAAAGGCCAACACTTTAACCAATGGAAGTCTAAGCTTTGGAAAAATCCAGAAAAGTAACACCAAGTCCAAGATAAATTGAAACTCTAAGCACATTTTGCTTGCATTCCTTCCTTGTTTCTAATTTAATAAATGTTTTCCAGAATGGAGTTTGCAAATCCAAGCAAATATATATATATATATACACACACACACACACACACACACACACACATATATTTAAAATGCTTATTCCTTTTTGGGTTCTGCGTCAATTGTGTACATTTCATAAATATAAACATAAGACATATTTGCTAAGGAATTACATTTGTTGATGTGGCAGCCTCATGGCTTAAAGTATAAAAAATTCATACTTTGTCAATTATGAATTACATTTTCCCATTTGTATAGAATATGGAACTTGTTTGAGTACTAGCTAAAAATGTACGTGATACTATTTCAGATGTAAGTATTGTTTTAAAAATATCAAGCTAAGAATGATGGTTTCCAGCTGCATCCATGTCCCTACAAAAGACACAAACTCATCCTTTTTTATGGCTGCATAGTATTCCATGGTGTGTATGTGCCACATTTTCTTAATCCAATCTGTCACTGATGGACGTTTGGGTTGATTCCAAGTCTTTGCTATTGTGAATAGTGCTGCAATAAACATACGTGTGCATGTGTCTTTATAGCAGCATGGCACAAGTATACATATGTAACAACCTGCATGTTATGCACATGTACCCTAAAACTTAAAGTATAATAATAATAAACATATATATATTTAAAAAAATATATATCAAGCTTATCCTCCCTTAAGAGGTCAAACAACATCTGAAAACTATAACCCTTTTAAATAAAAAAAACTCTGTCCTTTGCTAATTTATTCAGCTTTCTTCCTACTACATCCAATTACCAACCCTATCAGTCCATTCTGCTTGATTTATCTTTTAGTCAGATGAGTGTCATAATAGGAAGGCAGCAAGAATACCCTTTAATACTTACGGATTTTTTTTTCAAATGTAAACATCTTCCTTTCCTAAGCAGAATTTATGCACTGACTCACTCTCACAGCTATCACCCTGGATGCCCTCTTCCTATTTCATTACCATGTTGTGGATGAACACATCATTGGTATGGTATTTATTTTGATAGGCAGCAAAAAAAAAAAAGTCTTGCCCCTAAAAGCTATGCCATGTTTCTAGCCCTTCTTTATGAGGCATCTTCCAGCAGCACTCTTATTGCAGAATTGCATGGAGCAAATGGTGGCCCATCTCAGATCACTGGTACTTTCCCTGAATGAAATCCTACATATGCTGTCAATTTAATTAGAAATTGGCCTGCTGTTTTGTCTTCCCAATTAGCTCACCCATTATCTCTCATATCCTAAAATCCTATCATTCTCCAGATAATAGGTTATTTCTTCAAACATCTTTGTCTCATTGCTTCCAGATAACTGTCTGTGACCTGTTTCCCCTTTAACTTCTTATAGTCATTTTAACATCTGTCATCACAGCTGAAGGTGTGATTATGTCTAATAATGTTTTATTTTTGCAGTGAGTGCACCACAGTTATTGTCATATACAGAAAATTCTGACTGACAGTTCCAGAGCTTTTTGACACCAGAGAAAGTCAAGTGCTGTGTTACCTCTTTCTATGACTCCCAAGAGAATAACCCAGCACAACTACCCAGGATCTTGGAAGAAGGCCTTATGACTTTGGAGAGCCTTCTTTCTCACTTACACAGCCTTACAGCATTCCCCTGTATTCTCCTCTTCTGGGTTTCTCTCTCTTATTTAACTTCTAACTTTGAATGTAACAGTTGACTAACATTAAAATTAATTTCCAAAATAAGTTAATTAATTGACCAAGTTAAAGAAGTTCCTTGTATATTTAACTACATGATTTTAGGTTGAATAAATGTCATACTTTTAGGGAAATATCTAGGAAGCATTAAAAATAACAATTGACATTGAGATATTTAGTAAACAAAATCATTCTAGTTTCTTCTCTCTTGCCCCCTCCCATCCTATTTGCTATAACCTATAAATTTGGCCAAAATGCTGCAAGTCTAATTCATTTATAAGCAGTTGAGATTCAAAGGTTATCCTCACTGATGTCTAAATTTTTATGATGTGTTTCTGCTACTGTATTACAATTCTGAATTCCATATCAAATTTATTAATTTTTTTTATTGCTAAACCCCCTTGCTGTGGTTTGGCTGTGGTTTGCCTCTGCCGAAACCCATGTTGAAATTTGATCCCCAGTGTGGCAGTGTTGGGAGTAGGGCCTAGTGAGAGGTGTTTGGGTCATGGGGGCAGATCCCTCAAGAAAGAGATCAATGCTCTCTTGCAAGGGTGAGTTCTCACTCTCATTAGAATGGGTTAGTTTCCACAAGAGCGGATTTTTAAAAAAGATCTTAGCTTCCCTGGTTTCTCTCTCTTGCTTGCTCTCTCACCATGTGATCTCTTTGCATGTATCCACTTTCTGCCATGAGTGGAAGCAGCATGAAGCCCTCACTAGATGGAGCTGCTCAATCTTAAACCTTCTAGCAAGAAGAATTATGAACTAAAGAAACCTCTTTTCTTTGTAAATTACCCAGCCTCAGGTATTCTGTTATAGCAACAGAAAACAGGTGGAGACACCCCTCATCAGTTCAGTAATATGCAATAGAACTGACAATGTCTATTGTTGATTAACATACCCAACTTTGTTGTGAAGTCAGTCATTATAAACAAGGTCTTTACTAGCTCTTTTCATTTATAAGCACTAGGAGATACTCAAGAGGGTCTTACCTAAACAATTCAAAATTATCACTAAAAAGCATAAAAATTCTGTCATAGGCCAATGCTTCTTTCACATTAGTAGAACAGGAACTATACCCAAAGAGTACTTCGGGAATATAACAGATTAATGACCCAATGGAATAAACACTTGACCAGTAAAAAGCACCGATTTTGAAAAATTGCTTTAAAAAAAAAAACAACCTAACCGTGTTTTATACAACAGAAATAGATTCATTACTGCTGAGATATGCTGCATCTCTAATTTCATTTTCACAAAACTTCAGTATACCTCCATAGAATTCAGATTAGTTCTCTCAGTAAGTAACTATGACATTACCATTATTAGTGTTCCTAGAAAGTTCCTATTTAAAAGCACTACAGGGAAATTAGTACAGAGTATCCCCACCCCAAGCAAACACACAAAACACCAGTGCACACCACAGATGATAAAACATTGGAAAATGATAGGAATAATCAAGAAAATGCTTTATGCGGAAAATTCAGTGTGGTTTAGATATTGGGTCAACTTTAACCAATGTTATAATATCATTTCATTATTTTTAAAATCTAGAAAAATGTCACCAATCAAATATAAAGAAAAATGTTAACCTAATTATAAAATGAAACTAAGCCATCAAGCAATGTAATACTGTGAAGCATCATTAACTTTAAATTCTATATTACATGGAAGCAGAGAGATTCCAAATAAATGACTCAGATTGCATACTGTCAAATAGTTCATTTTAACCTGCTCCTAGATTCTGTGGGTCTTTTACGGGTTCTTCCTTTTTAAATAACTATAATTTGTAGTCCATTCCCATTCATTTGCTACTAACCTGGCATTTCCCGAGGGATCTAAAAATTGAAATGAGGAAGTAAAATCACACTTTTCATAGAGAAGAGCCACTTCGAAAACCCCCTAAATTCCTCTAAGCTTTGAATTCCTACTGTTGTGGACTGTATTAATATTGGAGTGGGAAAGTGAAGAAAAATCATAACGCAGGACTGTGGGTATCTACACTTCAAACCATGAGCCTTGATGCTGCCTGTGGTCGAATGGCTGCGTATTATAATTTGTTAGGCAATGGTAATTAACTAGTCTAGACTCCTTTCAAAAATTACTAAGCTACTAAGTGAATAAGTCTTATAAGCTATACAAAACATCGTAGAACAGATAACTGAATACAAAATCAGTGTGTAGAAATACGTATTTTTGAGTTCCTACTATGAGTCAGCCAATATATTATAGACATAAGGGATAAGACATTAAATATGACAATTATTGTCCCTTCTCTTATGGAACTTACAACAGTGGCAAAGACAAATTTTGGACAAGTAATCAAACGAATGAATTAATAAATGGCAGTATTGTAAAAGTCAGTATCCAAGTCTTCTATATTTCAATAAGTTTTACAGTTTTCTATAAATGGATCCTGCATATTTTAGGGTTATTCCTAGAAATTTTATGGTGTGTATGTTGCTGTTATCATATAAGATTTTCCTATCATCTCTGTTTCTTGCTGGGATATTGATATTTTTTGGTATTTTTCTAGTATTCCATAGCCTTACTAATTTCTGTTTAAGAGGATTTGACTTGGCACTTTTGGGTTTTCTAAGAAACATTCTCTGCAATTACTAACCTTTTTTCTCTTTTCCTTTCCATTAGTTAGTCCTTTCTATCAGTTATTTCTGATTTGTGTCTTATTGCACTAACCAGAAATTTTAGAATACAGTTAAATAAGGAGGAGATTGGGAATTCTGCCCCCCTTGATTTTAATGAGGGTTCTGGTTTTACTATTAATTTTATATGATGTGATCTGTCTTCTTAGATATCCTTTTTTATGAGAAGGAAGTCTCCTTCTTCATTTTTTCCCCGTAAGATTTTCTTAGAAATTGATTCCTTTGAGTTCTTAATTTTGATTTCTCTCTCAGTTAGCTAGAGTATGACTTTAAATAATTTTTTTTCAAGAAGGATATTTGGTGATATAAGTTTTGAATTATTGAATAACTGAGAATTCTGCTGCCATCATACACAAACAACATTTAAGAGGGCATAAAATTCTTAGGCTACCAATTTTCTCCTTACAATGCTATAGACAGGTGGGAATGCAAAATGGTGTAGCCACTTTGGGACACGTTTTGGCCGTGTATTAAAAAGTTAAATATACACCTACCATGTCACCTAGTTATCCTACTCCTAGCGATCTACCTAAAAGAAATGGAAATTTATATTCACATAAAAATATGTGAATGTTTATAAGAGCTTTATTCACAATAACCAGAGATTATAGACAATCCAGATATCCTTAAGCAATTTCATATCAATGATATGCCATTCAGCCCTAAAAAAGAACAAACTACTGATTTATACAACATGAATTAATCTAAAATACATTTTTCTAAGTGAAAGAAGACAGAATCAAATGGCTACATACTATGTGATTTCATTTTACATGACATTCTTAACAAAGCAAAAGCATACGCAGGAAAACAGATCTTTGGCTGCCAGAGGTTGAGATTGAGAGGAGAGATTGTCCAAAAAAGGGTAACTCATACTTTTGGGGAGTGATGGAATTGGTCTGTAGAGAAGGTAGTGGTGGACATGTGACTCTATGCAGTTGTCAAAACACATAGAACTGTACAAACACAGGGTGAACTTTCTTGTATGAAAACAACCTAAAAATCAACCAGGATTTGGAGGCAAAGATAGAATGCAGACTATGACAAGGAATCTAACTATATTACAATTGAATCACAAAGCTACACTGAACGGGATGGGGGAAAAGGGAGCTGACTTAAAAAACTCTGGAAAGAAGTTTTTTGTTTTGACTAGATACTTTAAGGCTGAAGAACAAAAGAACTGTGCATAAACACTGTTTGGTTTTGATGTGTGTGTCTGCATTAGTTAGTAACCACACATATATTTCCTCCCTCTATTCACAGAAATAGGCTTGAAACTACCCCAGTAGCAATGAACACAGATCTTGGTTTCTAAATTCCTTCTCCTATAAAAGAAACAGGAATCTCTGGAGAAATAGCTGATTCTAGGGGCTGGAGAAGGGATAATACAATATGAGCCTGGAGCATCTGAAAGTAAGGAAGTGAAGGGGAAAAAAAAAAAAGATGGGAGCATACTAAAAGGGATAGGAGCCACCTGGGAAAAGTTACCAATTGCCAAAGTTGAACAACTTGTGCAACAAAGTAATGATAGCATTGGATTATAACCAAATAATAAAATAAATATACATGAATCCATACTAATATAAATAAATAACTGAGTAAATGGGGGAGAGGTGACAATTATTTCTTATATAATAATTACAATTAAAAATTACAAGGAATAAAGGAAATAGAAATCATCATTAAAACACCACACAGTAACAATTGCCACACAATGGATGCAAAATTAGTGGGTAAAAGTTTATGCAAAAATAGGATAATTTTATAATATCAAAGCATCTCCCCCAAAGTACTTAGTAATTATGAAAGAAAAATAGTAACTTTACAGTGGAGAATCCTAAAAAATACAAGCTTAACTAAATCACCAGTAATGAGACAAATGGACATTATGTGATCCCTTATACAATACATGGACAAGGGCGCATCACCTGTGTGCTTTCCCCCTCAATAACACATAACTTTAATCCAATCACGAGAAACCGTCATACAAACCAAAATTGAGGCACATTCTACAAAATAACTTATGAGTATCCTTCAAAAGTGTCAGGATCATGAAAAACAAAGACTCTTGTGCTGTCGTAGATTGGAAGCAACTAGAGAAATGACAACTAAATGTAATGTGAGATTTTGGAACAACAAAAGGATGGTAATAGAAAACTGGTGATATCTGAAAAAGTTCTGTACTTTAGTCAATAAAATTACCTGCAACCAAGGTTAATTTCTTAGTTTTGATAAATATTATTTGGTTATATAAGATGTTAACATAAGGGGACTTTGGCTGAAGGGTATTTGGGAACCTATGTACTATTTTTGCTAAACAATGCTGTAGATATGGCACCATCATCCTATGGCATTTCATGTTTCAGAGAAGTTTAAGGTCAACCTAATTTTTGTCCCTTTTTAGGTAACCTACGTTTTTTTTTTTTTTTTTTTTTTTTTGAGACGGAGTCTCACGCTGTTGCCCAGGCTGGAGTGCAGTGGCGCGATCTCGGCTCACTGCAAGCTCCGCCTCCCGGGTTCCCGCCATTCTCCTGCCTCAGCCTCCTGAGTAGCTGGGACTACAGGCGCCCGCCACCGCGCCCGGCTAATTTTTTGTATTTTTTTTAGTAGAGACGGGGTTTCACTGTGGTCTCGATCTCCTGACCTTGTGATCCGCCCGCCTCGGCCTCCCAAAGTGCTGGGATTACAGGCTTGAGCCACCGCGCCCGGCCACCTACGTTATTTTTTATCTGCCTGAATACTTTAAATCTATTTTGTCTTTCTTGAACTTAACTAAGTCTTACATACTTTTTTTCAGTGTCAGAATACTCAAATACTTTTGTCTGGTCCCCATATTGAACATGTTTCAGTGGTTTTTACTTTTTTCAGAGTGATTTTACTATCTTTTAGGCTGCAGCATATTTGGCCAAGCATTATTCGGGCTCTCTGGGTTATTCATCTTCAAAGTAGGACAGTGCTATTTAGACCACTTCCACCACTTGTGGTTCATGGAAAACCACTGACAACAGGTTTACTGATACACTGTTTTCAGAGTTGTGAGTTTTTACCATTTTTAGTACTCTCATGGTTATTTTATTGGGTAGTTTAAAGAGATTTATTAACAACTGCTGAGCAGAAGTCATTTTAAATCAGAAGCCACCCTATCCAAAATGTCTATATTTTTGAAATACTAATTTTAGCAATGTCTCCCAAGGTATTTCCATTAAGGAAGAACATTTGCATTGTGAGCATTATATCTGGAGCTCCTATACTTCAGAATCAGAAAAGAGAATGTGAAATAGCAGTTAATATTTCACAAGATAATTAAAGCAAGAGATTTGGTATTCCTCTACAACAAGAATTACAAAGTTAGGTAGTGGCCTGGAAACCAGTGAAGCTGATTGCAAAATGAATATTTAAAAGCCCCTCTGATTTAATGTGCTCTTGTTTCCATTCCCTTTATTCTTTACAAAGAATCCTCTGTAAATATTGCTTTAAGGATTATCAGGCTTCAATTTTCAAATTCATCCAAAGGCCATAATTTAAACCATAATATTGGCTTTACAAATGTAAACAGTGATTGAACCACTTCCTTTAGCTAATAGGAATGCCAATGAAATTAGAGTCAATTAAATAATTGCTTTATTAACCTAATATATTACTGCTGTAAAACATGCCATGGCACATCCAGCCGGGAGGATAGCTGGGAGAGAACAGGACTACATCAAGGTAAAGAGAATAAATAGCATATTCTAAAAACTTAATCTGCAGAGAAGAGTAAAACAGTGATTGAAATTTTGATTCATCGATTTCATAGTTTAACTATAGCTGAGGATGGAAAAAATCCTAAGAGAGTTTAAAGGTTTTCATTTAATTCAAAGGATACTTAGTGTGGGATAAATTATATCTTCGGGTTAGGTTTAACTTAGCTTCTCTCATCTCTCTACCTTCTGGACACCAGCTGCAGGGAACTGCCTTTGTCTGTGCAGTCTAAACCCTGGTTGCATCTCTTTAATGACTTTTCATTAGTGACTTACTACTGCTGACAAGATGTTTAAACTCCTTATCAACATATACAAACCTCTTTCTGACTGGGTTCCTGCTCGCATATCCAGCCCCCTCTTCTACCATTCTGCTCCCATCCTACCCTTCAGTAGGACCTTCAGCACTCCCTATAGACAATGCAGGCTCACTTCACCCTTCAGCTGTTCATACCAAGGAAGAGCTGATTATTTCCTGTGGATTATTCATCTTTCAAGACATAACTTAAATGTTCCTTTTTTTTTTTTTTTTTTTTTTTTTTGAGACAGGGCCTTACTCTGTCACCCCGGCTGGAGTGCAGTGGCGTGATCTTGGCTCACTGAAGCCTCCGCCTCCTGGGTTCCAGTGATTCTCCTGCCTCAGCCTCCCAGGTAGCTGGGATTACAGGCACATGCCACCACACCCGGCTACCTTTTGTATTTTTAGTAGAGATGGGGTTTCACCATGTTGGCCAGGCTGGTCTCGAACTGCTGACCTCAGGTGATCCACCTGCCTCGCCTTCCCAAAGTGGTAGGATTACAGGTGACAGCCACTGTGCCCAGCCATAAATGTCCCTTCTTATGCCAAGTTTTCTGTCCACTCTCCATCTCCAGTCTTGCCTCCTCCTTCCCCTAAGCAAGTACTGGTATTTTTGAAATACCTTTATGATATGTTTTTTTCCTTTATGATAATACAGAGGTATGTGATTATTTACTTCTAATATTGCATACCTTGAGAGATTATTTGCAGTTATTTTTTAAACTTCTGTGTCCCCCCTACCGTGTTGTCCCCTCTCTTTTTGATGGCAGAACTGAATCTATTATCTCAATAACTGCAGAACCTAGTGGATTATTTGGTGATTCTGCTCGGCAAATATTTGAGGACTAAATGAGGCAGTTTGCACAGTGGTATCTCTAGTAAGGTAGGGAACAGGTTCTTGGTAATTATGGTTTTTCTTGTACCTCACTTCCCAGCCTGTTCTGTCCCAAGTGGTTGTGTGTATCTTAGCACAGAAGAGCAAGGAAGAGAGTTTGTGGGTTTTGTTTGTGTTTCTTTCTGATTCAAGGTCAAACTACCACAAAATTCTGTACAGCCGGAGATGAATCCTTTGGAAAGCATTATGAATTTTGTGACATAAGAAGAGATGTATATTTGGTCTCTGCCCCAGTTCCTGACACAGAGCTCCTAAAACCCTTGTAATTTCCTATGTGATAGGGATAATAGGAGCATGTTTTGTTGTAAATCTTTTGTTTTGGTCTTAGTCTCTGGTTCCTGATAAAAGAGCTTCTAAGACCCAGTGATAAGAGTGTCATTTTATATGCTAATGAGATGACTGCTGGCTGGGGTTCCTGAGTAGCTTTAGGATGGGGCTGGTTCTCAGAAAGACCAAGTCATGGTTAGAGGGTTGAGACTTTCAGCCCAACCCCTTGACCTCCCAGGAGAAAAGGGCTGGAAATTGAGCCAATGGCCAATGATTTAATCAATCATGCTTATGTGATGAAATCTCTATAAAAATCCTAAATGACAGGGTATGGGAGGTTCTGGGTTAGTGAACACATCCACATGCCAGGAGGTTGGTGCATCTCAACTCTACAGAAGCTTTTGTGCTCAGGCAGGACCATTCTGGACCTCAGCCTATGTACTTCTTCATGTGGCTGTTCATTTTTACCCTTTATAATATCCTTTATAATAAAACTGTATAATATCCTTTATAATAAACAATAAACTTAAGTGTTTCCCTGAGTTTTATGAGCCAGTATAGCAAATTATCAAACCTGAAGGAGTTGTGGGAACCCCAGATTTGTAGCCAAGTCAGAAACGTGGTTAACTTGGGGACTCACCACTTGTGATTGGCATCTGAAATGAGGGGCAATCTTGTAGGACTGAGCCTTTAACCTGTGGGGTCTGCACTAACTCCAGGTAGCTGGTACCAGAGTTAAATTTAATTGTAGGACATGCAGTTGGTATCTGCAGAGAACTGGAGAACTACATGCTGTGGAGAACCCAAACATTTAGTATTGTAAGTGTTGTGAGTAGAGAAACCATTTTCCTAGAGATGTTAAGGATGAAAGGAAGTGAGGTAGCATGGAAGAAAGAAATATGACTATCCATCAGGTGCTATATTTTCCCTTCCATATTTATTATCTCATTTATTTCTGAAACAACTATTTAGTGTAAATATTATTATCCCCATTTTTACATTTTACATGGAATGTAAGGGCTCTTAAGACTCAAGCAGTTCTTTTGCCATTTTCATAGATGTATTCTCACTCTGAAAAGGCCAACCTACTTGCTGTCCATTTATGGTTTCTCTTCTGCTTTTAAATACATTTATCATTCACACAAACACAGACCTCATACTTTTTATATTAGAATGTTTTATCTCCTCTTTGTTCTTAGTCTAAAAGGAAGGCATAGACTGTATATTGTCTATATTCAACAAAACCTCCTATTCCTTATAGATGCAAATATTTAAGAAACTTATGCACAGGTTTTGTGCTACTATCATGTAAATTATTTTAAAGAAGACTAAACTTATGAAAATGCATATATTTATATATACACATATACACACACCGAGTCTTTAAAAATTTTTAGAGTTTAAATGCAAAGGCCAGAGGAAACTCAGTCTTTGATAGCTATTTAAATTCATCATTTCATCTCAAGTTTGTACCTTCTGTACTTTGTCAATGAAGAATCCACAACTCAGGCTGAAGTCATTTCCCATTATGAAAAACTGGCAACTGGGTGTATCCAGTTATCTATTGTATAACAAACCACCCCAAAACTTGGTGAATTAAAACAATACAATCAACTATTTCTCACAATTCTCTGGGAAGCTCTGCTTGTCTTGCATAGACTTACCGAGCTGATAGCTCATCTAATCAGCCTGGGGTTCTCTGCGGGTATTGTCTTTCATGTCAGTCTTCTTCACAGCATGGTGGTTTTCTAAAGGGCAGCCCCAGTGTACCAGTTTCTACTCTCATCATGTTTGCTGATCTCCCTTGGCCAAAGCAAGTCACAGGACCAAGCCCAGAGTCAGTATGGGATCCTGGGACTTGTAATTTATTGGAAGGTCGTCACTGTAACAATCTACTGCACTAGGCATCTTTATGACACACTTCAAATTATATGTCATATACTTCTAGGGCTGAGGACATACTGTAATTAACTACATAGAGCCTTGAGGATGCTGAAGGTTACTGATGCCTGCATATCAAAAGAATATGGAGTTTGGTTGAGAAATATTTGCATTGATTTAAGTGCTTCTTTGACTTAATGAAGCCACATATTAAACATTTCTATTCATCCCACTTGTTTTTAGATACCCACTACAGGTTTTACCTGTAGCTATTGAATTAAATGCCAACCTTTCCTTATTTTAAGTTTTTCTCAAATTCTAAGACCCTGGAAGAATTACCCCTGTGCTCTGGTCTTCTTTCAGCAGTTAATATTCAGCAAGCTCTCTGTTCACCACAGTAAGCTTGCCAGTTCATAATGTATGGAGTATATGTTCTGGATACACATAGATAGGTCAGGATATATAAAAATTCCTAGTTACAGTTTATTATGATTCTTAAAGAGTAAAGATTCAAAACCATCTGTTCAAGATATTGGCATGGAAAAAAGGGCATAGAATTTAAAATTAGAAAATATGAGCTTCAGTTGTATCATTTACTAGCAAGTTACATAATTTCTTTGCATCTTAGTTTTCTAGTATAGAAAATGGAAATATTAATAATAGCTACCATAACATTATTTGGAGCATTAACTGAGATGATTAAGCAAAGATCTGCACAGCACTATACACATGTATTACACAATTCCCTTACCTGAAACCACTGAGGTCATTTTCAAAACTCAGACTTTGGAAAGGTAATACAATGCATTTTCTGTTTATTAAGTAACCTTCCCAACAGAGTATAGGGTAGTAATATACAACCAAACACATTAATATATTTGCATATAAATATTCATTTCAAGTGGAATAAATTAAGACTATCAACTTATAAAAAAAGACTTTTAGTTTAAGAGTTTTGTGTGTTTCAGAATTGTAGTTAAGGAATTGTGAGTATTTTATTTGCATATAAGTTTAGTTTATTTTTAAGTTTTTAAAAGTTCCACATAATCTTTAATGGTTAGGATTGATCATAAATTTATATAGTATAGTATAGATGATTTTGATTATTGGTGTACAAATGCCAATATTTACTGACCTTTCTAAAGCAGTAAATAATATTTCCATTTGGAAGAAGTAAATAGATAAAAAGAGATTTGTAGGACAACAAATGACATAAGCAAGGGATATGTGATAATAAATAAGTCAATTTGTAGGTGTTTAGGTTATGATGTAAAGTAAATGAGCAAATATATGGTGAAAAGTATATGGCAAAGTTAGTAATAATATGTACTATATGTCTTGTGTTGTATTTGACATTTTGAGTAAACAAATCCAATATAAGATCTGGTCTCTGCCTTTAGGAAGCACATAATCCTGCTCAGAGATAGACCAAACGTGTACACAAGAAGGAGCTACTGAGAGCAAAGCATTCGCCATTCATTAGAGACTGAGAAAGGACATAGTTTGATAAGAGCAGGAGCTGCCAGAGTGGGTTTTGTGAGGGAAGTAGGACTTGAAGGATGCCTTCAGTTTGGGTAGAGAAAAGATGACCAAAACCCAAGGGAAGACATGAGGGTGGGCACATATGTTCCAGAGGCAGAGAAGGGCCAGTGTGTATAGAACAACAAAGGGATCAGAAGTCATATAGTAGAGCCATTTGCAGACAGACTTAGAAGCTTACTGGGAATAGTTCAGACTTGATGGATGATATAATAGCAAATTACTGCAAGTTCTTCAGTCAAAGAATGAACTCCTGAAATTGATAGTGAATAAAGGCAAGTTTGACACTGAAATACAGTGCAAAGGTGGATCGGAATTGGGAGAGACTGGGAACAAGGACACTGCTAAAATAATCCATGCAGGCACAAAATAAGGACTAAGACTGGGGCTGGGGGCTAGGGATTTGTTGCGTAGGAAGAAGAAAAGGTAAATCTGAAAATTCTGATTAGACAGCTTGAAGACAAATGACAAAGAAAACTGGCATTTTTAGTCAGTTCAGATTCAGACAGGCAGAACTGTTGTAAAAATAGGGATGGTGGAAGCAGGAGTTCATTGGAAGGAAGGAAAAAAGAGATGAAAAACAGAAATCTGAGAGAAAGAGAAAAGAGGTTTTGTTTGTTTGTTTGTTTATTTTTTTGTTTTTTTTGAGACAAGGGTCTCTCTCTGTCACCCAGGCTGGAGTGCAGTGGGGCGATCTAGGCTCACTGCAAGCTCTGCCTCCCGGGTTCACGCCATTCTCCCGCCTCAGCCTCCCCAGTAGCTGGGACTACAGGCACCCACCACCACGTCTGGCTAATTTTTGTATTTTTAGTAGAGACGGGGTTTCACCGTGTTAGCCAGGATGGTCTTGATCTCCTGACCTCGCGATCTGCCCGCCTCGGTCTCCCAAAGTGCTGGGATTACAGGCATGAGCCACCGCGCCCAGCTGGGAGTTATTTTTTAAAAAGCAAATTCCAAGGCCTAAACTCCCTCAAATTCTAAACTGATAATTTTGTCAGCAATGATTAAACTTCAGAAATGATGGTAACTCTAAGTTAACACAACAGCCTCAATTGTCAAAGAAACCAAATGGAACACAATGTACATGCAATGGACCGGATGTTTGTATTCCTCCAAAATTCATACGTTGAAATCCTGACAGCCAGTGTGATGGTATTAGAAGGTGGGAACTTTCAAAGACGATTAGGTCACAAAAGTATTGCACTCATGAATTTGATTAGTGCCCTTATAAAAGGGACCCCAGAGAGATTTCTCATCCTCTTTCCACCATGGGAGGAGGTCACAAAGAGAAGCTGGCTGTCTTCAACCCAGAAGAGGACCCTCCCCAGAACCTGGCCAGGCTAGCACCCTGACTGTGACTCCCAGCCTCCAGACTGAGAAATAAGTGTTTGTTGTTTGAGCTACCCAGTCTATGGTATTCTGTTACAACGGTCTGAATTAAGACAGTACACCAGAAAATAAGACAGAACACTTCAACACATTTTATAAAGTGTTGATACTTTGAGGCATTTATTGTAATTTGTAAGTATTTGGACCTCTCTATTTGATGAAGACTTCATATTTAATTGTGAGAAAGCTCTTTCTTATGCAATACTGACAGCTCTTTAATACATGTTAGTAAAAATAAGTTTTCTCATACCCCTTTGCACTCAGTAACGTTCCCCAGTTCTGGCTATGCTTTCTGTCATTATAGTTTTACTTTTTCTAGAATTTCATATTAATGGGATCATATAGTACATAGTCTTTTGTCTTTGGTCCTTTCACTTAGCATGTTTTTGAGATTCATTCATATTTTTCAGTTATTTATATTTTATTATTTTTATTAATGAATAATATTTGATAGTAGAGGTATACCACAACTGTTTATTCATTCAACAGTTGATGGACATTTGGGTTGCTTCCTACTTTGGCTGTTATATATAATCCTGCTATAAATATTTGCAACCTTATCTTTGCATGGACATGTATTTTTACTTGACTAAAATACCTGGGAGGGGAATTGCTGTGTTCTACGGAAAATATATATTTAACTCTTCATAATGTACTGTCAGATTGATTTCCAAAGTGGCTGTTCCATTTTTCATTCCCACCAACACTGTATGAAAGTTTCAATTACTTTACATCTTTGTCAACACTTATTATTGCCAGTCTTTTAACTTTTAGCCATTCTTCAGTAGGTATGTAGTAGTACCTTACTTTGGTAGTAATTTACATTTCCCTGAGATAACTATCAATGTTGAATATCTTTACCTGTGCTAATTGACTATTTGTGTATTATCTTTTGAAAAGTATGTGCTTAAGTATATCCCTATTTATGAAATTGAGTTTTCTTATCGACTTGTAAGAGTTCTTTATACATGCTGGATTCAAGCCTTTTGTCAGGAATCTCCTATAAAAAATTCCTTCTAGTCTTGACATGGCTATTTGTTTTCTTACATATGTCTTTTGGAAGAAAAAAGTTTTAGTCTTAACGAGAGTCCATTTTAACTTCATTTCTCTTTTTATATTTTTTGTCTTTTGTGTCAAGTTTAAGAAATCTTTGCCTAACCTAGTATCATAAAGATTTTCTTTCCTATGTTTTCTTGAGAAGTTTAGTAGTTTAAGTCTTCATATTTATGTCTAAGATTCATTTTAAGTTAATCTTTGTGAAAAGCTGTGAAATAAGGATAAAAGTTCGTATGTTTCCTTATGTAAATATCCAGTTGTTCCAGTATCACTTGTTGAAAAGACTGTTTTTTTCCTCCATTGAAATAACTTAGTGCTTTTGTCAAAAATGAATTGACCATATAAGCATGGATCTATTTCTAGACTCTTTATTAAGATTCATTTTTCTATGACAAATGCCCATTCTTTAGTCAGTTCTACACTGTCTTGATTAAGGTAGCTTTATAGTAAGTCTTTAAATCAGGTAATGTAACCCCTCCGAATTCATCCTCCCTTTTCAAAATTGTTTTGGTTGTTCTAAATCCTTTACTTTTTAATATAAATTTAAAAATTATCTTGTCAAATAATCTTGTTTGAATTTTAATTGGGATTGTATGGAATTTATAGATCAATTTGGGGAAGATTGTAGTCTAAAAATATTGAATCTTCAATTCATTAACATGAATTTATTCCCCCATTTATTTACTTACTTCACGTTTTTCTTTTTTTGCAATGTTTTACTTTCCTTTAGCAATGTTATATAGATTTAAGTGTTCATGTCTTGCATATCTTGTTATTTTTATTCTTGAATATTTTTATGCTATTTTAAATTGAAGTTTAAGTATTTTTATTATTAACTGGTTTTTTTTTTTTTTTGCTAACATAGAAATACCAGTTTTTATATTGACTTTGTATCCTGCAATCTTGCTAAATTTATTCATTAGATTTAATAGCCTTTTTGTGGATTCCTTGGGATTTTCTACCTACCTGATCACGTCATTTGCAAAGAAGGACATCTTTACTTCTCCCTTTCTGATTTGCATGCCTTCTGTTTCTTTTGCTTGTCTTATTGCACTGGCCAAAATATCTAATACAATGTTTAAAAGAATTTGAGAGAAGACAATCCTTGCCTTTTTACTGATCTTTGAGTATGGTATTAGCTGTAGGTCTTTCATAGGTGCCCCTAATCAAGTTGGTATGTTCTCCTTTGTTCCTAGTTTACTGAGAGTTTTTATTATGGAATGGTTTTGTCAAATATTTTTCTACATCTATTGCAATGACTACATTTTTTTTCTCCTACACTCTTCTGATATGGTGAATTGAATTGACTGTTTGTTTTCCAGGAACATGTAAATAATTGAACCTAAACTGAAAAGTGAAGGATAGAACATTTAATGATAATAGTATCATTTAAAATGGCAAATAAAAACATGTGTCTTAATATTACTTAATGCACCCTTTTAAAAAAATCAGCAGAAAAACACCAAATGCTGGACATCTGAGTTAGTATGGGTAGGAATGGGATCATTCAAAGAGGAGATATTATCTAATGTTTTTCTTTCTTTTCTGATTTTTAAATTTTTCATGTTTATTGAAACTACTCATTTTTGCTTTGACATTATATTAAAAAGTTGACAACTCAATATTAAATTCCATTAAATGAATTCAAATCATTTGCTTAAAATCACGTATTTTTTCTATAGAAAAAGAGTTTGTCACCAGGTAACTTGTTTGTACCTCGTGTAGGAAAACTGTATCACCAGCTAAAAGTTTTAGCAGTGATTCATTCTCATTTATAATAAAAACAAAAATATTTCTGTGATTAAATTTAACTGTAGTATTTGGCTACATCCTGATGCTTTTGATTCCATGAATTTTTAATTTCATTCTAGAAAGAAAACATTTGGGTGATTAGGGGCAGGACTAAGCACCTATACTCACAAAAACTGAACACAAAATGAAACAATTCATCATGCAGAAAATAGTCTCCATAAAAATACAGTTTCAGTTTCCTGAAAGGTAAATTATAAAAGTATGCATTTACCCAATCATTTTAAATGCCATAATTATACAGGCTGCTCATCAAAAGACTTTTAGGATTCATTAAAATCATAAAACAATTCTAATTAAATCCATATTTAAATTAAGTTTTTATAACTAACCTACATGGTACTTCAAATCAAACAAAAAAAGTTGTATAAAAGATCCAATTAATTGTAAGTTTTTGTAAGAATTAAAGCCTAATTACTCTATGATTAAGTTTCTCCAAAATGTAATCATCAATGGCTCTATTCAGAAGAATTAGCCTTCTGTACCCCAGATGCCAGCGGAGTGCTGCAGCCCGTCTTTGACACCAGCAAACCTATTCATCTGAAATCAGCATGACTGTGGAAACTTTACCTCCACCCCCACTGGGGATCCAAGTGGAGAGACCAAACAAAGCTGCATATTTTTTACAGATAAATGTCTCCCTATCTGCAGAGTTCCCTATCTGATTAAATGGATTCATGTTCATCAGTGAATTAAAAAATCCATCGTCAGAGCAGGTTTTAGAAACAATGGCTATTTCAAAGATTCCCAAGTCAATGGGAAAAGATACACAAAAAAAGAATAAGATTTGCAGCTTACAGAGAAAGAGAACTAGGCGTTCTAACTCTATGCAACTCTTCTTTCTTACTTAGCTACTTGAAATGTTTTTCATTTTTGTTAGCCCAACTTCCCACGGGAAAGAAAATAAAAAAGCTCTGTGACATCGCTGCCTCTTGTGTGTTTTCCAAAACTAATTAACCCTATGAAGTTATTAGGGCAGCATCATTTTTTCTATGACATCACACAAGGTGAAGGTCACTTGTATAATATTCTTGGCTTCATTCATGTAGTGCATATCCCACAAAATATAATTTATTGTAATTTCCCCAGTGCCCTGATAGCCAAGTGATTAGTTATTATGGTACATAAAAAGTTCAGACATATTATATATGATTTATAACCTTTATTTCTGATAATCTAATTTTCTTTTATGGTAAAAAGAAATATACTATGTGTGTTTTATAGATTGTTATTTTGAGGAAATCACTATTTAAAGTATCTTTTTATATGGATTCTGCTGATTGCAAGGCATCTGGAAGCTGAAGCACCCAAATGATTGGGATATAAGGGTAGTTCTTTATCTACTTAACAATACATTTTTTTTTTGTTAACTACCCTTGCCTGTGCCAGTGGCTGAATGTTTGTCTGGCCACAGGCTAAGTCAGGCCAGCACTACCTGCCATCCACCCTGTAGACATTAGTGAAGAAATGATAGCTCTGGATGAACGCAATTGCATATACAATCTAGCCACAGTGGTTATTTCCTTCCCCTCAGGTATACTCTCCCTGACTCAGGAAACCCCTAGCTCTTTGCCACAGAAACCTTACCTTTTTACATGTGGAGTCAGCTTTCTCTGCTTTTAGAGAAGGGATTTTTAGAGCTATAACACATACATTTCCAGAATGCAGTTCCCTTCTCACCTCCTCTCCCCAATTACTATATTATCTTCATTTTTGCTGTGATCAAATTACGTTACATGAATGCTAGCCTCAGTTGATTACATTAAAATGGTTTCTATAATACAAGAAAGCTCCCCCTCGTTGATTTGAGAGATTCACATACAGTTATCATAGAAAAGGGTAGGTCTCAAAAAGGAAATCTGAGCAGCTTAGCTAGATGAAAGAAAGGACAGTCCCTTCATCCTGTACATGACTGGGAAGAGGTGAGCACATGAATGAAGATGCACCTACGATGAGGGCCTGCCAGGATCCAGGGGGAGGCCTCTTTTTCCTCTGTATCAGCTATAAAATGGAACAGCATCTGTGACTTCTAGTGATCAGAATGCCACACTGAAAAGTCACACAGCTAATAATAATGGCTGTTAATTATTAAGTACTTACTAAATACATGTATTGACCCTTGAAATCCTCACACTTATTAATTACTATGATTTTCCAACTTTTATAGCTGATGAAACTGAGGCCAGAGGGGTGAAGTAATTTGGCCAAGGTTACACAGCTAGCAAATGGCAGTGTGGAGATTTGAACTCTGGCAGTCTGGCTCTACTGTCTATTCTCTTAACCATTCTGTATCCTGTTCTTTCAATTCTTTGTACTCTGTGCTTATTTAATAGCAAATACTTACATTGCACTTAAAATATTTCAGGCACTCATCTAAGAAGTTTATTAAATCTACTTGGATCTCACAACAACCCTATGAAATATGTATTGTTTTTATTCTCATTCTTCAGATTAGAAAACTGAGGCACAGAGATATTGAGTACCTTGCAAAGGTTATGAAGCTAGGAAATGGAAGAGACTGGATTCAAACCAAAGTGGCCTAGTTCCAGAGTCCATGCTCTGTACCACCTCCTGTTTATTTTCTTGTCATCTCCTAGCACTTTGTGAAGTGTCTTAAAGATTTAGTCTGCCCCAATTGATCTAAAGGGGAATAAAGGATAGCTGTTTGTCCTGTTGAAGCCAGAGCACTCAAAAGCATATTATTTGGGGATAGGGCTGGGAATGTGGAGGCAGGAGATAGGGAAGAGCAGAATCATGATCACCTACACAAACAAACCCAAGGTAAAGGTCAAACTAATAGAGACAGAACAGCTGGTCAGTTTCCCTCCCTAGACAAAGGTTCTCCTTCCAGGGCCTGCTTTGGAGATCCTGGTTTTATTTTTCCTAAGAGGGGAAGCAGCTGCTTGCAGACAGTGTCTCCTCTCTGCCCTCCCCAGGCTCCTGCTAACCCCTCGTGCTGAAAGCCGTTCTTTCATTGGCCTTCACACCACTCTCCTTGCTTTTCTTCTCATATCCTGACCACCCCTCTTGGTGGGTTTATTTCTGATTGAGTCCCTCTGCCTTCCACTCTATGACAGTGGATAGCATTCTCGGTAAATTCAGTCCTTGGTATGCTTTCTTCCCTCTTTCTCATTGGGATCTCACTGGGTTTAACTATCACCATGAGGCCAGTGACCCCCAAATAGTAGTCTCTTCAGAATACCTGCCCCCTTCTCCAGCTATGTAAGGTGTATTCACTCAGCCATCTTCTTGTCACTTCAAATTCTATAAATCCGAAGTGGAGTGGATTTTCCACCTCCAAGCCAACCACTGGCCACCCTCCTGTCTCTGTCAGGGGCACCACCAGGCCTCAGAGGGACAATCTGGATCTGATGGGCCTTACCTTTTCCTGCTTTGCCGTTATTCGCTCATCCTTGCTGCTTCTTTTACCTATCGAGATTACATCTTCTCATTCCTCTAACCTAAATCCTTCACATATTTCCGGACCCATATTAAATTTCCACAAAATCTCTGATTACTTTGGCTTGCAGTTATCTCTCACCTCCTTTGCACTTAATGTCTGCACTGCAAAATGTAGCATTTAATCACTTCTGTCTTGTATTTTTTGCCATGTATTCACCTTTTCTTAAAGCTAACTCTAGCTAAGTATATACTGCACTGCATGTCAGGCACTGGGGTACTGTCCATACACCGTTTCACCAAATCCTCATGATAACTCTGTGGGGTTTCATAATATTCTCCAGATTAGAGATAATGGTGCTGAGATTAAGAGAGATGAGGTAACTTACTCAAGGTCACAAGGCAAAACAGAGAAGGTAAAATTCTTACCCACTTCTGTCTAACTACAAATTAACAATCTCTGTACTCCCCGTGCTGACCGACTGAATCCAATTCCTTTAAACTAATTTTTCAAATTCTTGAGTTTGATTTCTTTCCCTATAAAGGAATCTGGGTTATAGTCAAATCCTATTCCAAACAAGATAAGGCAGAAATAAATAAATAATAAGTGTAACATCAATGATTTCTATAAACCAATCCAATAAATTCTAATAAAGCTTTTTGAATTGATGATTTCATACCATCAATACAGAACACAAAATTAATAATTGCCGCAAATTTTAAAAAATTAACTGTTTTTCTTCTAAAATAGTTTAATAGCAAATAAACAAAGGAAGGTACCACACTTGGCAGATACAAAATGACTTTCTGTCTGTGCTTGTGCAATTAAAACAGGTTTAGGTTCCCTGTTGGGACAAAAGGAAAAACACACACACAAAAAGGAGATTCCTTTTAAACATATGCTCCCTGGCTCCAAACTTGTAACAACATATTTTTTTTCTTCTTCTTCTTTTTAAATTCACTACAGAAACTCTGATTAGGTAAGAAAAGTGACAAGAGCTCTTCTTAACCTTTTTTTTTAAATTTAATTTTATCCAGTTTGAAACATTTGAGAATCACCAACAAAGGGACATATGTTATAGTCACATGTAATACAAATTTGTATAAAATTAAGATTTGAAAAAAACATTTAGTTACCAAAGTCATAATTCTTAGCTCTTTTCTTCAAACTTTTTCTTCTTTAACAGGATATGGCTGCATTACTACCTCACTAGGTAGTAATTTTACCCATGGACACATTAAGTGACAACAGTGGCAGATGCTGTTGGAAATCTGCTCATGGCCCCTCAGTGCCCCTTACCATTTCTGTGCCCTGCAACCCGACCACCAATGGCCAGCACCTGCATCTCTGCAGGAGGGTTACTTCCAGGCTGTTGGAATCTACTGTGTCAGGGTACATGGGATTTAATATCCCCTTGTGGTAGCCCTTAACTGAAAAGGAAGGTTGTGGGGATATACCTAAGCTCCCTTACTCCTTAGCCAGGTTAATTCTGAGGTGTGTGTTATACTATTTCCAAGGCATTCCTTAAGGAATGAAGCTTCACTTGCCCATTGGGTAGCTGGCTTAATTTTGCACACTACTGGCTACATAGTTTTTCCTGTATCAGCTCTACTCCCCTGCTAATGTCCCTATACTTCCCAAATAACCTTACAATTTAATCCTCATCTTGAGATCAGCTTTTGGAGGAATCCAACTAGGTCATCAAGCATAATAACATACAATATCAAAATATTAAAATCATCACAATCTTCTTTTACTTCTAGTTATATTTCTTATAATTTCTGTTCCACTTTCCTTTATTTCTACTTTATTTTCTACTGATGAAACTTTTTTTAAAAACTTTATTTTAGGTTCAGAGGGTACATGTGCAAGTTTGTTAAATGGGTAAATTGCATATCATGGGGGTTCGATGTACAGATTATTTTATCACCCAGGTAATGAGCATAGTATCAGATAGGTAGTTTTTCGACCCTTATCCTCCTCCCACCCTCCCACCTCAAGAAGTCCCCAATGTCTATTGTTCCCATCTTTGTTTCCACATATATTCAATGTTAAGCTCTCACTTATAAATTAGAACTTGCAGTATTTGGTTTTCTGTTCCTGCATTAATTTACTTAGGATAATGGCCTCCAGCTCCCTCCATGTTGCTGCAAAGAGCATGATTTCATTTTTTTAACAGCTATGTAGTATTCCATAGTGTACATGTACCACATTTTCTTTACTCAGTCTATTGTTGATGGCCATGTAGATTGATTCCATGTCTTTGTTATTGTGAATAGTGTGGCAATGAATATACAAGTGTGTGTGTCTTTTTGGTAGAATGATTTTTATTCCTCTGGGTATGTACTCAGGAATGGGACTGCTAAATTCAATGGTAGTTCTGTTTTATATTCTTTGAGAAATCTCCAAACTGTTTTCCACAGTGACTGAACTAATTTACATCCCCACCAGCAGTGTATAAGCACTCCCCTTTTGCCACAACCTTGTCAACATCTGGTGTTTCTTGACTTTTTAATAATAGCCATTCTGACTGGTGTGAGATGGTATCTCACTGTGGTTTTGATTTGCATTTCTTGAATAATTAGTGATGTTGATCATTTTTTTCATATGCTTCTTGGCCATGTGTATGTCTTCTTTTGAGAAGTGTCTGCTCATGAACGTTGTACATATTCTAATGGGATTGTTTGTGTGCGTTTTTTTGTTTGTTTGTTTGTTGATTTAAGTTCCTTATAGATTCTCGATATGAGACCTTTGCCCGATGCATAATTTGGAAATATTTTCTCCTATTCTGTAGGTTGTCTGTTTACTCTGTTGATAGTTTCTTTTGCTGTGCAGAAGCTTGTTAGCTTAATTAGGTCCCACTTTCTATTTGTGGTTTTGTTGCAATTGCTTTTGGGGACTTCATCATGAAATTGTTGCCAAGGTCAATGTCCAGAATGGCACTTCCTAGATTTTCTTCTAGGGTTTTTATAGTCTTAGGTCTTACGTTTAAGTCTTTAATCCATCATGAGTTAATTTTTTTGTACATAGGGAAAGGAAAGGATCCAGTTTCAATCTTCTGCATATGGCTAGCCGGTTATCCCAGTACCACTTACTGAATGAGTTCTTTCCTCATTGCTTGTTATTGCTGACTTTGTCAAAGATCAGATGGTTGTAGGTGTGAAGCTTTATTTCTGGATTCTCTAATCCGTTCCATTGGTCTATGTGTCTGTCTTTGTATCAGTACCATGCTGTTTGGTTACCATAGCATTGTAGTATAGTCTGAAGTCAGGTAATGTGAAGCCTCTGGCTTTGTTCTTTTTGCTGAGGGTTGCTTTGGCTATTTGGGTTCTTGTTCAGTTCCATATGGATTTTAGAATAGTTTTTTTCTACTTTTGTGTAAAATGACATTGGTAGTTTGACAGAAAGAACACCGAATCTGAAAATTACTTTGGGCAGTATGACATTTTAATAATATTGATTCTTCCTATTAATGAGCATGAAATGTTTTTCCATTGGTTTGTGTCATCTCTAATTTCTTTCAGCAGTGTTTTGTGATTTCTATTGTAGAGATCTTCATCTTCCCTGTATTCCTAGGTATTTTATTCCTTTTGTGCCTGCTCAGAATAGGATTGCGTTCTTGATTTGGCTCTCAGCTGGGATGTTATTAGTGTTTAGAAATGCTACTGATTTTTGGAATTTGATTTTGTATCCTGAAACTTTACTGAAGTTGTTTATCAGTTCTAGGAGCCTTTGAGCACAGACTGTGGTGTTTTCTAGGGGTAGAATCATATTGTCTGCAAAGAGAGAGATTTTAAAATTCTTTTTTAAAAAATTGTCTACCTTATTTTTGTCTGCCTGCATTGATTCAAAGGAGTGATCTTCCATCATCCTCAGCAAACAAACACAGGAACAGAAAACCGAACACTGCATGTTCTCACTTATAAGTGGGAGTTGAACAATGAGAACACATGGACACAGGGAGGGGAATATCACACACTGGGGCCCGTCAGGGGTGGGAGGCAAGAGGAGGGAGAGCATTAGGATAAATACCTAATGTATGCAGGGCTGAAAACCTAGATGACAGGTTTATAGGTGCAGCAAACCATGGCACATGTATACCTATGTACCTAGATAACAAACCTGCACGTTCTGCACATGTATCCCAAAACTTACAGTAAACAACAACAACAACAACAACAACAAAGGAGTGGTCTTTAAGCTCTGAGATTCTTTCCTCAGCTCAGTCTATTCTGCTATCAACACTTTCAATTGTATTATGAAATTCCTGTTGTAAATGTTTCACTTCCAGAAGTTCAATTTGGTTCTTTCTTAAAATGACTATGTTGTCTTTCAACTTTTGGATCATTTTACTGTTTTCCTTAGATTGGGTTTCAAACTTCTCCTGTATCTTTTTGAGCTTTCTTGCCATCCAGATTCTAAATTCGGTATCTGTCATTTCATCCATTTCAGTCTCGTTAAGAACCATTGCTGGGGAACTAGTATGATCATTTTGAGGTAAGAAGACACTCTGGCTTTTAGAGTTGCCAGAATTCTTGTGTTGGTTCTTTCTCATTTGTGTAGGCTGATGTTCCTTTGATCTTTTTGAATGTGCTGGGATGGGGCTTTTTGCTTTTATATTTTTTGTGCCCTTACTGTAGTATAAGTTGGGTTTAGTTGATTGTCTTAATTTCTGGATGCATCCAGGGGGCCAAGGCTTATCTCAGCACTCCTGGGCTGTGTGCTGTAACCCTGTGGGGCAGAGACCAGCCCCTGGCTTTGTTCTGTGGTCCCTTAAGATCAAACACCTGTTGCACTAGAGGAGCCAAGGTACTCCCAGTCTTCCGGCAAAAACACTCCAATGAGGGCTGCCAGCAAAAGTGCTCTGGTGGGGAAGGGGGGTGTGGGCAAGTGTGCACCAGTGAGGCAGCTGAGGGTAACTGCATACTGACAGAGTGGTTGGGGGCCATGGGTGTGTGCACACCAGTGGGGAAGTTGGGGGACCACACACATATGCACAATGGTGGGGTGGCTGTGGGCATGTGTCTATCAGTGAGGCAGTGGTGAGTTCCCCCATGCATACCAGTGTGGCAGTGGGTTATCCACACTCATGTGCTGGTGGGATAGTGGGAGGAGCCTGTGGGTGAGTACATGTCAGCTGGGGGATGCTGTAGGCAAGTGCCTGTTGGCAGGGGAGGCTGCAGCAAAGTGCACCAATGGAGGTCTGTCTGCAAAAGCACTCTGATGGGAGGGCAGGGGCTACCAGCAAAAGAGTTGTGGTGGTGGCCACTGGAAAGTGCTTTAGTGGGGAAGCTGAGGCTGTGCTGTAAGTTGGGGCAGACAGGGACCCTAGGAGAGACTGGCAGACAGAGGGGCATTCAGACCAGACTGGCCCAGGCCTGCAGGCATGACAGCACTATTCTCTCCAGGTCCGGCAGCTAACAAAGGCTATAGCCACCTAGAGAAGAGTGGTGAGTCTTGGGGTTGGGCACCCATGGCCATGTTCCACTGCAGCTGTCCCCATGCCAAACCCCCTAGACTCCATGCAAACTGGAGTTCTGTCTCTGCCAACTCTCTGGGTAGTTCTCCCTGCCAACTCAAATGTCTGTGTGGGTCATAGGGGTCTCCCACAGCTAGGATCCTGGAGATCCGTGATGAGAGTGGGCTGCTCCACACCAATTTTACTCACCCCTTTCCTGAGGAGCTGCTCAGGGCCAGGAATGAGCCCTAGTGCTTGCCAACCTGGTGCAGGGTTTCTAGCTTCTTCCCCTCTCAGCCCTGTGGTCTGCCTCCTTCCTCTATCCACTCTCAATGCCTGATTTTTGAAGATGTGATCAGAGTGTCAGTCTACTTGATGTTCTTGTCTCTGTTGGTGGGAGAAGTTCTTCCTAGTTGCATCCAGTCAGCCATATTGGCCCTTTGTCCTTACTGCTAAACTTCTGATATCATGACCATTCTATGCTTATAGAACTAGGCAAAAGGAAATAGGAAATATCTGAGGGAGGGGGCAGGCTACTTAAGGTGGATAGGCAGTCATCCAAATAAAACAGAACCAGCACTAGAACTCAGGACCCTTGACCTGCAAACTGGATGAAGTTGCACCTCTCATTCTACTATTTATCCTTATATTTCCTAAAATGAAGCAAAACAAACCAAACTAAAACCAATTCACAAAGAAGAACAACTCCCATACCAATATAACTATTATCTCCTACTCCTACTCCTTAAATTTCTGCTCTCTTTTATGTTGACGCTCCTTCTTCTTGATTTCTCCTGCTATATTCCTCACTTAGAGGACACAGGTCTATTTTTCCTCAAAGCTGCTATTTCTCTAGAAATATATATATCAGGACCTTAAGTGATTAATTTCTTTAACTTTTTAGATCAAGTTCTTTTTATTAGACTGTAGCAGTATCTGCGTAAAAATACTTTGTGGAAGCATAATATGTAAAGCATAAAAAGTAGACCTATTTTGGTTGAAGTGGAGGGAGCAGATGCTTGAGACTCTGAGAATGACCCACAGAATCCTCAGCTGTAAAAGAACAGGAAGCAGTGGTCATCTGGGAAGATGTATTTCTTTAACAAAATGCAGTGGGGCCTCAGTATCCTACAGCCTTGTTCTTAGTCTTGCCAGGAGTGGTGTTAATAAAAAAAGTTCATGGCCAACTGCAGCCTTGATCCCTTGTGCTCGAGTGGTTGTCCTGCCTCAGCCTTCTGAGTAGCTTGGAATACAGGTGCATGCCACCTTGCCTTGCTAATTTTTAAAAAAAAGGGTCTTTTTGTTTTGTTTTTGTTTTTGGTAGAGACGGGTTGTTGCTGTGTTGCCCAGTCTGGTCTTGGATTAAAGTGTTGGTATTACAGATGTGGGCTACCATGCCCTGTCAATGAAACTTATTAAAGCTCAGTAAGGAAAACTTTATTCAAAACCATTGTGATCAGTATAGGGGCCACTACAATGGGGTCTTGCAGTGCAGGACAGAGATTGGGCTTAACTCCAAATACAGCATGGGCAAATCAGAATTTATAGCAAGAAGCAGTGTGGGGGTCAGTGGATAGATAATTACTAAGTGGAAACATCAGGGGTAAAGGGTAAACTGACCTATCAGGATTCTTGCTGAAGACAACTCAGGGTGATCAGATGTCACTTGGTGGATGATGGGTAGAGGATGAGAGTATCTAGGACAATCAGATATTAAAGATGGGAGGTTCTGGCTAAACTGATTTAGCAGGGTTCTTTTGCTAAAACTGGATTTTACAAGGAAATGCACATATGGATCTAGGAGAATGTTCAGAATTCTGACTAAAATTTGGCGAAGCCAAAGAATATTTGGTCAGTTGGCTAGCATCTGCATGACTGTACAACACATAAAAGCCACTGTTTTTCTGCAACTGACACACAAATGTAAGGATTACAGAAATGAGGAAGGATGAAGGGGAGGAAGAACAGAAAAATCACAAGGGTAGTGGTGGGGAAGATTAGAGGTCCTAGCCTGCTACACTGTATTTGAGGGACAGGAAAACAGGGTGAGGATGCATCTCTGTGTACAGTTTTACCTGTGCTGGGCTTAAGAAATCAACATTACTGTGTTTAAGAGATAAATTATACCAGCAGTGTGGCTAAGGTGGTGATCTTTGCCAGTGTCAGGGACCTGGCTAGCAGCAGGAGGAATAGGCTATTAAGATCTGCAATGCTTTATGCTTCTGACTGTACAGGCTTCTGCACCAGGAAACACCAAAGCAGATGCTAGGGACTGGGGAAAGAAATATCAGTTCCTGAATAAACCTGTACCTATGACTGGGGCTGGTGCTATCTTACGTATTCTTACTGCACCCAGTGATCCAGGCCAATCTGGGAAAGAGCCTCAGCACTATCATTATTTCACCTGAAGCTCTGCTGCAAATGGCATTGCAGTTTTGTTGTGAACATAGGAAAATTACCCCGTGAGGCACATGGTCTAGACAACTTGACTAGCCACAAATGATCCCGGATATGGTAACCTTGACTAACAGGATCTATTGTTATTGATCATTCTTTCTGAGAGCCTTTTGTTCTGAGATGGTGATTTTTCAATTCAGAGCACCATTTCATATCATTCCTGAGATACTGGTACTACTCTTTGGTTTTCTTAGAACTGTCCCCCTATCTGTCCTCAGGTGAATGAAGGCCCTAGTTTTAATGATGGCATCTATGTATACACACAGAGAGACATGTAAAGGGTTCATTATTCCTAATGGAACTACAGAAACTTAGAGAAATAAAGCATTACCTGCCATTTTCATGATCAACGTTTGCAATAGAGTGCATAAATGCTTCAGTTTACAGAAATAGCTAGACCTTCCTGAACCCTCCCAGTGATTAATTAGAAAGCCTGTCTTACAGATTTTTCTCTCAGGTGTAGTAACCTTGTAGCCCTTACCATTAAGAACTAATAAATAAATGCTTGGTTAAGCATAAACAGGGTGATAGGCAGTGGAAGAGTGATGATCTTAGTTTTTATGCAATATGCTCACTCCGTCATTTTACCTTGGAGGACAAAATAAGATACAAAACCAAAAGTTGCAAAAGCAGCTACAGTGAGCAATGTGTGATTAACCAGTTAAAGAGTGTTAATATAGCCCTCACTGTGGATGAGCATCTTTGTGATTATATCATGATTAATTTTAAGAAATAAAAGTTCATGATTTCAAGAAAGCATTTCCAATCTTCAATTAAACTGAAGATATATACTGGGTAAAAACATCTAGTGGGTGAGGGACCAGATGTTTAAATTTACTTTTAAAAAAAGAAAAGGAAAAAGTAGATTAGATCATAGGTAAGTATTCACAGTCAAATGGAAGGCTGCCCATTTAACAGATACTCGAGTATCTGATTTGCACAGATATTGTAAATTACCTATCATATTAAATACAGCTCCTCATCTCCTTCCCATATATTTTATGCTAACAAACTTCTGTAACAGCTGATTCCTTCCATCATCCTCTCTTTTTAGATACACTTTGAGAAATAATATGTCAAACTGGGAGCTTTGACAATCTTGAAATGATATCATAACCTTCAAAATTTCAGCTTCTATCATGAAAATGTTAATAAATAAAAATGTAAAGTTAACCCCATTATAGCTATGCAAACAGAATCCCACAACATGACAGTGTATTTAGAAAAAACATCAAACTGAATGACTATAAACAAACATTTGGATAAATACATCTGCGAATAATTTAGCTCAAAATTATCTTTAGAGGTGTAACAAATTGCAAAATCTAGGCCACAGTATATGGTCAAATCATGAGTTTTTCTTATTGGGGAAATGGAGGTTCTTCAAATAGAACAAATTTGTACTTCTTTGATAATTGCTAATTCAAAGATTTCCTTTAAACCAAAATAGCGACTTGAGACAAATAGCAAAATATATTCTTAAGGCATTATAGTTTCGGTTGACATTTTTCTCTTTCAGAGTTCAAGCTCACATTAAAGTAGCTACTCAAGACTCTGCCTCACACTTTGAATAATTTCCAAAATATAAAATTACTCGTTACTTGGGTAAGGGAGCCATGGATTATGTGTGAATGAGGAATAAGAGAGCTACCTAAAAAATCACCATTTGATTCTTTGCAAGTCCTTTTTCTGTCACACTAAGTTAGCATTGCATTCAAACAAATGAAAAAAAAACTAAAGACTATCAAGTTAAATTGTAGACTATTTATGGAAAAATAAATTCCTTTAGCTTCCTTTGTAATTCCCTCAAAGATTAACAGTGTGCCACTGTGAGCATCTTGCATAAGCTGATTGAATGGTTTTACCTTTTGTTTTTCCTTCAAGAGAAATGAAATGGATGGATACACAAAAGACAGCATCAAAAAGATACCTCATTTTTCTGGGTATTTAAAACCGTTCTCTGACTAAACTGTTTATATGCCCTCCTCTCCTCTACAGGGGGCAGTTAATCATCACTCAAAAGTTCCCCATTCAGGAATAACTTCAATATTTGGTGAACATCTTTCTAGACATCTGTAATACTAAGACAAAGAGAAGGAAATGAAATATCTTTTAAAAGTGGGACAATTTCATAGATTCTGGCTTCAATAATAGATAATCAAAGAAAAAAATGAAGTGAAAGAAAAATTGTTGGGAATTCAGAGAAACGTTTCTTCACTATGAGTTGTTAGAATTCCTTGAAAATTCCTCTAAATGTAATTTTTAAAACACCATGAAAGAACTGTAAGTGGCTGAAACATTAGTACTTAAAACAGGATCTCCTGAGAGCTGATTGTAAAAGATGTACTAACATATCATGGTTTTTCCTATCACTGCCCTTTTTCTCCACCCTTGGGTAGTTGGTGTTTGTGTATCTGTGGGTATGTGTAATTACTTTTACACTCTCAGGATTTATAACATTTAACTATGATTTCCGTGATTATTTAATCATATATATATATATATATATTTTTTTTTTTTTTTTTTTTTGAGACTGAGTCTCGCTCTGTCGCCCAGGCTGGAGTGCAGTGGCGCGAACTCGGCTCACTGTAAGCTCCGCCTCCCGGGTTCCCGCCATTCTCCTGCCTCAGCCTCCCGAGTAGCTGGGACTACAGGCGCCCACCACCACGCCGGCTAATTTTTTTTTATTTTTAGTAGAGACGGGGGTTTCGCCGTGTTAGCCAGGATGGTCTCAATCTCCTGACCTCGTGATCCGCCCGTCTCGGCCTCCCAAAGTGCTGAGATTACAGGCATGAGCCACCGTGCCCGGCCCAATCTTAGATATTTTTATATAGTATTTTACTTTGATTCATCTCTTGCTAATAATTATCATGGATGCCATAATCCCTAGGCTCTTACTTGCTTGAGAATGTTGTCTTTATATTGGATCATATTTTATTGCCCTGGAAATGTTGCCATCCACCCATTGCTATGTAGAAATTGCTGCTTTGAAAAAGTTTAAGACGCACCTGATTTTCCCCCATTCCATGACTTGCTTTGTCAGCTAGGATGCCCATATAATTTTATCCTTAGAGAACAGAAAAACTGTATTAGCATATGTTTTAACATTATTTTGTGTTAAGGTTTTTTCAGATATAAAGGACACTTGCACTATACAGATCAAATCTTTCTTCAGTAAAGTTTTCTTATATGTTAGTTTTTTTGTTCCATTATTTTCTTCAGAAATAGTAATTTAGTGATTCTTGGTTCTCCTTTTTCTCTCTGCTGCATCTATCATCTCTATAGTAATTTTTACATAGTTCTTTTAACCTAATTTGGTTTTTGAGATTTATTTTCTTTGTCTTTATTTCTCAATTCTAGCCTCTATGACTTTGTTTTGAAGAGCATATATTATAATTTTTATTGCCTTTAATGAGGCTTTTATGTTTGTTATGATTTCCAGTTTCTCCTTCATTTCTTTATGAGTTTTCCAGATCAATTTTCATCTGCCACTATTTCGTTGTGTCACTTTTTTGAAGTCTTTTTAGATTGTTTTCTAGAGGCTGTGTTGTCTGTAATTCCTTAGAGACTCTGGAGAACTATTTTTTTTGAATACTTTCTGTGTTTCTCTGTGCCATTCCTCTTCAGATTATGTTCTTCATTTGCCTTTTGTTTATTGTCCCTTTTTCCTTCAGGTTTTATGCATAGGTCAAAGTTGGTTTCTTTTTGCTGATACGGTAAGCAGGATACCTTGTACAGGACAGATTGATTCTTATTTGTTGATTTGTGCTCTGTGGCTTTTTCAAAGAAGCCTGTATGTTTATTCTTATTATCTTCTTCAAAGGCTCTTCTGATTCTTGCATCGTGAATATTATGAGGTCAGTGTTGAGAACCTTTAATCTAATGTCCAAATATTTCTTATACATCAAAGGTTTCCTGAAACTCACACCATGGTTTCTTTTTATCTCTTTCCCTGTCTCAGTGCTTGTCTGTCACAGTCCTTCAGTCTCTCCTATAAGGTCTCATCACTTTACATCAACCATTTATGGACTAACTTTTCCTTCCTTCCACCCTCAAGTGACATAGGATGTTTGCGAAAACAGTTTTAGGGCTTATATACACTGGGAATAGAGGAATTCGCAGAAGATCAAATCAATTCTGTAGAAAATACCACATTGCTGTTCTTTTCTGGTTTGGGGAGATGGAAAGCATATTTCCAAAACAGTATCATTTTTAGTTATTTATTTTGAAATGATTTTATGTTGTTATATGAGGAATTATGTTTCTTTTACTCTCCAATTCAGAAATTGAGCCAGCAATGTTCTTTTCTCCTAATTAGGTTTTAGTTATATCTGGGGGCTCCCTAGGTGCCCATGGCCAGCAATTCTAATATAAATAAAAATGCAGTATCATACTCTGTTCTATTACAATCATCAACTGAGTTAAAGCAGAACCCACTGAGATGTCTACTAAACAGTGAAGGAAACATTTATGAAATGTGTGGTCCCCAGAAAGCACTTTTTACACTAGTTCCAAAACAACCCCAGGTGTTGCAAAGAGGTAAGTTTATATATCACCTTCTTTTTGAAATAATCATTTCCCACACCTTCAGAACTTTTCCCAGCAGCCCTGTCCTGGTTCTAGTCTGCCAGAGATCTTTGGCACTCAAATAAAGTGGGAGGCATCTCCTCAGTGCCTACTCCTCATCAAGAGTGTTTGTAATTGAAGACCAAGACAGATAAAGGACTATTCTTCTGACTAGAACAGGTTTAACTCAAATTGGCTTGAATTATTTTATTTTTTCAAGTATATGTTCCCAGGTATCCTGGCAACATTTCACCCCTATGTTTCCGTGGTGTTTAAACACACAGCAATATCACAATAACATAGAGGTAAAAAGGGGCTTTTGAAACAATTACAACATGGATTGAGCAGACCATAATACTTTCAAGAACCTGGATAAAACTGATAGGATTTGCCCTGTATCTTTCAAATCTTTTTTGTGCTTCCAGAATACAGGGGGGCTCACAGTCAAACACTTCTTTACCTTAAAGTCAGGCCGAACCTGTTCCTTAGGTTATGAAAAGCCAAACCATGGCTTCCATGCTTTATGCTATATTGGGGTCTAAGACATTAGTCTTAAGTTAGGCATAGTTGAACAATTGCAGAACTGTTCATTAATCATCATATAGAGCTATCAAATATATTTGGGCATATAGTTCCTGTGTTTTTGTTTTTTTAAGCCCATGAATATCTGAAATATTTATAAAACAAATGGTTTATAGGCCAGGCGCGGTGGCTCACACCTGTAATCCCAGCACTTTGGGAGGCCAAGGCAGGCGGATCATGAGGTCAGGAGATCGAGACCATCCTGGCTAACACAGTGAAACCCTGTCTCTATTAAAAATGCAAAAAATTAGCTCGGTGTGGCGGCGGGCACCTGTAGTCCCACCTACTTGGGAGGCTGAGGCAGGAGAATGGCATGAACCCGGGAGGCGGAGCTTGCAGTGAGCCGAGATAGCGCCACTGCGCTCCAGCCTGGGCGAACTGAGTGAGACTCCATCTCAAAAAACAAAACAAAACAAACAAACAAAAAAACCAAATGGTTTATAGTAGCATGCTGTAAGGTCATTTATTTTTTCCAGCAAATTAATGCACTTTACATATCTGTTTCAACTGAGGACTTAGAATGTCAATAAATATTCTTTCAGGGAAAATATCATTAAAGCTAATATAGAAAATATAAAGCAGAATAGCATTTGACAGACAAACTGTATATAAGTAAAACAAACAAACAAATAAAATTTAACAGACCTCATTTATTTTTGCTCACAGGTAAACTCAGTCCAAGATGCTAATGAGAATTCTAAGCATAAAGCAAGGGAGAACACTTACCTCCCGGACTGACTTAAAAACATAAAGCTTACGTTTGAATTAATTAACATCTGTTATTCAACAATTCAATTCCACAAACATTTACTGTACATATAGTATAAGGCAATGAGTTAGATGCTATGAGATATTAACAGACATACCAGACATGAGTCTGACAGAGTGAACCATCTAGTAATTGGGAGATGAAGCACGTATACAGGTAACTGCAATGAAAGGCAAGTTGGCAATGCTACAAAATGCACAAACAAAAGGCTAAGACAGCACAGAGACCAGAATATTAACATCTAGCTGAGAGTTACAGAGAAGGCTTCATGTGGGAGTGAACATTTGAGCTGAAACTTAGAGGATGGGAAAGATGGAGCTGGGGCTGGAGATTGGGGAGGAATTCTAGATGAAGGGCGCAGCATGATCAAAGGCATGGAAATGTGAACGTATTAGAGTGTTTGTGAACAAATGGAGCATAGCTTGTCCAAGAGGGAGATGTGTTAGACAGTGGTGGAAAGAAGCAAGTGTTTGAACTTGAAAATGGGCCAGGGCTTATTCATACAAGAATAAGTAGTTTTCAAGTTTTGCTGTACATTCAGAATCACTCTGGGGATCCTATTAAAATTCTAGTTCTCAGGCCCATCCCAAAAATTTGTATGCAGTAAGTCTGAAGGATATTGGTCTGTGCATTTACACTTTCCGTGAGTGCTCTAGATCATTTTGATGTTTGTGGTCCACAGACCAAACTTTAAGAAAAACCCATGTGGGGATTGGAAAGGAATTCTTCAGGATTTAAATTTTATAATTTTAGGTAATGGAAGTTTTCATGTTTTTGCTCAGTGAAAATTCGGTCAGTTTCAGTAACTCTGTTTGAATTTGTTTATGGCATTAAATGTTTTTTATAACATGAAAACAGACAATGAGCTTTTTAAAGAAAACCATATTGATAAAATATAATCATAGAAACGCACATAACACATACACACACCCCTGAACAGTCCAGATTCTAGAAATCTCTATTCTACCAAAAACAGTGTTCAGAAAATGAAGCATGCAAGTCTAAAACTTCTGTAGTTTGAAATGTTGGTATTCAGAAGCAGGGTGAGACATCAAATGCTTTGCACATCAGTAGGTCTGGTAGAAAAGAAATTTAAATAAGAGATGAACTATGCTGTGGGGCAGTAAGGAGGACTTACATGTAGCTGACCTGTCAGTGTTAAGTTGAAAAGGGGTGGGCTCATGCTTGCATAAACCTCCATGCTACTTTTACTAATTAACACGTGTAAAAATATTAGGAAAATTTTCAGTAGGGTAATGACTTTCTTTACCTGTTTATAATTTATTTTTCTTCTAAGCTTTTTTAATGGTGGCTAGAATCCTGCAGTAGACATCACATTCTTGATTTTCTTTGACAGCATTGCCACATTTCCATCCTTTTGGTGTTTCTTAATTTCAAACTCTGCATTTTGACAGCTCAACCCTGTTGATTAATGTCTTCTAGGAACCCCTATATGGCCTGCCTGTTAGTGATCTAATTTTGTGCTGGAATGCCTGGGCTGGTATGTTGAACCGATTCACCACCCAGGTGGCTACATTTGGACTAAATGAGCTGTGAAGGGTTTCATCTTTGCCCATCACAGTCTTCCTTCGCGGAGCCCCACAGTATGCAGCCACTGCTTCGACATGATTTGTCACAAGCCATCAATAGAAAATAAATTATTGCCATTCTCACTTGTCAATGGGCTTGTCTTCACTTCAGCTGGCCTAATGATTGGAAGCTCAAAGGGAACATTTCCCATCTTTGCGGAGCATGATTATGACCGAATGCACTGCTCCCCTATGCATCTTGGCCAGTAAAAACACGTAGGGAAAGCAAATTAATTGGCTGTTTTGCGCCAGTGATTAGAACATTACACTGAAGTCTGCAGCAGAAACTGGTATTAGGCAAGCAAGATTAGGTCGGTTCTGAGTTTTATTTGCTTAGTGCAACATGATTAGCAACTGCTTCATTCAAGGCTAGTGCACTTGCTGCTGCAGTAGAAAATCCTTATAACATAATGATGCTGCTTACTTTTAAGCTGATAAGCATGTTCCAGGCAGAAATCAAAATCTCTTTGGGAAGGAAGCAAATGAGGAAATGTAACAGAGAACTCATCAAATGGCTTTAGAGTCATTCTTATGTCTGGTACTTTTGAAAATTACATTCTTAGGAAACTGGCTCTGCAAGCTATATTTGCAGAATGTAGAGGTGGTAATTGTGTCAGTTCAGGAGACAAAGAATAAAAGGACCCAAGGAGCAATAAGAAGTAGAAGGTGACACCTTTCAATGAACTAACTAAAAATGAGCTTGCTTTAAAAGAAACATAAAATTCTTTTTTTTACAAACTACAGAAAGAGCTAGAAGAGCAAAAGATACCACGGCATCAAGTCAGACCTCATAATTAAATACAGAGATGCAATAGATCAAAGAAGAAACTGTATTAAAAAATTAGGTCTAGGGTGTGGGTTTAGTTTCCCTGTTAACAGCTTTGCCTGGAGTATAATGACAAGAGGCTTTATCTAACAGAATAATAAACAAAGATGTAGTGTACAAGTAAAAGAATGCCTGACACTTTAATTATTTTAAACATGATAGTGTTTTAGATTTTGGTCATGTCTCCAAAGCTAAGCAATTTTTATTATTGCCCCATCTTGTCTACCACTACCCAGGAATAAGAGAGACAAAAATACTAGCAACAAAGATCAAAATCTGAGTTCCTGGCTTCCATTTTCTCTGGCCTTCTCAGTGGGTTATTTTTCCATCTTTTTGTCTGTTCTTTAGCCTAGAGATGTCTCAAGAACACAACTAAAACTTCAGATGATGTACAGTTTAGAAACACTAACAGTGTAGTTTCATGTTCATTTAATTTAGCTTGGGTTTCACCTGTGACACAAAGAATGACACCTGTGGTTTAAGAACACTAAACTGCCCCTTCTTGGTACCAGTAACTCAAATGCATGGAAGTTTCTCCACATGTTATAGACATTTTGGTTTACAAACTCTTTGTGGTTTTATTCCTCTCCCCTTCATATGAATTACTATCTTCTGGTATTTAGAAACATAGGGTTATTAGGCTCCCAAGTCACCCCTTTGGTGTCTGGATTAAGGTCTCAGGTTATCACGCTGATTCCTTCCTTCACATGGTTAGCGTTCCTTGCTCTAGGAAGGCTTCCCTGAACAATGCCTTATTTGCCCCCATCCTGAACTGTATTTCCAGCTTCCTCTATTGAAGCACACTAGATCTTTTACTTCTCCTTCACATTCTTGTCTTAGATTATTAAAGTAAGATCTATCTTCTGTATACTTTGTCCACTATCTTGAGTCCTACCTGCAATTCATTTTTTCTCTTATCTTTGTATTTTGCCCTTTTTTTTTTGTAGTTTGCAGACCCTGTTCCCTACTGGCTATTATCTGCATTTGATCATATTGGATCCAAGTGAAGATTCTTCATTTTATTTAACTCCAGGATCATCATATTTTCTTACAAAGCATATCCTTAACTATGTTCTCAGATATAACTAGGTATTTTATACATATGTACCTGAATACAAATTGATGCCTTTTAGAAATTATGTGCCCATACCTGAATAAACACTGGCAAGTTAAGTGAGAGATTATCTGTTATATATGAATACATGATGTTACTCTTCATTAATACATAGGTGGAATTTGCTAGCCAATGGCTGCCTTAATCTATGCTATTTATTCAATGATTGCTATTAATATTAAAACTATTGTATGATTTCAACATATACTTGTGATACTTAATATTTATTAGATAGTGAGGATTTATACGATAAACATTTGTCCCCCATGGATTTGTGCCTGAAAGAAGAAATATTTTAAATGCAAAGTAACCTCGTGTTTCTCAAACTTTTCCCAAACAAATAAGTGAAACGATCGAATTCTTCAAAGTGAAAATAAACACTCTTGTTTCATACAGTTTTGTTTATATATTGCCCATAATTAGATTTATGGGAAGAGTTCAATGTCAAGACTGGAAAATGGAGTCTTACGGAGCCACTGTATCAAGGTTTTACAACATACATGTGAATATTTAGGAGACAACTTCATCAAGAAACATGAAGAGTCTGAGATTTTTCCCTTGCTTTTAAGCTAACCAGATAGCCTGCTAAGATTTAATAAATGCCAGCAGAAGACATAAGGCTATCAGGAGAGAGGCAAAGACCTTAATTACTCATGGCACTGTGGGCAACATAAGCTTCACATTTACGTTGGATACCCTTGGTCACCCCACTCCCAAGTCTCACAGGAGGAATGCAGAGTGGCCCAAGTGGATACTGCATGTACAGTGAATTTGTGTCACGGCTAAGGAAACTCAGTTTGGGAACCCCAATCTTATTAGGGGGCTACTAGCAAACCAGCCCGACCTTTGCCCAGGAAGGAGTCATTATCTTTATTATCCCATTAGAGAAATAAATCTGCTTTCTGCCCTGAGGGACTCAATATCTTGAGGCTGTCTGCTATGCAAAGCTCTTTGAACAGATAGTCTGGGACAAAAGCCACCACAAGACATGTAAAAATGCCATGGAGAACTACCATCTTAACAAAGTTTTAAATAATATGAATCATATTAATTATTAAGAGTACTTATATGATCCAGATTACTGTGTAAAATATGTTATGTACATTATCTCATTTAATTCTATCAATAGCTCTATGAAATAGGTAATATTATCCCATTTCATAGATAAGGAAATTGAGGCACTCTAAGATACGTAACTTGACCAAAGACTTAGGATTGTAACTCCTGTTTGTTGGACTCTTGGGTGTTTCACAGGCTCTCTCCCCACAAAAGACTTTTTCTCTGGTGTTCTCCATCTCAATCAATGACAGCATTCATCCAGTGGCCACAGGAGAAATTTGGGCATCATAATTTTCCTTTTTTTCTGGTTTCATAAACCTCCAAGTCCTATTGATATTTTCTAGTATATAATAAATATATCTTGAATGAGTACTTTCTGTTGGTAATATAAGTTAGACTACCATTATCTCTGGCTAGAATGGCTGCAATAGTGACTTCCAAATTGATATTGCAGTCTCCTATTCCACCCTCCTAATACTACCTCTTTTAGCTAGAATCAGCTCTCTACAAAGCAATCTGATGACGTTATTTCCCTATCTAAAACCTTTCAATGATTCTCCATATATTTATCCTCAGGTTAAATATAAATTCCTTGAACAGCCCACAAAAGGCCTTTATGATGGGGCCCAGACTCATCTTTTATCTACTTAGCCCTTCGACTTTGACTTCCCACCATAAACAACATTGTTTATGTCTGGGAAAGTCACATTCTCACTCACCTTGAGTGATACAGGTGCTGTTTTCTACTTTGGAATATTATTTCCATCTTCACCTTCACTTCTCTGCCCCTTCCCTCCAGCCTGGCCTGGCCAACTCCTATTAAGATGTCATTCCCACTGTGAAGTTTGCTGTTGCTCCTAATCTGCATGGAGTGCCCTTTCTCTTGTTCCAGGAAGCACCTGTACTTCTCTGATCATGGCACGTAACATGCTGGACTGTAACTGCTTTGTTATCTGTCCATGCATACTACTTTCAACTCCAGGATGATAGGAACTGTGTCTTATTTACCATTTTATTTAAAATGCCAAAGTACCTAGCACACATCACATACACAATGACTTATTTTTATTTTTAATTTTTAGAGATGGAGTCTTGCTAGATTGGCCAGCTGGTCTCAAACTCCTGGCCTCAAGGGATCTACCTGCATCAGCCTCCCAAAATGCTAGGATTACAGGCATGAATCACTGCACCCGGCCCTGGATAATTTTTAAATTAGTACATGGGTATACACGTAAATGAGTAAATGAGTAGACAGAAAATATTTCCTATATTTTCCCTGCAATTAGTGTGCTGCATGGAAAAGAGGATCTCTATAAAAATCATACCCTTCCCTCCTATATCAAGTAATTGGAAAAATATTTATTTGAAAGGAAATAAAAATAAAACCCTCGAAAAAATAACCAAAAGGAACCCCTTTTAAATAGACTTATTCATTGAGGCAAACCAATTATATAAGAGAAGTTTCTTTTCATTTTACCCTTGTCTCACTTCAACATCCTCTCCTGATGGTAGCATCACCCTTCCCTTCCCCCAATACCTGAAGTGTTCGGCTGACTTTAGTTGCTCTGAGCCCTCCACTCTAGTGGCCCTAGGGCTTGTATTCTCTGGGAAACTCCTCTGGTCCTGAGCCATCTTTATTCTTGCCTCAATCAAACCAAATTTCTTCCTACCCTCCTTGCAAATATAACCCTGTCTGATGTCTTAATGGCTCCTCATGGCTTAAGAAATTATTTTAGCATTTTAGAAGTTAAAATGCCTCAATTCAGTTGAAAGGTAGATAATAGTAAGTACTTGAGTAACTGTGACCAGTTACTGAACTTTAAGACACCCTTCAAATCATATTTTCCAGGCAAACTCTTTTCTTTACATTCATGTGAGGGCCTAGCCTGAGTTTTGAGAAAAAAACAACCAACAAACAAACAGCAAAACAAAATAAGAAAAAAAAAAAAAAAAAGAAACACCACTGAAATATTTTGAATATACACATGAAATTCAATATTTGGTCAAGATGAGGATAATCTAAATCAAAATATTAAAGTGACATTAACTTGTTTCTTATTTATATTCATTAATGAAATACAGCAGCCAAGTTTTTTAAAAAGACAAGAGAAAAGTGAAAGTTTCAGAGGGGTGGCTTTGGAAGTTGACAGCACTAGGTGACAAGTGTTCAGGGGATCAGACAACAAGAGGGAATGATGGTGAAGAAAAGGAAAAGAAGGCTCAAAAATGGCAATCAAGACAAGATAAAGGCAGAAAATAAATCTGAATCTATTACCAAAGGAAAGCAGAAGCTAATGAAAGTGGTAAAAATAAAAGATGGACCAAGTGTGCATAATGCAGAAATGTCCATCTGGTAGGTACATTGCACATAGGCCAGAGGAGAAACCAACATGAGAAACACATCAGGACAAAGAAAAGGCCGGTGGTTGGGAATGGAGAAAAGGGATTCAACGGAATAAAAATTTGGCCTTAGGCTTAGTGTGGGAGTTGTGAAGAGTCAAATACATTTTTTTTCAAATTGATAAATTCAAATATTGACAAACAATGTAGAAATATGGTTTTGTTTGGAGATAAATATGAGGTGAAGATGGAAAGAAAGATTGAGGAATAAAAGTCTGTTCTCTTTTATTACTGAAAATCTCATTTGCCTAAGTAGTCTACTTGCTTTCTGTGCTTCTCTCTTCCGATTTTCCCTTTTTAATCTTAATCTAACTTGGCCTTGCTGAGACTTAAACTGGTGAATGGTTCTTCTTTCCTGAAAAGCTTTCCTCGCTTGATTCCTCACACTCTTCTCTCCTGGTTGCCCTCCTACTCTTAGCTCCTCCTCCATCTGTCTCTAGCCCTCTCCTCTTAACACTATAAACCCATCCTTGGCCATCTCATAACCTCACATCTCATAAACCCCTAAGCATCCCTAAGGACTCTCGTGACCCAGACTTCCCTGATAAGCTCTGAATCCATATTTGTTATTCTAGACAGTTTCATCACTATGATCTCCTGGCACTTCAATCTCCAGACTAGTACTCATTATCTCACTGTCCACTTCCTGTTCCTGATGGTCCCATGCCGGGTTCCTCTAGTATGATTTTGGTGTGTCTAGGAAAGATAACCCAACTCATCCCATAAAAAAAGAGGCTCTCTCCCAACGTGCTTTCTTTAGGCTGGTACAATACCCCCAACACATCACCTTAACATTATTGTTAGTTTGGAACTATAGATGAGCTGGTTTATTTGGCCCTAAGTAAGTATTGGTTCTCTCCAGTTGGAGAGAGAAGAAAGCAGGGTAAGAATATGGTAAAGCAGTGTAAATGAATATGGTAAAGGAAGATCACTGTGGAAGTAAATGGAAGGGATTTGGCCTGAATCTGAAAATTCAGTCTGGGACTCTTTAGGGGTGAAGGGGGTAGTAGTGAGAATAGAGACGAGAAAAATTTGTACGCTGAGAGAAACATTGGTGGGAGGCTGTTCCATTCAGATGGAGTGGAAGGTAGGTTTAATTGCTGCTATTGGGCTTTTTTACCTGATTTTTAACAGGAGGAATCCAGGAGGAATAAAGGGATTAGCCTGTGATAAGAGGGGATAAAAGGCAAGGATTACATGGTCCTGGGGGACCCAGGGCTCCTGTTCATACTAAAGGGCTTGGTCTATCCTGAACAGGTTAACATCAACACCACTACGACCATATTTGGGGAGGAGAGCCATTTTTCTCCGTCTTCTCACTTCCCCCACATAGAAAAGATTCACGAGAATTATCTCTAAGAACTTCTCAATGCAGCAGTATTAGACTAGACAAGCCACAAAGGAACAGGAAATAGCTTCCTAATTTTTTTTCACATATTTAATTCTCTACCGTTGCCCTTTATTTGGTGATAGTTTAGGAAAACTGAAAAGTACAGAAACAGATTAGATGAAAATCCATATTTAATCCTCCAGTTGTCAAATTTCCATGAATCTATGTTAATTAAATAACTTGAATCAGGTCCTCATTTACACATTTACTCCTTAATTATTGTGATTATCTTGACTTTAAAATTCTGCATCAACTGGAAATGAGTCCCACAAAACAAAAAATATTATGACATATCCATGTTGACATAAGAGGAAAATATGAACATTTCAAAGGATTTTTTTCTCTTTTACTATGTATACATGTAGGAGGTTGAGTATGAAGTAACTATTCAAACATTTCAGAACTCGAATATCTTGATAACCAAAGGAAGCATTTAAAAATTTAAATTATTCATATCTTTCATTTTCTATCTGGTGAGTGTAGACACCATTTTCAAATGCCTTACATGTCATTTAAAAAAACTTTCCTTAAAATGGAAATAAATAGCATAGTGAAAAAACTTAGCAAGAGAATAAAAGACTTTTACTCTTACAAATATACATTCTCAGTGGTATCTGATTTCACATCTTTTGCTTCCATTACAGCTGAGCAGAGCCCCATAAATGAGAAGCCACGAAGACTTGAGGTTATACAGTGATCCACAGTTGCCACAGAACTGAGCA
The DNA here is from genome assembly GCF_043159975.1 of Macaca nemestrina. Lineage (NCBI taxonomy): Eukaryota > Metazoa > Chordata > Mammalia > Primates > Cercopithecidae > Macaca > Macaca nemestrina. The sequence goes on along the minus strand of NC_092130.1, from coordinate 87,137,076 downwards.
GTGAGTGAAACCCTGGTGTCACACATGCGATTTCATCATGGGCTGAACTCCTGGTCCACTGAGCAGCATATTTAGTCATACATACCCATACTGTAGATAGCCCTATATTTTGAAATGACAGTCTTGATTTAAGTTTTGCTTTCTGAAAACGTACTTCAAAGATAGAGAATTATTAGACCAGGGCAGAGAAGATAGAAGTATAGTCCAGGAAGAACACTTTTGTTATTCATATATTTATATCAGTGTTTTTTAAAAAGGGACACACAAATAATATTATAGAGATTTAATGTGCAGTAGTGAGAACGTAAGAACTATTTGGGACTGAGAAGTATATAATACTAAGGGATTGTGTGAATAATACTTAGATTCACTTATAAGGCGATACGTTTTTTATCAAAATAAGAAGGTGGGGATGCTGCAAACGTCTCATTGTTGGGCCTTCTTATAACTCTTGGGTATATTGCCCAACAGTATTACAATCATAAAGCTCACTGAGTCAAGGTAATGAAACTCAGGGAACATTGAATATATGCAATGTTTGTTTACAAAATCATCATGTGATAGAATAACAATAAAACACAAACATGTAGGTATTCTAAAAATGAAACACCATTAGTAACTCCAAAGTTAGTAAAGGATGTGGGCTTACCAAGAAAGCCATATAATTATATTTATATCTCAGTTTCACATCAAAAAGCAAATATTGGAGCAGTAATGACACTCCTTAGAAATGACTTGGATGAATGCTTCTTATAGTTTCCCAAGCTCAAATGCTGTTTCATACCTTTTGCTCATGCTTTTCTTCCCTGTGCCTTGAACACCTTAGCTTGTGTTTTTACCTAATTCCTTCTCGTCCATCTAGACTGAATTCTAACCAATTTATTTTTGGAAAGTCTTGACTGACTTCACAGGCTGGGTTAGGGATGCCTCTCCATCCAAAAGCATTCCAAGCATATTTCCAATCATGATAGTTCAAAGGATTTGCCGCACTGTAAGTGATGTGAGGGCAAAGAATGTGTATACCTTTTTATCTTTTATTTCCCTGCTTTGGAAGAGTGTTTGTCACTTAGTGGGTATCCAAGGAAAGACTGTTGAACTAAACCAAACTGCAGCAGCAAACATTCCAAAAGTGTGAGGAAAAGGGAGATTGCCAACATACCATAGAGTTGATTTCATGCTATGATTAAATTGGAGGGCCTTGTCCATGAACTTACTCCATGTATCCTGCCTCTACCCTCTAATTTATGCTCCTTCCTCCTCACTGCATATTTCTTCCCAATGTCACCTGCTAACATCGTACTTATCTGCTTCCAGATCTCCATCAAATTTCTTGTTCTCCATGAATGTATTTTCCAACTGGATACTATTCCTCTGCTCTTAACCTATAGATTTTTTTTTCGTTCCTTCCTATGACATTTACCTTATTCAGCTTTGGGGTCTTATTATTTGTATGCTTATCTCCTCTCTATCTTTGTGCTTTTGCACTGGCTATGGCTAAGCTTTATGCATATTAAATATTCCATAAATAGCTCATAAAGGTCCCCAAACTTTTTGGCACTAGGGACTGGTTTTGTAGAAGACAGTTTTTCCACAGATGGGGGCAGGGAGGAGAGACAGTTTTGGAAGGATTCAAGGGCATTACATTTATTGGCACTTTATTTCTATTATTATTACATTGTAATATATAATGTATATACATGTATATATTATTACGTGTAATATATACAATGACAGATCATCAAACATTAGATTCTTATAGGGAGTGTGCAATCTAGATCCCTCGCATGCACAGTTCACAATAGGGTTCACATTCCTATGATAATCTAATGTTGCCGCTGATCTGACAGGAGGTGCAGCTCAGCTTCACTCACTTGCCCACCACTCACCTCCTGCTGTGCAGCCTGGTCCCCGACAGTCCATGGACCAGTACCATCTGTGGTCTGGGGGTTGGAGACCCCTGAGCTATATGAACAGATTATAAAAAATATATCCCATGTTCGCAATATTTAAATACAGTTATGTACTGCTTAACAATGAGGATACGATCTAAGAAATGCATTGTTAGGCAACTTCATCAATGAACATCATATAGAGTGGACTTACACAAACCTAGGTGGTAGAGCCTACTACACACCTAGGCTATATAGTATAGCGTGTTGCTCCCAGGCTACAAATCTGCACAGCAAGTTACTGTACTAGAATACTATAGGTCATTATAACACACTGGTACTTGTGTGTCTAAACATATCTATACATAGAAAAGGAGTAAAAATACCATATGAAAGACAATGGTGCACCTTTACAGGGCACTTACCATGAATAGGGCTTGCAGGACTAGAAGTTGCACTGGTGAGCCAGTGAGTGAGTGATGAATGCATGTAATGGCCTAGGACATTACCGTACGCTACTGTAGAACTTACAAACACTCCACACTTAGGCTACACTACATTTATTAAAACTAGTTTTTTCAATAATAAATTAACCTTAGCTTACTGTATTTCTTTACCTTTATAAATGTTTACATTGTTAAACTTTTGACTCTTGTGATAGCATTTAGCTTAAAACGCAAATACATTGTATAGCTGTGCAAAACATTCTTTCTCCATATCCTTATTCTATAAGCTTTTTTCCTATTTTAAAAACATTTTATTTTTTATTTCTGAATTTTTTTTGTTAAAAACTAAGATTGAAACACACACATTATCTGAAGCCAACATAGGGTCAGAATCATCAGTGTCACAGTCTTCCACTTCTACGTCTTACCCCACTGGAAGTCTTTTGGGGCAATAACACACATGGGGCTGTCATCTCCCGTGACAATGCTGCCTTCTACAGTATCTCCTGAAGGACTCACCTGAGGCTGTTTTACAGTTAACATTATTTTAATAAGTAGAAGGATTACACTATAACAATAAAAGTATACAGAAGGAAATATATAAACCAGTAACATAGTCATTTGTTAACATTATCAAGTATTATTTACTATACATAATTTTATGTGCTATACTGCACTTTTATATGACAGGCAGCACAGATTTGTTTATACCAGCATCAACACAAACATGTGAATAAGGTGTTGCACTACCACTTTACGGCAGCTATGATATCACTAGGCAATAGGAGTTTTTCAGCTCCATTATAATCTTATGGATTATATAAACAGCATATATAAACTTATATGCTGTTCATTGTTTACTGAAACATCATTATGTTGCAAATGACTATATAGAGACAATTAACTAAACAAATGCTGTGAATCCTGATTCAGATTCCATACATTAAGAATTTGTGATAAAACACTTGATCTGGTTCTTTTATACATTCCATGTACATGGTGAGCCAATTTAAGAGGATAAACTGCACTAAAGGTCTTAGACCTATTTTATTATGGGACTGAAAACTACTAATATTAACCTATTTTAGCCATCACAGCAGACTTGGAAACATGTATGCATTAGGATGACCTAGAGTTTAGACTCCTCAGTAACCACTGATTCTTATTTGTGATGTTTTACATGTCCCTTCAAATTTGATTGTTTCTCTAATTTTGTAATAGAAACATTCAAGCCAGGTTGTCGGAATTCTTATCATTCATTTTCTCTCTTCCAAGAGTGTTAAGTGTTGCATTTCATTTTCATCAAAAGAGGATGCTAGTCCTCCACAGACTACCAGGTGTGACTCTAAGAATCCCTCTTTGTGGCCTCAGGGGTAGAGCCTGCCAGGATTCCAGAAAGAGCTGGAGTTAGGGTGACCAGGAGCAGGAAGCGGCCAACTTTCATCCGCCTCTAGGAGCTGCCCCTTGACAAGTCATTCCTGTTCAATCCACAAAACTTTACAGACTCCAAGTAAATGATGTGTATTTCTACGGTGTCCTTACAGATGGCTACAAGTTCCACCAAACCATGCCTGTGAAGGTTACTTCTGTAAAATCAGACATGGCCAATATATGCATCCGGACCCTCCTTCAGCTGTCCAAGGTCAAGAGGTCCTCAGCCAAGACAATTACAAGATATGGTCTCCTGAGTCTGAGTCTTCACAGGAACCTGCCCCAAGAGGCAAGAATGAGGGGATGTTTTGTGAGGAATTTCCTGAAAATCAAGGAGTAAGACCCAGAGGACAGGGGCAGTCTCTGCTCATTCTCCAGCCATGAGTCCACTCTGTCACAAAACAGGCCTGAACTCATTTCCTTTGCTGCCTGAGCTTTCAAGATTTCAAGATCATGGAAAACCTAAGTAGTCCCTGGGAATGAGGCATTTATGTCCTTATTCTTTGGTAAGTTCCTATTATTGAAGGAACAAATACAGAGGTCTCTGTCTTTATCTCCCTCCCCAAAGAACCTTGTCTTTTCTTTGGTGAAATCTACTTTTTCTCTCAGTAAGACTCTATGTAAGAGTTAGGAAGTTAGGATGTTTGTGACTTGTTAGACACTGCATCAAGGCCCATTTTTTTCTCACCCACACCTTTGCCCTCTAGTTCCAGGCAAAACAATGAAGTGCATAATTTGCCCCTATGATCTTACTTCTTCACTGTCATTTAGTAGTCTCCCTTCCTTTATCTCTCAGGGCACCCCTTGGCTACACGGGTCTACTTGTAATAAAATATTTCAGAGTTGAAAGGAACCTTAAAAATCACCGATTATAACCACTAAACAGCTTCTCCTGAAATCCTAGTCCAACTTGCCCATACTGAAAGCTAACTGTTTTAGCTAATCAGATAAAAGAATCCATGCCAATAGCCTGTAAGAGAAGATTAAAGGAGATTCTTGGGCCTTTCTCTCCTCTCCCAGGCAACCAACATATATTTTAATTGCAATTCACTGGAGATAATGTTTCATTCAATATTTCAGGTAAGGAGAGAAGAAAAGAAGAGGAGAGAGGATGGTATAATGAAAGGATCAAGGAGTGCTGTTATTTTTTGAGCAAGTGAGACCATTTGTTTATTCTATACATAGGCTTTGACTCCATTTATTATTTTGAACAATCAAGAAAAATAGCTTTCTTGATGGTGGCAGAAGAGTGATATAGAAAAAACTTTATTGATGGTGGCAGAAGAGTGATGTAGAAAAAGAGCAAGGATTTAAGAAGCAAGAATGTTGTTCTCAAAATTGAAACCTAACCTAGAAAATCACATTTGTGACCAATGATTAGAATGTCACTATGTATTTCTTTGCAAAGATACTCTCTTGCATAATTAGCCCTTAACAATAATAAAAGCAGGCATCTTTGAATTTATTTTTATATATGATGGTATATGGAAACAAGTTATACTTTATTCATGCATATGCCAGATACTCCTCATTTCTAAATTGTCAATGTTTTTATTGGTAAAAATCATATATATTAAAGCTACATTTTTGTTGTATATATTTAATATATACAATATGATGCTCTGATATACATTGTGAAGTGATTACTATAGTCAAGCAAATTAACATATCCATCAACTCGCACAGTTACCCTTTTGTATGTGTGGCAAGAGCATCTAAATTCTACTTTCTTAGCAAAAAATCCCAAATACAATACAATATTAACTGTAGTCCTCATGTTGTACTTAGATCTAGACTTGTTCATCCTACATAACTACAACTTTTTATCCTTTGACCTACATCTCCACGTTGCCTCCCTAATTACCTCTTCCAAAAAATTACCTTTTTGTCCAAACAATGCTTTACCTTTTTGTTGTTGCTGTTGCTTTTAACTTTCAAAAGTTAATTTCACATTTCATTTTTACCATGTTACAATCCTGTGAGATGGATGGCACTACTAATAAAGAAACAGCTAAAGAGGCACAATGAGACTTATCCAAGTTCCAGAGTTAGTCAGGGACTAACTAATTATCTGTGGTGCCATATATGAGCACGTGTCTCCTGGGTCCCATATCTGGGCTCCCTTTAGCCCAAAAATATAGCCCAAAAATGAAGTCTACTTCACGTAGACTATATACCTTTTTGTGGGCTCTCATTTGGGTCCTGATGATGGTCTTCACAGAACAGAAACTAATTGCAAAATAATCTGTTACCTGTTCTCATCAGTGTGCCACATATTCTTCCCCTACAGGAAACAGAAGCCACAAGTGCAACTGTCATGTTAATCACTTGACAAACATTTTCCAAGTGACATGAATATGTTAATTCCACTTCCATACAGTGTTTTAAGTATTCCTATGATGTACAAATATGCTAAATCTATCGAAGGCTGTTCTGGTGATCCAGAAAGTATTATAAAAGGAACAAGGGAAATGATATTTTCCCTTTCAGGAGGCATTAAAGATGTCTTCTTTAATAATTATTACAATAAAGATTCTCTAACAACATATGCTAGGCAATAATTTTTGTCTTATAGAAATATGAATGTTTTCTAATGGAAGACATTTAAAATGCCTCAGTTGAAGATTAATTCAAAGAAAAGCCCTCTTTGGGATTCATCACAACATCTATAAGGTGGCATCATTTTTCCGGTATTCTTTTACTCTATCCTCTGCATTCGAAAGAGTGTATGTCCAACCTATAATTATTTTCTGCTAATTAGAGTAATTCATGGTTAATTATTCAAAATGATTTCTTTTCAAAATCAACTCCATTTCTTTTTCTTTCTTTCTTTCTTTTTTTTTTTTTTTGAGACAGAGTCTCGCTCTGTCACCCAGGCTAGAGTGCAGTGGCGCAATCTCGGCTCACTGTAACCTCCACCTCTGGGGTTGGAGTGATTCTCCTGCTTCAGCCTCCTGAGTAGCTGAGATTACAGCCACCCACCACCATGCCTGGCTAATTTTTGTATTTTTAATAAAATTTTGTATTTTTAATAAAGATACATGTTGGCCAGGCTGGTCTCAAACTCCTGACCTCAAGTGATCGGCCCGCCGTGGCCTCCCAAAGTGCTGGGATTACAGGTGTGAGCCACCGTGCTTGGTCCATCAACTCCATTTCTTGCCATGACATTAAAAAAAAGATACCGATAAAATATTATCAGAATGAAAATTTCTGTCAGGGGAGAATATACTTTTTACTTTCCTTAAATAGCACTAGAATCTTTCTTCACTAGGAAAGGTCCTATGAATTCCTACTTCAATTCATTTGGACTAGAGAAGGGCAAACTGAATCATGAGGTGATAACTATAAATGTTTTTGCTAATAATTAAGGATTAGTTGTATTGAGTATATAGGAGTAAGTAATTTTACTATTAATATATTCTTAAAGAAGAGTTATAAAGCAATAAGACCTAACAATGGCTAAGGGCTAACAGTAAACACAGTAGCTTGGGACCCTGGATGTCTTAAGACGTACACTGACTAGACAGTGTCTCTTTGTGGGCTCTCATTTGGGTACTGCTGATGGCTAAATCTCCCTTTTTGTCCTAATCTTGATCCCTCTTTTGAAAAAGCAGCTTCTTTCTTCTTTTATCTGCCTAGGAAAGTCCTGGGCCTTCATCTGTCTCTAAATTAAGAACATGCTTGCCTGCATTCTGACACTTTCCCCATTCTGACCTCACTTACTTCTCCACTTTGTTCTATTCTGATTGTCATAAGAGACCCAACTATCCCTCCTAAGACGGTGAGGTGCTCCTCTGCCTAAATTTTTCTTAGGTAATAGCCTCAATATGCATCTGCTCTGCACGGCCAAATTTTCTACATACATTTATTGAGTACCTTCAGTGTGCAAGACCTAAAGTTATATAATCTCCTAAAATGAAGTAAGTTGAAATGCCAATTGTGTGTGACACAAGGAATTCCATTGGATTAAAATGAACAGAGGAGAATAAAGTTATCGATGCATAAATTTAAGAGTAAAAAAAGGATTATTAAATTAGAAATGACATCTACTTCTAGATTCAGAAGACAAAGGAGAAAGTTATAAGTCTTGGAAATACTGAAATTATTGCTAAAATAAACTGCTTCCGGTTTGACCAGGACTAAACAATGTCTTGTTCTTCATATTTAATGAAAACTTTTCAACTTAGTTTATTTGTTCTTCCCCCCTGTTATGGACTAAATGTTTGTGTCACTGCAAAATTCATATAGTGAAGTCCTAATGCCAACGTAATGGTTAGGAGGTGGGGCCTTTCGGAATTAATTATTCATAAAGTTGGAGCCCTCATGAATGGGATTAATACCCTAATAAGAAGAAATATGAGTTTGCTGTCTCTGCTCCGCTTTCTGCCATATAAGGATACAAAGAGATGCCATCCATCTGCAATCCAGGAAGCTGACCCTTAGCAGACAATTGATCTGCTGACACTTTGATCTTGGACTTCCCAGCCTCCTCAGCTGTGAGAAATAGCTGTTTATTGTTTAAGCCACCCCAACTATGGTAATTTGTTATAGCTGCCTGAACTAAGACATTCTCCCATTGGGAATACAGCTCAACTTTTATAACAAAAATTGGTTTTAAAATCCCTTCCTTACACCTTACATAAAAATTAACTCAAGATGGATTAAAGACTTAAATGTAAGACCTAAAACCATAACAACCCTAGAAGAAAACCTAGGCAATACCATTCAAGACATAGGCATGGGCAAAGACTTCATTACTAAAACACCAAAAGCAATGGCAGCAAAAGCCCAGATTGACAAATGGGATCTAATTAAACTAAAGAGCTTCTGCACAGCAAAAGAAACTATCATCAGAGTGCATAGGCAACCTACAGAATGGGAGAAAATTTTTACAATCTACCCATCTGACAAAGGGCTAATATCCAGAATCTACAAAGAACTCAAACAAATTTACAAGAACAAAACAAACAGCCCCATCAAAAAGTGGGTAAAGGATATGAACAGACACTTCTCAGAAGAAGACACTTATGTAGCCAACAGACATATGAAAAAATGCTCATCATCACTGGTCAGTAGAGAAATGCAAATCAAAACCACAATGAGATACCATCTCACGCTAGTTAGAATGGTGATCATTAAAAAGTCAGGAAACAACAGATGCTGGAGAGGATGTGGAGAAATAGGAACACTTTTACACTGTTGGTAGGAGTGTAAATTAGTTCAACCACTGTGGAAGACAGTGTGGCGATTCCTCAAGGATCTAGAACTAGAAATACCATTTGACCCAGCAATCCCATTACTGCGTATATACCCAAAGGATTATAAATCATTCTACTATAAAGACATATGCACATGTATGTTTATTGCAGCATTATTCACAATAGCAAAGACTTGGAACCAACCAAAATGTCCATCAGTGATAGACTGGATTAAGAAAATGTGGCACATATACACCATGGAATACTATGCAGCCATAAAAAAGGATTAGTTGATGTCCTTTGCAGGGACATGGATGAAGCTGGAAACCATCATTCTCAGCAAACTATCACAAGGACAAAAAACCAAACACTGCATGTTCTCACTCATAGGTGGGAGTTGAACAATGAGAACACATGGACACAGGGAGGGAAACATCATACACTGGGGCCTGTAGGGGGGTTGAGGGCTATGAGAGGGATAACATTAGAGGAAATACCTAATGCAAATGATGGGTGCAGCAAACCAGCATGGCACATGTATACATATGTAACAAACTTGCACATTGTGCACATGTACCCTAGAACTTAAAGTATAATAATAAAAAAGTTTTTAAATTTTTCAACATTTAGATTTTCACAGTAACTGTGACAGAAACTAGAAGAAAAAAAAAGGATCTAGTTAAGTGTGTCTTAGTCCATTTATGAAATAAACCTTTATTCTTTTCTGATTTGAGGAATATGTAAATTCTACTGGCTATTTTTGAGACTTTGACATCAGGATTTCATTTCAATGCTATCATCTCTTGCTTTTTTGGTAACTTAGAGTACTTTAAATTAACATTGTTTTATCAGAGTAATACATGCACATAGCTTTAAAAGTCTAAATAATACATAATGGAAAACATGTCATTTTCTCACCCTTCCCCATACCTCAAAGGCAACAAGTATGCACAAAGATCTGTTTCTTCTGATATTTAACTCCATATTTCTAAATAGTCTTCTAATATTTCTATCTCTTGACTCATCACTTTTAGATATTGATTATTTGCCATAGCGTAGCCACTTTTAACCATGAGGGGAAGACACCTCAGTATTACCAAGGACTCAGGCTTCCTTCCACTTCCTGTTCCTCCATTCTTAGTGTATGAGTCTTAGCTCCACGCTCATGATTAGCTGCTTTTCCAGAAGCTCTGCTCAGCAGGTTCTACCCACATCTCATTGGCCAGAACTAAGTCACATGACTACATCTAGACACAATGGAGTTTGGAAAAATCAGCACTTCAGGTTTTCCGTCCCTACCCTAAAGAACTCGAAGGAAAAGAGGGTTGTGAATGGCTTTTAGGTATCAGTCCACTGTCTGCCACAGTAATCATCCATGAGTTTTTCAAATGCTCTCAGCAGATCTGTTAAAAGCCTATCATATTTTCTGAGTGTTTCAGTACATCAACGAATATATCAGAATGCTTTTCAGTATGTTCTGTGTCATGGCACACATTGAAAATAATATTTTTATGGTTCTTTGTGAGAAATGAGAGGATGGAATTAAAGGCCTGAGGCCACTGGCCTGGGACTCTGACCATTCCAGGCCCCACCCAGACATTCCAAGGATGAGAGAACCAGTTTCCCCACATTTGTAACCCATTCACAGCTCTGGTCTTTTGGAACTTGGAGATTTCCTGTGACCTTTAATCCAGACTGTCTAGACCTACAACACAGTCATCATGCTGGGAGTTTCCTGTGCTTCCCTCCTATGTTAGATTTCCTGCTTTCTGGATCTTCCTCTTTCTTGGTTTGCTCCATTATTTTGCCAATGCAATATTCTAGTACTTTCCTTTAAAACGTGTTTATAAGAGGTAAATATTTTGAATCCTTGTATGTGTGAAAATGTCTCTATCATGCTCTCTGAATTTTGAAAGCAAGTCTTTTGGTTTTCAATGTTGCTTTTGAGGTGAGCAATGGTATTCTGATTCCCAGTGCTCTCTATTTAGCCTGCTTCTTCTTCTCGTGTGGATTTTAAGATCTTCTCTTTATCCCCAGAGAGTTATAAATGTCCATGATGATGTACATTGGTATGAGTCTCTTTTTATGTATTTTACAAAGAACTTGGTGAATCCTTTTAATATGGAACTGGTCCATATTGATTTTTTTTTTTTTTTAATGTTAGATCTTTGGTAATCTTCTTTCTGACAATTTTTTCTGTTCTCTCTTTTTTTTTTTTTTTTTTTTTGAAGGAGGGACTCCTATTATTTGGGCATTAGGAAGACATCTTTAATTGTTATAGGTTCCTATATTTTCTACATTTTTTCTTTTTGCCTTATTTTCTAGCAGAACTTCTCAACATTATCTTTCAAACTGCTATAGAATATTTTAATTTCTTGTTTTCTTATAGGTCATTTTTTATTAGTGCCTTGTTCTTGTTATAAGAATCCAATATCTATTCTTAATTCTCTGAGAATATTTATTATAGATTTTCTCCAGTTTTCTTCTGCCATCTAATGCAGGTGTATCTTTAGATCAGATCATTAGATCTCTAGATCATTAGTGATAATGTGTCTCTAATTCCTGTGGGTTCTTTTTTTTCTATTTCTCTCTTTTGATTTATCTTATTCATGTTAGAGATTTGCCTCAAGCATGTAGGCTATCTAGGTAATTCTAGGCTATCTATTCATATTTAAATCCAAATCCCTAAAGAACTCTTTGGAAGATGTGTGTTCGTGGGTATGCATGAAGGAGGTGGGGCTGTCAATTGAGGGGTTTCACTGGAGCTGGAGTTTTTGTTTGAGGACTTCCAAATTTTAGTATTTGAGGCTCTTGTCTCTAGGGCTGTTTAGTTTCTTCAGAAAACAATCTCCCACTTGAAAGGTAAGTTACTGGCAGGTAACCATTCTAAGGACAGGAGGGGCAGATTTTCATTTCTTCTCATGTTTTCAGTTCCATTAATCATTCTCAACCTAGAGTGTTCTTAATTGAATTAGTTTTAGAAATAAGTCTTCTATCTCCTATGGAGGAGGAAATTGTGTACTCAGAAACTTCCAACTTTCTACTATTCTGCCTTCCAAGATAGCCAGTGCTTCTGAGTCTGGAGTCTTTCTGGAATTCTGTTGGGTGAATCCACCTACTTCGTAAGATTCTCTTTTGCAGATACGTAAGTTATAAGCTCCACTTTTTCACTTGTTTTGTGTTTTTCAAATTCCTGATGTCTCTCAACATTGTTGTCTTCTCTCCCATTCATTTTGTCTTTATAGGTTTATGTTTTCAAAAAATACCATTTCTGTTATTTTTGTGAAGTCTCAGAAGATTCTGTCATGTCTAACAGTCTGCCATATTTAACAAACAGTTCTCAATGAACTTTAAAGATTATTTAAATAAAAGCAAAGATATGTATGGGCTCCTTAGTTTCTTTTAAAGCCATGTAAACCTACTGAGCTCAGTGAAACATTTAGGAAGCATGGACAAAGCTAGGCACTGTGCCACTCACACACATCAAATCTTCCTCACCTCCTTCCCAATATTTTCACTGTTACATGCAACATAAAATGTTACTGTTTTACTCTTTCTGGAATTAGTTTAGATTAGTTTAAATTGTTGTAGCCTCCAAATAGATATTGATGCCATGAAGCCACAGGTGTTCAGAAGATAGGGATAATGAGATGGAAGATGGGCCAATGAAAAATCTTGACAGTTTCCCTTTAGAAATAAAGCTAGGAAAGAACACATGTTTTCCCTTCACCCCATAGAAAGTTTTCCCATGAAAAATTCTCAAATTTTTCCATTCAGGATGTTGTAGTAACTGCTGCTATGAGGAAAGACTGCATAATTTTTATTTCTTTAAAAGGAGGAACTGTAAAAAGTTCATAACATTAATCAGTGTTGTATGTATCTCAACAGGGTGTCAAGATACATCTTGGTGTTGAATGAAGTTGTTCCATATGGGTTCATTTCTCAGGTAAATATCAGAATAATTTTATGTGGGCAGTATACTGATATGTCCTCAAACACCTGTCACCATTAATACATAATACCCTTTTTGTGTTTGAAGAAGACATTCGATATCTTCGATATTTGGGAGATAATCTGAAATACTGCACCCTGTTTATTAGGAAGGTAGTTTCTTTCCAACGTGAATCGAACAGTTACTAAAAAGACATTTGCATTACTTTGCTTTCTGTAGTTCACTAGGTACATAAAGAAGTAAGTTCACTAGGTACATAAAAAAGGCTGAAGGTAATAATGGAAAATTTTTTTATCTAGCTATCTGGAAAAATGCTTTCTTATGTAACTATGAACATTGTTCATGATCTTTGGTTTGTATTTTTGGTTTAAATATTGAAAATATTAATGTTCTAATAATTATATATCTGGATGGATGTTCAAAGAGCTAAAGAATTTTTATCATGACATTATTTAGACAAAATATTAGCGACTAAGTAAATGTCCAGTTATAGATTATTCAAATAATATATTTTGGGACATCCATTCCATGAAATAATTTGTGGACATTTAACATGATAATGTAGAACGACAACTTTCAGATGGAATGTGTTAACACTTGTTTATCTGGTTAGAGATATAACTAACATGTTGGGAACTGTGTATAACTGGAAGCCTATCGTATCTGTACTACAACCCGATTGTCCAAATCTGAGCACACCCTTTGAATTTTTTATATGTTGCTTTGGGGAAGAAAATAGAGAACTCTTATGAAAATAATGTTTAATGATATGGCAAGTAATACAGAATAACTAAAGACAGAAGAAAATGAGCTGGATTGCCAACTCATGGCAGCTACACAGAACTGTAAGCATTCATTTAAGAAGGTACATTAGGTATCAGACAAATGGTCAAAGAAGTTTACCACTAGTACAAATATTAAAGAACATAAATTGTTTGAAAGCAGAGAATTGTCTAACTTGCAGCGCAGTTATTTTTCCATATATACCTTTGTGAGGCTATATTTTCTCAAGTGTTATTTCAGTTGTTGGCCTTGGAATTTGTTTCCCTTTTCTTCCTTTGTTACTTTAAAGGAATTAAGGTCAGCTGATGTATTTTTACTCTCCACATTTGAATTTGAGGCAGAACAATTCCCATGGAGGATTCTTGTGGAACTTCATTTTAGTTATGTTTTAATAAAGTCTTATTTGTATTGACTTCTGGGGCAGCATGGCATTCCCTAACTGATAAACTACTTGGGTTTACTTTTTTATGGAGGGATTTTAATTTAATATGATAGATTCGACTGTTGTTTTTCAGGTTTTATATGCATGCCTGGAAGCCTTTTAATAACTTGCAATAACAAACAAAATGAATGTGACTTTTAGGGTAGACACTTTTGTAATTGATATTTTTATCAACTCAGGATGTTTATTTGTTTTGTCAAAAAATGAAGTGCATTTTTTTCATCCTTGGGGAATAAAAAGTAATGGAATTATAATTTACTAAAAAGTTGTGAGAAAGATCCCATAGTTGCAATGAAAAAAATTCATACAGATATATTTCTTGCTCTCTAGACATAAGATTCTTGCATAACTCACAAAAAGTACAAGATTTTTTTCCCTTATCTTAATAAATTCATTTGCCTTCCTGTATAAAGTAGTTAGGGATCAAGGAGTAATAGAATATTTTTAAAATATATTAACAGGAAGTAATTAAAGTTTGCATGGACTAAAATACTGCATAGGAAATTATATTATTTTAATTTTAAAAATTATACAGTTTTTAGTACTGAAGAATGGGATTTTGGACACAGAAGTGATTTTGATAAGTAACAGAATTCTGCCGAAGGCCACATAAGAGGCATAAACAAGGAACATAAAAATAGAGAATCTACAAATTAGCATGTTATAATTACTCTCTTGCATAGCATTTAAGGACATCTTTGAAAAGATCCAATGTCCTCAGCAACTGTATCTAACTAGCATGTACTATAACTCAAATTGACATGATTCCTAAAGAGAAGCGTCGGGACAACTCTTCTATAGTGATGAGGCATTACTGAACAATGTTTTTGGTTGATAAACAGTAATAGAAATTTGGGATTAAAATGGCCTTTTCAAAGGAGTAGGTCACTCCGATGAAAATAATAGGTACCTAAGTTTATCTCTCATTTCTTGATATTGAGCCTGTTTGTGCATTATTCAACTTGACACTTCAAGGATCCTTAATTTTTATGAAGATGTTAGCATGCTGGTAACATTTTTGAAATACCTATATTTTTTAAAGCCTGTATCTTACTTTTCCCCAAGACCGAATATACGTTGTCATGAATGTTACAAGGCTGATGAAATACTGAGTTATGGGAGCAGTGGTTGCAGCAAGGGTTGCATGGTGAAGAGGAGGCGAAGGAATATGAGGATTTCAACAAGTTGCTACAGTGAATAGTGCTTTGTCTCAGCCCTCTAGAAACAAAAGTGATAGCTGGTATTTATTAAGATCTGCTGATAACTTGGAGAAATAAAATTCCTGAGTTTCAGTTTATTTGTAACTTATGGCTCAGTGATTTTATTTCTGCAAGTTCTTTCTATATATACATATAGGCTTACCTGTTTTATTGTGCTTTGTTTTATTGTGCTCCACAGATATGGCATTTTGTTTTTTTCTAATGACTTGAAGGTTTGTGGCAACCTTGCATCAAGTAATTTTATTGACACCATTTTTCCAACAGCATGTGCTCACTTCGTATGTCTGTACCACATGTTGGTAATTGGCGATATTCAAAACTTTTCCATTATTATCATAATATGTATTAAAGTGATCTATGACCAGTGGCCTTTGGTGTTTGTATTGGGCCATTCTTCCATTGCTATAAAAAATTCCTGAGACTGGATAATTTATAAAGAAAAGTGGTTTAGTTGGCTCATGGTGCTGCAGGCTTTACAGGAAGCATGATGCTAGCATCTGCTTGGCTTCTGGTGAAGCCTCATGGAGTTGTCAATCATAGCAGAAGCGAAGGGGGAACAGGCACATCACATGAAAAAGGCAGGAGTGAGGTGAGGGAGAGATGCTATACACTTAAATGACCAGATCTTGTGTGAACTCAGAATGAGAGCTCACTTATCACCAATGGGATGGCCCAACGAATTCATGAGGGATCCACGCCCATGATCCAAACACCTCCCACCAGCCTCACCTCCAACAACGGGGATTACAATTCAACATGAGATCTGGGTTGGGACAAATATCCAAACTATATCAATGTTACTATTGTAATTGTTTTGCAGTGGCATCAACTGCGCCCACAGAAGATGGTGAACTTATTTGATAAATGTTATATGTGTTTTCTGGCTGCTCCACCAATCAACTGTTCCCCTGTCTTTCTCCCTCCCCTTGGGCCTCCCTCTTTCCTCAGGTTAAAAAAAAAAACCAGATTGAAATAGGCCCATTAATAACCTTACAATTGTGCCTTAGTGTACAAGTGAAAGGAAGAGCTGCACATCTCTCACTTTAAATCAAAAGCTAGAAATGATTAAACTTAGTGAGGGAGCATATCAAAAGCCAAGATAGGCCAAAAGCCAGGCCTCTTGCATCAGGCAGCCAGGTTGTGAATGCAAAGGAAACATTTTTTAAAAAATTAAAAGTGCTACTCTAGTGAACACACGAATGATAAGAAAGTGAAATCATCTTATTGCTGATATGGAAAAGGTTTTACAGTCAGGTAGAAGATCAAACCACCACCAACATTCCCTTAAACCAAATCTTTGTCCAGAGCAAGACCCTAACTGTCTTCAATTCAGTGAAGGCTGACAGAGGTGAGGAAGTGTCAAAAGAAAAGTTTGAAGGTAGGAGAACTTGGTTCATGAGGTTTAAGGAAAGAAGCTGTTTCTACGGCATAAAAGTGCAAGGTGAAGCAGGAAGTACTAATGGAGAAGCTGCAGTGAGTTATTCAAAGGATCAAGCTAAGATCATTGAAGAAGGTGGCTACACTAAGCAGCAAATATTCAAAGCAGATGAAACAGCCTTCTGTTGAAAGAAGATGCCATTTAGGAAATCCATAGTTAGAGAGGTGAAGTCAATGTCTTACTCCAAAGCTTCAAAGGACAGGTTGATTCTTTTTTTATGGCTAATGCAGCTGATGAGTTTAAATTGAAGCCTATATTCATTTACCATTCCAAAATCCTAGGGCCCTTAAGAATTATGCTAAATCTCCTGTGCTTGTGCTCTATAAATGGAATAATAAAACTTGAATCATGGGATATCTGTTTATTGCATGGTTTACTGAATATTTTAAACCCACTGTTGAGACCTACTGCTCAGAAAAAAGGATTCTTTTTGAACTATTACTGCTGCTTGACAATGTACCTGGTCATCAAGAGCTCTAATGGAGATGTACAAGGAGATTTATGTTGTTTTTATGCCTGCTAACACAACATCCATTCTGTAGCCCATGGAACAAGGAGTAGTTTCAACTTTTAAGTCTCATTATTTAAGAAATACATTTGAAAGACTATAGCTGCCAAAGATAGTGATTCCTCTGATGGACCCGGGAAAAGTCACTTGAAATCCTTCTGGAAAGGATTCATCAATCTAGATGCCAATAGGAACATTTGTGACTTGTGGGAGGAGGTCAAAATATCAACAATGAACAGGAGTTTAGAAGAAATTGATTCCAACTCTTTCAGATGTTTAAGACTTCACTGGAGGAAGTAACTGCAGAAGTGATGGAAACAGCAAGAGAACTAGAATTAAAAGCAGAGCCTGAAGGTATGACTGAATTGCTGCAATCTCACGATAAAGCTTGAAAAGATGAGGAGTTGGTTCTTATGAATGAGCACAGAAAGTGGTTTCTTGATATGGAATCTATTCTTGGTGAAGGTGGTTTAAACACTTGAAATGACAACAAAGGATTTAGAATATTTGATAAATTTAGCTGAGAAGGCAGTGGCAGGGTTTGAGAGGATTAAGTTCAATTTTGAAAGAAGTTCTACTGTAGGTAAAATGCTGTCAAACAGCATCGCATTCTACAGAGAAGTCTTTTGTAAAAGGAAGTCAATTGATGTGGCAAACTTCATTGTTCTCTTATTTAAGAAATTGCCATAGTCACCCCAACCTTCAGCAACCACCACTCTGACTAGTTAGCAGCTGTCAACTTCGAGACAAGACTCTACACCAGCAAAATGATTATGTCTTGCTGAAGGCCCAGATGCTCCTTACTATTTTAAAGCAATGAATTATTTTTAAATTAAATATGTACATTGTTTTTCAGACATAATGCTATCGCATATTTAATAGACTACAGTATAGTGTAAATGTAACTGTTATGTGCACTGGAAAAACTTTCTGTGACTCAATTTATTGAAATATTCACTTTATTGTGGTGCTCTGGGACCAAACTGACAATATCTCTGAAGTATGCCTAAATAGGCTATATATATATATATATGTGTGTGTGTGTGTGTGTGTGTGTATGTGTGTGTGTAAGTTCTCTTTATGTATAGGTGATGCGGATCTCACAGATTATTGTGAGGATAAAATTATATAATATATGCAAAAGCCATACCAAGTTAAACTGTGCAAAAGTATTCAAGGCTTACAATCCATAGGTATACTTTCATAAACTGAGCTACGCTGAAAAATCTTGCAGGATTTTTGTCTTCTTCATGTGATGGGCACACTAAAGAGAAAATGTTGTGTCATAAAAATGGAGTAAGATGAAAAGAAACACTGCTTAATGTAGATGTCATCTACATCATCTGAGACTCTTGGGATGTCATACATTGCAAAGCAGGCAAAGGGGGAACAACTACAAAGTCTGCAATGAGGGTGCAAGCTCTGTGTGTTTGAGGAAAGAAAACAAGCCAGCAAGGTAAAAGTGAAAGATGAAGTTGAGGGAGCCCTCCCGTAACATGCCAAGATATTCTTATCACTTTCCTCTAAACACCCCTGGCATTTTCTCTCTTACTCACTTGGTTTCTAAGTATATAATCTTGTATCATCCCACTTCAGTTGGTAGTATACAGTTTTTACCACAGGCTCTTTGATGGACTCCATATCTTGGACTCTATATCTTAAGGCTCCTTATGCTCTTCACAGCACTCAGTGAAATGCTTTGCACGTAATAGGTTCACAACAAGTAGTATTATAATTGTTGATGGAGCCCAATTATATAAAC
The DNA here is from genome assembly GCF_043159975.1 of Macaca nemestrina. Taxonomy (NCBI): domain Eukaryota; kingdom Metazoa; phylum Chordata; class Mammalia; order Primates; family Cercopithecidae; genus Macaca; species Macaca nemestrina. The sequence goes on along the minus strand of NC_092130.1, from coordinate 87,118,007 downwards.
TATTTTTCCTAGCAAAACAGAATAAACTTGAGACCTGCAAAAGTGAATGTCCTAAGTAGGAGGTGGCCCTGTAGATTAGCTCAGTCTAACAGTGGTGAGTAGTTTGAAAATAGAGTGTTTGAGTCTTCTGTATTCACTGGATTTCATTTAATGTCAATATCTAATAGAGCTCATTATGTGGCTGAAACTCATTAAAAGTTTGCTGAAATTCATCAAATGGCACACGTAAGATTTGTACATTTCATGATATGCAGATTTCTCCTCAGAAGAAAAAAAGAACTGTAAATAAATTTTGCCCTCTAGTTAATGATAAGCACACTGAAGGATTTCTGGAAAAATATAACGATGGCTGTAACCGACTTTGAAATGCATCAAAAAAGTATATGGATTGATGGATGGGTGGCAATATGGACAGGTATATGCAAAGGCAAGTGTAGCAAAATGGTAGATCAAGATGATGGGTGTTCAGGTATTCATTGTAAAGTTATTTCAACTTTTCTATAGGTTTGAATTTTTTATAATATGGGGGAAAGTCAGTTGAAATTGATAACTGAAAATTTCTATTAACAAAATGATTCAGTTTATAGGCAATGTGCTCTCAGTTTTATACATCTGAGCTTTCAGAAAATCTTCTGATTCTTATATAAATCCAAGATATGGTCTGTTAATTTATGATTTTGAAAAGTACCCAAGGAAGTATTGTAATCAATTCAACTTATTGCCTTCATAATTTAAGAGTTTTGGTTATGTTCACTTAGGTTTTTCCAATCATGGCTGTGTCCCTGATAAAACTTTCTAATCTATAGTGAAAAACTGTAGTCATTTGTGATGGTTAATGATAATCGATTTTTAATAATCCATATTACTTACTGAATAGTACATCCTTACCTTAGCATTTCACCACGAGCGAAGCCAAAAAGTACAATCAACAGAATATATCAATAGTCCCTCCCTGTCTGTCTCTCTCTGCCTGCATTTCCATGTTTGTCTTCCCCCATTTCTTTCTTTTTCCTGAGACAGAGAAATTACATAGCTTAGGTAAGCATGACATTTAAATGGGAGGGAATATGATCAACATTAGTGCAGACTAAAATTCTATAACTAGATTTATCTTCTTTTAGAATGAAATCTCTAAGAAGCTGCAGCACATTTGTGCCACTGTGTAACATAAAGTTTAACAATTTCTCTCAATTTGCAGAACTTTTGGTTTCTACCTTTATCATCTAAGTTCTGAACAGTTTATTTTAATGTATTCCTTTTGTGTATGATAAGTTGTTCTTTAGTTTTTCTGTTAAAACAACAGAATGCACTCTCACATTAACACTTTTGTAACCTAGGAAAAGTGAATGGAATGCCTGTCTGAAGTATACTTCTAACTTTCGTTTTGTATTCCTGACAATTTGTATCTTTGAAGGAGACTTGGAGTGACAGCACTATAGTATCCCTGCTTCATCAGGGCCAATTTAGAGAAAATCTTTGAAATCAGTGGAAGTTCTAAGTTTTGAAAAGGTCTACACAGGTGTCAATAAATATGAGAAATGGGCTCAGAGTTTTGTGTAAATGAATAGGTTGCCTGTATTTTAAAGCAGTCTTACGGGAACACATTGAGAGATCTGGCATTCTTAAAATCAAACATATGTCATATCAACATTCCTAGTACAAAGTATTTTGTTACTGTTTCTGCACTCTAAATAGCCCTGTGTAAAGGCACATCATTGAACCAAAGCATATGGAGGCAGCTATTCAGTTATGCTGAGCTATGCTGCAATATCTTTTTGCTACTGCCTTACTCACCTATTTCTACACATTTGCCAATGGAAATTTCTGCTCTAGAAATTATACCGTGGCAAAGAGAAAAGTAAATACATGAGGTCTGATTCCATTTCTCAAGGCATATCAATATGAAACAGTGCTATTGTCTGTTTCCTGCAACTGCTGAATCAGGAAAACATATGCACCTATGCCTTAAGGAAGCAGTAACTCTTTAAACTGCCCTTTTTATTTACAATTACTTAATTACTTTATTTTGCCAAAAATAAAGGTCATTAAAATCATCTTGAAGCTTGACTTAAATTTCAGAAGTAGCCTGCAAATAGTTGTACAGTCTTTACCTATGTTCCATTTAACACATTTAATAGATGTAAAAGCTCACAAGTGATGATATAAAGGATAGTTTACGCTTGCAATGCATTTTTGTCCAATTAATAGATTGCCTGTGTGTTGCATATTTTGCATGACAAAAGAGCAGAATATTAAACTGCCATTCATAATGAAAATGCACTTTGCAAATTAAAAGTGCCGAAACAGAAATTTTTCACCCTGTTTAGGAAATAAACAGTCCTTAACCAATTAAACTGCATTGTAATAATTCTATGATTTATTGCAAGTTGTTTAACTTTCAAAACTCGGCTAACCCATATTAAGGTCACAATCCATCATGTCTTGCTTGGAAAGCCAGCAAATAATGGCTGTTGTATTAGCTGCTTTTGATGATAGTATGAAAGAAGTATTAGCACTTGTCAACAAAACTGCTTACAACATAACATTAGCATGCATGGGCTGCTGTACCTATTTATTATTCTGGCAGCTTCACACATATTGTTACAAGCTTATAAAACATTTTGTCGGGTGGAAACCGAATGTACACTGTTTGGTTTTCTGATAGACTGGCAGCATAAATGTCTGGGCTGACTTAGTTTAGTTTAAGTGTAAATAGAGACACAAATTCTTCAACCTGTTCTCTTATTGATACTGAAAAGTGCTGAATTATTCAGCATCCAACTCTTCTGTTTGTGTCTATCACAGTTATCAATTACCCATCAGTCTTCTTGTCAAAACAGAATGGATTAATCTGGCTGAAAATAAGACAAATAAATGGATACTATAACAGGGGTGTGGGGTTGCCAGACTGTCAAAGGGAAATCCAGGCGCACTGACATTTGCCGTCAAAAATGGGATCTCTGGCTTAAGTGAGCAAATGATTCCCTTTTGCGAGCCAAGAATGCACTTAGCTCACCGTAAGTAAATTAATCTGCCTTCTTCAACTGCTAATGCATTAGCACTGAGGTAGTAGTTCCATTGCCGAAATTCTTTCATGTTTCAATAATTTTGGTCGTTGCTATTGTTTCTCACAGGAAAGGCAGATACATTCAGACACTTTATCTTGGTAAATAAAAGGTTGCCTGGTAAATAAATGAACCCATTTAACAACGAAGTTGTTGCTGATAGTTTTGTGCCACTTCATAGCTCTCAGCTGATGTGACACCAAGTAACTCTTTGCACAGATGGCTGGTGGAATCCATCCAGCATCTGCAAAGTCCATCCCTGTTTTCTTTCCCAAACATTTTATTTGGAAATCTTGTTTGGCAGACTTCCTGAGACTCTGCCTGGCTGTTCAAAGTACATATTTCCAATCTATCTCATTTGGCCCTTCTAGAAAAAAAGAACCAGCAAAGTGCCTTCTGATTTGGCACAAAAATTTCAGCCACAGACTGAAGCAAGTTTTAGGTTCCTGGCCAAAAGTTTACAAGAATTTTATCTTAGATGCTTCCATACTGGACTGTTTTACATAGTCATCATTAACATCTGAAGTCTTCACATCACGACAGGATCAAAGCCTCCCAATCTGTATCATCTGATAGCTTCACTTTGCCAAAAGTTCCCTCTTGTTCTTATTTTCCCAGACATTTTGTGTAGTAACGATTGCAGACACTGTTCTTACTGTGGGGTGGTGAGTAATTTAAGGACAGCTACCTGCTGGAAAATGGTTCCATTCACTTGATGATGAATGAACAGATTACTTTAGAATGAATCATCATCTTTTTTCCTTTTCCAATAGATTGTGTAAAGAATCTTAAGCATTTAAAAATAAAAAACTCTTCCTACATTTGGGGAGTTTCAAAGAGGTTATACTAAAAATTGAATTCTAGGTACAACTTCTGCTGTCCTCTTAAAGACTTAGACAGACTGGAAATTTCCATCTCACATTCCCAGAACATTACCTCAAATTTCTCCTCAATGTAAATCAGGTTCCCAGAACTTCAACATTAAAAAGAAATGCACTAATTGGTCCAGTCACAATTTACTTTTGCTAAATCTCATTTGCTTTGTATATAATCCCAAGGTTACTTCATAGAAGCACTGCTTGAAATAAGGCAGTGTTTTTATTATCAGTAGATTGTTTTACTTTATCTCTCTCTCCTTCTTCCTTTTTAATGCAAATAACTCACTTATATAGAAAGGTAGCGTTCTACAAAATTTTGCATGGTCTAAAAGTGTTTTCAAAGTTTTAATTTTTTTCTAAAATTAATTCTTTGCCACACTAGAAACTAAGTTGATTGACAGGTGTGTATAAAGAACTTGTTTCCAAATTCCAGATGTCATTTCCCACTCTTGAGGAACATTTCAAAGTATATGGTTGCCATTTCAGGTTCAACTTGTCCCAGTCTAAACATTTTCTCTCTCTGGTTCCCTTTTTCCAAAATCCCAATCAGTTACTAAATTCTGCGGTCTGCCTTTATAATATCTCTTCTGTTATTCTGCTTTCCATTACCACCATCAGCATGCTTTCATTCCACGCTGATTCATTTGGATATTCATGCATGCACCAGCTCACTTATTCAACAATTATTTGAGCACCTAATGTGAGTGGTCTCTCTGCCTCTAGCCCTTCTAGCATTCTTCCCACCCCAGCCCTCAGCCCTCATTCTGAAATGCCCTCCACCCATCATACCCATTTTTAAATATCAGTTCAAATGACATCTCCTTGTACATTTTTCTTTCCTTGCTTCCTTCTTTCCTTCCTTCCTTCCGTCCTTCCTCCCTCCCTCCCTCCCTCCCTCCCTCCCTCCCTCCCTTCCTTCCTTCCTTCCTTCCTTCCTTCCTTCCTTCCTTCCTTCCTTCCTTCCTTCCTTCCTTCCTTCCATCTCTTCTCTTCTCTTCTCTTCTCTTCTCTTCTCTTCTCTTCTCTTCTCTTCTCTTCTCTTCTCTTCTCTTCTCTTCTCTTCTCTCGTCTTGCTCTGTTGCCCAGGCACTCCAGCCTGGGCAACAGAGCAGAGTGCAGCGCTGCCATCTCAGCTCACTGCAACCTCTGCCTCCAGGGTTCAAGCGATTCTCCTGCCCGAGCCACCCAAGTAGCTGGGATTAGAGGTGCCTGCCATTATGCCTGCCTAATTTTTGTATTTTTAGTAGAGATGAGGTTTTGATATGTTGTCTGGTCTCAAACTCCTGACCTCAAGTGATCCACCTGCCTTGGCCTCTCAAAGTGCTGGAATTACAGGTATGAGTCACCTGCCTGGCCCCTTGTACATTTTTCTTATTGTCTCACTCATATGGAATTTTTTAGTTCTTCAAGTCTGTTGAGCATTTTTCTGTTTCCTTTATCATAACTTGGTAGAAATCCTGTTTCTGACACTTACTAGCTATGTGGCTGTGGGCAAGTTATAGAAACAATAGAAACCTCAGTTTCTCCTGTAAGACCTGAGATATTATCACCCCATGGGTTGTGAGTGTTAAATGAGCTAATGCATGCAAAATACTTAGAACAATGCCTGGCACAGTGAATGTTCATCAAATTCTTGCTTGTTATGTTAATGCACACAGTAGGACTTGGAAATATATGTGTTTTAACCTTTGTGGGTTGAGAGGTAACAACCATAATTGCCTTTGGTAAAGGAGCTTAAAACTATACTTATGATCCTGGGTGGCAGGCCTTGCAGGGTATAGCATCCTGGGCTGAACAGTCTGGAGCCATGCTGTTTGGCTTCATATCCTGGCCTTTACCATTTGCTAGCTTTGTTTAAGTGGGAAGGAAGGCAGCTGAAAGTTTCTATATCTTGTAGGTAGTTGTTAAGATTAACTGAAAGTAAAATGCTTAGTAGAGTGCCTGGCCCATAGCAAGACTTCCGTAAGTATAGCTATCATTACACTAGAAGAGTTCCAAAATGTTCCTTGATCTGATTTTATGTGGTGAAAAAGGACTAGGTTAAATGAATGCACAATTCCCTGAATTACTGTCACTTCTCCTAGGTCCATAAAATCTTAAAGAGAGTGTTTCCAAGAGTTTACACTCATTTTCTGGCCTTGTGTCTTCCCTCATACTCATCCTTCCCTTCCCTGCCCCACACATCTAGGAACATCCTCCCTGTTTACATCCATCTTTCTGAGTTTAAGAAGCTTGTCCCTACCACAGACTTTCTGACTAACCTAGCCCTCAAAGATTTATCATCTAAATGCCTGAAGCATTTAGCGGTTTTTACCGCAAAATTGAGCTCTTAATTATAAATTGTCAGGACATAGGCATGGGCAAAGACTTCATGTCTAAAACACCAAAAGCAACGGCAGCAAAAGCCAAAATTGACAAATGGGATCTCATTAAACTAAAGAGCTTCTGCACAGCAAAAGAAACTACCATCAGAGTGAACAGGCAACCTCAGAATGGGAGAAAATTTTTGCAATCTACTCATCTGACAAAGGGCTAATATCCAGAACCTACAAAGAACTCAAACAAATTTACAAGAACAAAACAAACAACCCCATCAAAAAGTGGGCAAAGGATATGAACAGACATTTCTCAAAAGAAGACATTCATACAGCCAACAGACACATGAAAAAATGCTCATCATCACTGGCCATCAGAGAAATGCTAATCAAAACCACAGTGAGATACCATCTCACACCAGTTAGAATGGCAATCATTAAAAAGTCAAGAAACAACAGGTGCTGGAGAGGATGTGGAGAAACAGGAACACTTTTACACTGTTGGTGGGATTGTAAACTAGTTCAACCATTATGGAAAACAGTATGGTGATTCCTCAAGGATCTAGAACTAGATGTACCATATGACCCAGCCATCCCATTACTGGGTATATACCCAAAGGATTATAAATCATGCTGCTATAAAGACACATGCACACGTATGTTTATTGCGGCACTATTCACAATAGCAAAGACTTGGAATCAACCCAAATGTCCATCAGTGACAGACTGGATTAAGAAAATGTGGCACATATACACCATGGAATAGTATGCAGCCATAAAAAAGGATGAGTTTGTGTCCTTTGTAGGGACATGGATGCAGCTGGAAACCATCATTCTTAGCAAACTATCACAAGAACAGAAAACCAAACACCGCATGTTCTCACTCATAGGTGGGAACTGAACAATGAGATCACTTGGACTCGGGAAGGGGAACATCACACACCGGGGCCTATCATGGGGAGGGGGGAGGGGGGGAGGGGGAGGGGGAGGAATTGCATTGGGAGTTATACCTGATGTAAATGACGAGTTGATGGGTGCTGACGAGTTGATGGGTGCAGCACAGCAACATGGCACAAGTATACATATGTAACAAACCTGCACGTTATGCACATGTACCCTAGAACTTAAAGTATAATAATAATAAAAAATAAATAAATTTTTTAAAAAAAGAAATAAATATATTAAGAAATAAAATAAATAAATAAATAAATTGTCTTGCAGAGTTTCCTCTGTGTTTGATTTGCCTCTCCAGAGATATTTCACTATCTTTCTGCTTCCTAACTCTCTTTTTTCGGGAATCCACAAAGCTCTCTGGATAATTTTCCTGGCCTGTCATGGTGACCATGCCACTTGTCCTCCAGGTATTAGCACAGGGTTCTGGTTCCAGCCAGGCTTCTGGGCTTGATTATCTTTAACCTAACCATATGAAGAAGGTCTTGCAGCATGAGATAGGTCCTTGCTATTGGCCAAGTCTGTGTTTGTGCACCAGGAAGAATTTTCCTTCTTCGTAAACTATGTTTCTCCAACCTCTTAGAATAAACCATATCTTTATTCTACAGACAGCCTTATCTGATTGAAGCAGCATTATGTTGTGTGGGGGAAATCATGGACTTGGAAGTATTCAAGTTTTGGGTTTGAATCTTGGTTTTTTTGTGGGGAGGGAACAGGGTCTTGCTGTGTCATCCAGGCTGGAGTGCAGTGCCATGATCATAGCTCACTGTAGCCTTGAACTCCTGGGCTCAAGTGATTCTCTCACCTCAGCTTTCCGGCTAGCTGGGACTACAGGTGTGCACCACCATGCCTGGCTAATTAAAAAAATTTTTTTTTCTTGGAGACAGGGTCTCAGTAGGTTGCCCAGGCTGGTCCTGAACTCCTTGTCTTAAGCAATCCTCCCATCTCAGCCTCCCACATAGCTTGGATTATATGAATCTTGGTTTTGTCACTTACTGTGACCTTTGGCAAGTCACTTTTCTGAGTTTTGTTCGGGTATAAAAATATCAATACCTAGCTCACAGAGCAGACATGTAGATTATGTGAGATAAATAACATAAAGTGCTTGACGAATAGTAGGGAGTAAACTTTAGGTACCTTACCCCTCCAATTAATATGAAATCATATTAATAACATCAACAGTTTATCCATATTATATATAGTACCCATTGACACAATTATGATTACTCCACCTATAGTTTTACATTTACATGGGATACATATGCTTCCATTTAACATTTCTCTTCAAACAATTGTCTGAGTAAAGTATATACTGGATATATTTGTAAACACAACTAAGTGCTGTGATATGCAACCTAGCAAATCTAGAATCTTAAAACTAACTAGTTGTTCAAAGTTGATAGGTATTGAAAATTATCTTTTACATGAAACACTGGTATCTTATCTTCTTTACATTTGAGGAAATTGGAGGCCAAAGGCTAAAACGTCCCTTGGTTAAAGATAAAATTCAAGGGAGTGAAGCTACCATGCCCATGGCTTACCTTCCAATATTTGAATTCTAGATATGTATTTCAAAAAAGTGAGGCAGTGTTTCACAAGACAGCTTCCCTCTACAGCAGTCTCAATTATCATGCCAAAATGAGTCTCATAACAGAATTTACCTGCAAATTTTTAATAAATCCCTCAGCGAATAGTTGTTCTGGTAGTGTATATCCAGACTTTGATTGAGAAATGAGAGATGAATGGTTTAAAACTGAAGCCTGCTTATACACAGAATTTCTGAGTAGAGAAATCACAATAAAATTTCTAATTCCTAGGTTCAAATGGGCAGCCTGTTTGAACCTACTTGCTTGCTTTCTCTCCCCTTTACCCCTTTCTCCCTTTCTTTTTTTATTTCCTTCTTAGCAGTCTGAATTGACCAAGTTCTAGGCCATTTATTGACAAGTCTGTTTCTAGCTACAAATACTTCGATCTTGTCAGAGGACAGTCTAACCTCTTGAGTCAGAGTTAGCATGCAGGGGTCAAATTACCTCTATGAGCATGATACAAAGACAGGACATTCAAAACTTAATATGACTGATCGATGACTAAAATGAATATGATGGTAGAAACAGTTCTACCCTCATGGAGTCATCTTTAAGTATAAAAGAGGTCTTGAGAAACCACAATTCTTACCATCGGCTTGGTGGGTGAGTGGCGAGCAGGCAGGAGATATTTTTCTGTTTCCTCTTTAAACTCTTAATAGAGGACTGTTGAGAGGCCCTGACTCAGCAACTTCCTAAGTTACTCAGTCCTTTAAAAAGGTTGAAGTGTGACCTCAATTCTGTGTAACACAGATCTATAATCTGTCTTCAATTTGGAAAGCCTAATCTTTAGAGAAACTGAGAGAATAATATCACAATAACGGTATCTCAGTTCGACAATAAGATTTTCTCCCGTATAGATTAAAAACAGACCTAGGAACAATCTTCAAGAACATTTTATTGTTTTGATGAGACAATAAAATATGAAGTTATCATAATAACAATGAGGTACCTTTTCTTCTTCTGGCAGGAAGAGGTAAAGCAAAATATTTTCCAAAGTGGCGAAGTGGACAAGAGTTTCTCTTTGTCCCATGTATGTAGTGTCTAGTTTTAGAAATGGGATTCCCACAGCGATAGTTTCTACTGCATGTTTTGAAGGAAGTTGATGATATAGCTTTTGTCTGAGAATATTAGTACTGACAAGCTTATGACAGGGAACCAGGTCTCCTCCTCTACTCCTTCTCCCCACTCTCTTTAATTTACCACACCGAAACTGGATAGGGCACATGAGTGCCTTGGGGGAGTGGGTGGGTCGGGTGGGGTGGCACACACTGAACAAGCAGAGAAGATTCCACAGGAGTCCTCTCAAGGGTGAAAACCGTTACGTATGTATTACCTTGTTTAGTTTTATAGTAATTGTTCCCTTTGTTTATAGAATATTCTAGTATAAATTTGCCATTATGGTGATCACTCCAAAGCTATAATGCATACATATAGCAGATATGAGTTATCTCCCATAATTCTCTTGTCTGTTCAGTGGGCTAGGTATTGATATTTTTATGTCTGAACAAAACTGAGTCTCAGAGAGGTTCAGCAAATTGCCTAAAGTCATTACAGTTAGTAAGTAGCAAAACTAAGATCCAAACCCAGAACTTTATGACTGCAAAGTCCATGCTCCTTCCACACAGTGTCAGGCTGCCTCAGTTGGTAAGGTTTGTTGTGAAACAAAGATGTGATTTATTTTAAGAAGTGACAGATATACAGTTTGGAAGGAAAGTGGAAGGAATTTGGTCGTTTCTTCTATCTCCTCTCTTTATTGTCCTTACCTTCTTCATTCTCTTCGCCTTCACTTTTGCCATTCTCAGAATAAATAAGAAAGTTCGTTCTTGAGGTAGAAAATGGTGGCAAAGTGTGCAGCTGCCTACTTAAAGAAATATGGAGGAAGCTCCTTGCCATTCACTTGCCATAGCAGCTGAAATTCCCACTATTAGAGAGTTGCTTCTTTGGGAACTTTGTGTACTTTTTCTCTAAAAGTTATCTTTGAGTTTATGATGTAACTGACTTTTCCCAGGATTTTTGTGCCCAATGTAATCATCACAGAACATACTACTTTTGATTTGTAATGAAGGAGCATAAAATGTTTAAACAAGCGCTTTGTAGACAAAGAACAGAGGAAGTTCTTTGGGAAAGAAAATCTGAAAGGTGTTAGAATTCAGGAAGGAGGATCCTGGTATGGTGCTCTGTGGAAAGTCATCTTAATTTTATTTGCATCGACCCAGGGGAAATGAGGCATGTGCAGACCTTAAAATAGGTTTAATTTCAACTTAGATGTCAGGAAACCTTCCCTGACTCCCTGAGACCAGGTTGTGAGTCCTTGCCCTGAGCTTTTATAAATATCTGCACTTCCCTTTATCCAGCACATATTTTGTTGTCATTGTCTGTCCAACTCCATCACTAGACAATAAGTTCCTTGAGAGCCTTCATTCACTCGAGGAATATTTCCAGGGCTAGTGTAAAGTTCAGAAGAAAATGCAGATTAAAATATCCGAAAGAGCTGAATCTTCTTTACTTTTAACTTGGAGGTCCTCAGTAGCATGGGAAAAAGTCAAACATACTCTTCTATTAATACTTTACAATTGTAGAGTTGAGTAAATAAGGTGTAGTCATCTTTCAGTAGAGGGCAATGGAGATTTACCAGGAAAATATAAGGGAGGATAATAAATATATTTTAAAATGTTTTGAAGGGAAGACTAAAACTTCTTAGGAGTTTTTCATTTTTGCTAGGTTACTAAGAATGGAATTCATGATCTCACTACTGACTCAAAAAATGTGTAGATAGGTGTGTGGTTCAAAGTGTGAAAGATTTAAGGAAAAGCAAAGAAAGCAATAAAGTGCAAGAAATGGAATGTGCAAGTAGAATAATCATAAATGAGTGGGATTTTAGGGTATTGCTAAAATGCAAAAGAGTATCAGATAAGAAGCTACTTGACAGTGATTGCTTAGAACCAGCAACCTTTCCAAAAGATAAATTAAGAAGCAAACAACAAAAGCCTCTCATTCAAAAGAATTTTTTTTTTTTTGAGAATTTGCCAGCTCGTTACCTGTCTGGAATGACAAAATCTCCTCTTTGTCCTGATCAGTGAAATTGTGTCCTGATTTGACACAATTAAACCTCTGCTGGCCAGATTCTGTCACAGGACCCCATAATTCATTGTACTTAGTAATCACTTGGCAAATTATCATGGTCATCAACACAAATGGAAATAGATTCGCCTAGAGGAAAGGTCACCAGTGAATAATAGACCAAAGCCTTGTAACCTGTTGCAAGTCTGAGCTACTGCTTGGCCTTGGGTCACTCACATTGTAATTCCTGGCAACTCATCTCTCGCTGTAATACAGAACATAGTATAGAAAGTGGATGTCAGTCCATAGACCCCATTATGGGGAGGTGGGTGGGGGGAGAGAGGAGAAGTTGCTGACTGGCAGAAAGGCCTTGCTGCAATGTGGATTGATCACTAAGGAAACCAGCCCATCAGCATGAACCTGACAGCAGTGTGCACTGTGGTGCTCTAATGAACAACCCTGGACTACTTTTTTCCCCCTCTCTGTTAAGTAATCCTGCAGGGATTACAAATATGCTTCTAAGATTTCTATTTTACTTCCTTAAATAAACCTGCAATTTCTGCCTGCTATGAACCATTGAAATTGCCACTTTCTAGGTAACAAATGGTTGCATATAGGCAATTTTACATGATTCAACCTAATTGTTAAATGGTCACACAGATTTGGTGCTATAACATAACCGTGGGAAGAAAGAAAGAATTAAAATGTGAACACCAAATATCTTATTTTTTTCCCTAAGGAAACCCGATCGGGTTAAAAGAGAAGGCAAATTCCTTTTAGCTGCAATTATTGTTTGTAGAATATCTAATCACATGATGCTGTGAAGTGTACACAATACACAGAAGACACCAACATTACCCTTGAGGAATTTATCATCTGTATGTGAGGATTTGGCTAAATATAGAACAAAAACAGTATTTCCATTTTCCCACCTAGCAGACAAAAATGGCTGAATTGTAAAGTGCAATTAATCTCTCACAAAGTATACTGATGCCAGTGCCAGCCATATATACCCAGAAATATCACTGCTGGCCTTATTTTGCTGCCTGCTACAATCCCCTTCCACCCCACTATATTCTAGATATATTAGCCCTCTTTTCTGGACTGACCATGTAATTTGCAAGACCAGTGTGAGGCCTCTTGTTAAAAATTTAAGAATTTCATGATGGTGACAGCAGAGCCTTAAACTGGGGACCCTTAAGCATAGGGCCATGTGTAACACCCAGGTTGCATGTCCATGAAGCCAGTTTTGCTTCTTTCTGTTTCTCACATATGCCAAATTCATTCCCACCCCAGGGCTCTGGTACCTGCTGTTCTCTCTGTTTGGAATGCTCTTCTTATGGCTAAGGGCTCAGCTCAAAAGCTTCTTCCTCAGAGAGGCTTTCCTTTACAACTCTGTTTAAAGAAGGCTTTTTTTTTTTTTTTTTTGGTCATTCTGTGTGACATCATACTATTTTGCTTTTTTTCCCCAATATTTCGCTCTGCTGGTTTCTTTGCTAATTTATTTCTAGATTTATATAAGTTATCTATTTCCTCTCCATTAAAATGTAAATTCCACAACAGGAGGACTTTA